>NC_092337.1:225047500-225647500 GCF_046630445.1 Rutidosis leptorrhynchoides | reverse complement strand
AATAATAATACTAATTTTAATAAACATAATAAATTATAAAAATAATGATATTTTTAGTAATAATAATAATAATACTAATATTTAATGATAATACTAATAATAATAATAATAATGAAATAATGATAATAAGAGTATTTGTAATAACTACCTCAAAGCAGTAGTTCCTAAAAATTCCCAAGTCCGGGTTTGAACCCGCGACGTCCCGCTAACCCGATAACATCCTTATCCATTACGCTATGTGTTTCTAAAACAAAATGTCTGATAACTGTTTTTCTTCTTTCTTAAAATCAATTCGATCAGAGACCAAACCAAATCCATCATCATTCGTTATCACAGTCATATCATAATCATCATCACTAACACCTCTATTCTATCATCATCATTCTCTTAAAGTATTATCATTATCATCATCTAATCGTGTTCTCATCATCATCATTCATATCCTAATTCATTTCATTCGACATCATCACCATCTATTCGTGTATCAACCTAATTTTTATCGTCATAATCATGATCAATGTCATAGCAGAATCGAATACCATCATCTTTATCTTCATTCCACCATCATATCCTAATCTTCATTATCATATTCGTGATCATTATGATTTCATCATCTATTTTATTTTAATCATCATAATTGTTCATCTTGGATCACCATCATCATCAATTTATTTTGTCTACCTCATCATCATTTTTGTTATCAAACCGTTACAAAAAAAAATATGAATACTTCGATATATTAGAAAAATCACGAGCCCATCTCATTAACCTTAATACTACAACCTCATGAGCCCAATTAGTGATTTATTAAGCCCAAAAGAAAACTGTTCTTGGGCTGTTTCATGAATGTTAATCGAGAGAAAAAAAATGCAGTATGTATTTAACATCCACATCATCATGTCATTGTTTAAAGTCTTTTGATGATTAAAAAAATGGGTCCATGTGGTTTTGTTATTTGTCGGCCAACATCAAAAAGGAAGACAAAGGAAAACATGTAACCATAATTGTATAATTCGATTATCAACAAGTGGGTTTGTTTTCTGTTTGGAGAAGCAAGAAACAGAAATACTCCATATCAACTCGAGCAGCAATTTTCTGTGACAGAAAATATATTGCGAGGTGATGGTTTCGTGAGGTGGTTTTGGTTTGGTGGTTTGTTCGAATCAAGAGACAGAAAGCATAAACCGATGACGGAATAGCGAACATAAATTATAGCAATTTGAATGGTTTCGGTGGTGTTGTTCATGGTTGTAGGTGACGATGATGTTGGTTTGAAGGGAGTGGCGTTTGTGAGTGGTCTTACAAAGTGAAGGTGGTTGATAGTGGTGATCAATGGTGGTTGAGGGTGTTGGTGGTCGTGGAAGTGGTGTCAAGTGACCGGATGATGGGTGATTCATGGAGGTGTTTCAAACGAATACACAAGTTCGATGGTGAGGGTAACCGGTGATGGTGAGGGTGGCGGTTAGGTGGTGATGGGTTTAGTTCTTTTGTTAAACCGAAGATGGTGATAGTTGTGGTTTCAAGGTGATGATCACAGGTGGCCATGATGGTACATGTGTTGATAGGTGGTGGGTTAGAAGATGTTGTAAGGTGATGATGACCTGGATTCGTGGTGATGTTCAACTAGCATCAAATAACCCAAACAGTAGTTGCAATTGGTGATGGTTCGAGTGGTTAAAGTCAATCGATGGGTTGCTTCGTTGATCATATGTAGTAGAAACCGAATAGCACTAGCACTAGTTTATGTTCAAAATAAAAAAACAGAAAGAAGAACTTAGTAGTAATAATAATGAAGATGGTGGTTTTTGAATAAAAGTGGTTCTATGAATTATAAAGGAAAGTGATGGTGTCAAGTAAAGCATAGCAAAATAATACAGATAACAATTGATTGATGATAATTGTATCTATATAAAGTTAAAGAAGAGTTACTATAGCAATAATATAATATTGCACTCGTAAGTTTACTTGTTTGCTTGCTACCGACGTTTTATCCGGGTCAGATTTCGTGCTCCGTTGTTTAACAGTGGCGGATAAAAGCCTTCAAAAAGAATCTCATATTTTTAAATTAAATGCCTTTATTTATTTTAGTCATTTAATGTGAAAAAGAGTGATCAAAAAGGTTAGTCTAATATTAGAGCTCAATCTTAACTAAAATGTGAGGAGTATTAGAATTCATCAATTAGATTCCAAATATATTTTTATTAGAGCTATAATTTATATAACTTAATTTTCGAATCACCGTTTATTTAAAAATCACATAAGTTCTAATTAACTTGCTTAAAATCAATCGGAACATCCAATGAGTATTACAATCATTTAATATTTATTTTTAATATACTCTATACATATATTTATATTTATTTTTATATGTATGTACATTTATTTACAAATAATGGTTCGTGAATCGTCGAGAATGGTCAAAGGTCAATGAATACATGAACACAGTTCAAAGTTTTTGAGATCCAACCTAACAGACTTTGCTAATCGTGTCAAAAATATTACATCGTATCGAGAGTTTGGTTTAGAATTAGTCAGAATTTTCCGGGTCATTACATTATCAAACAAATACTTATATATATAGAATATATATACAAATATATATACAGAAATATATAACAAGTGAAACAATATATATGAACTTATTCGATTATGAGTATATGCGTTAATATATATACTTGATATAGGTTCGTGAATCCGAGGACAACTATGCACTTGTTCAGTGCCATCATACACATATTTACTACAAACTATCGTATCGTATTGTGAGTTTTCATAGTTCCCTTTTTATCTATATTTTTGGGCTGAGAATACATGTGCTACTTTTATAACTGTTTTTATGAAATTAATACAAATACTAAAACTGATTTATTGTGAGTTTATTTGATTGCCTTTTACTCTTTACATTTTTGGGCTGAGAATACATGCACAACTTTTATAACTGTTTTACACGCTAGACACAAGTACCAACTTTAAACTATGCTATACCTGACTATGTCCGACTAAGTCCCTAACCGACAAGTATAAACACAACTTGTCTTTGGGGAAAACTTTGAACAACTTTTGGATCTGCGTGATCTACTAATTAGTCCCTGCGAGACCAAGCTTATGAACAACTTTTGGATCCACGTGATCTACTAATTGGTCCCTGCGAGACCAAGCTTATGAACAACTTTTGGATCCACGTGATCTACTAATTGGTCCCTGCGAGACCAAGCTTATGAACAACTTTTGGATCTACGTGATCTACTAATTGGTCCATGTGAGACCAAGCTTATGAATAACTTTTGGATCTGTGTGATCTACTAATTGGTCCCTACGAGACCAACTTTATGAATAACTTTTGGATCTGCGAGATCTACTTCTAAACTAAATCTTGTGGTCTAACACTATTATTGAAATTATTATTTATGACAAACCTATGAACTCACTCAACCTAGTGTTGACTTTTTAAGCATGTTTATTCTCAGGTACTATTATATTACTTCCGTTGTATATCTGCTGTGTTAATGATGATTGCTTGCCATGCTTGGAGTCTGCATTACATATCATACCAATTAAAGACATTTAATGCATTGTTCATTAAATACAATGTAATCTATTTATCTTCTGCTGTAAAACTCAATAAAACGTCTCATATAGAGTCGTTCTCATTTATACAACTGTGATTTGATATATTTAGTGACGTTATTCTTCCAGGCCCTATCTGGAGGACGTCACAAGGAAAGTACGTAGACACAACGGAGATGATAAACACTAGGTTGACCAAGCAACAAAGCCCATGAACCATACCCATGACCTCCATAGCTATAAACCATAATTTCCTTAGCTCTATCCTGCTCGAAAAACTCGTTTTGAAAATGATTCGCTCATGACCTCGTCGTAGTATTTTATGTAAAATACTAATAATAATAATACTAATACTACTTGTAGTAATAATAAGATTAATAATAATAATAATAATAATAATAATAATAATAATAATAATAATAATAATAATAATATTAATAATAATAATTATAATAATAATAATAATAATAATAATAATAATAATAATAATAATAATAATAATAATAATAATAATAATAATAATAATAATAATAATAATTTATAAGTATAGAGAAAGATTCGAGAGATATATGTTATGAAAACTGGAACCAAAATTGTACAATTTATAGAACCTCTCACCTATCTACACCCCATGCGATCGCATGGGGTCTCTACCTCATGTCCATGAGATCGCATGGATGCCTCCTCCAGCTCATGAGCACTCAAAACTCTTGCCGACACCCATTTTATAATATAAATTAATATATAATATATTTAATCTTTATAATTAATTAAATATTATATTTTATTCTTATGCATAGTTGATTTGTAATTTTAGCACATATGAATTGTACGTTGACGCTCGACTTACGTACCGGTTCCGGTTTTTCGAATGTCTTTTCGTATGTAACGACCCAGAAATTTCCGATCAAATTTAAACTTAATCATTATATGATTTCGGTACGATAAGCAAAGTCTGTAATGTTGAGTTTCAAAAATTTGAACTATTTTCGTACATTCATTTGACTTCGACCTTTTTCCGACGATTCACGAACCTGTAATTGTAAACAGAAAGGTATATATAGATAATTATAAATGTAAATAATTATACATAATAAATTAAATATATTAATGAACTATTAAGTAATTTAGTTATTATGAAAGATAATTTAAAATAATTGAAACTTATTATTTTGAATATATAGGGTATATTGAATATAAAAGATTTCAAACTTAATTGGTCAACGTTAACAAAATGTTAAATATATAATGTATACTTTGAGTTTATTGGTTCCAACATATATATATATAATTAATATAATTATCTACTTAATATTTAAAACATAATTATATATATAGTAGTTGAATATATATATATATATATATATATATATATATATATATATATATATATATATATATATATATATATATATATATATGATGTTATACATAATTGTTAAATGTATGTTATAGTATATTAAACTATATAAATATTAAATATTCAAAATATGTTATAAAATACATTATATAATTAGTAAATATTACATAATCAATAAAATTGAAAAATAGTATATTAAATTTAATTACAAGTTAAATTATGGTAAACATTAATATTAATAAGAATATCAGTATTATTAATACCAATAAAATTATTATATAAATTGTGATACATGTAATTTGATACATTATTATTGCTTTTATAATTATTATGACCATAATTATCAAATATCATTATTATTAATATAGTTATTATGATTAGAAAATAATACAATTTATTATTATTTATATCATTAATATTATTATTATTATTATCATTTTTTATGATTTTTGTATTATTATTTTTTATATAATTATTATTATTATTATTAATCATGTATATTATTTAATTATTATTAGTAATTACATATAAAGATTATACGTATAAAAATAAATTTTGTTTCTTATCCTTGTCTGCCTTCGATTTTTCTTCCCCCTGAGTGATATTCTTGTCGACAAATCCTCACTACACTACAACATCGATCACTTCCTGTAACAGAATTCAAGCAACTACCCGTGTTAAATAATTTTTGCTGCTATTATTTATCTATTAAAAACAGAACACTCTTTAACCCATATTCATCTCCATCTGTTCGATATAACTTTTTAGTGAAAACACAGAATCGAATGAAATCACAAAAACTAGAAATGTAGAAGTGTTAGAATTAACCCACTCAAACTATATGTAAGTTTTCGGTGTCTAATTTCTATTATTCGTTTCAAATTTTACGAGTCAAATATTTTGAATAAAAAGTCAACTGGGCACTTTAGGATCAAATTGAAATTATAGATGTTGTTTCTATTGAAATTGGTAATTTATAAAGTTTTTATGAAACATTTGCGACACAATTTGTGTTGTAATCTCTGGCTAAAATTGTCTAAAAATCAAAATTTGAATTTCATGTGTTCTTGGGTTTTCACGATGCAGCAGGATTCTTTTCTGTCTCTTTATATTTTTTTTTTCTTCTTTGCTTCGTTTATTGATTTACCCAAAAACATGTTGAATCTGTGAAGAATCTAAATTCTTGTTTTTATAAGAGTTTTGATTTTTGGTCGATTGAAAAACATATGAAGAAGAAGAAGAAGATGAGCAATTGGAATCGGGTTAACTAGAATTGGGTGTAGAGATTAATTAGAAAATGGGCAGTAGCTCAGTTGGTTAAGGTGTTAGCGGGTATTTGAGAGGTGGTGGGTTCGAGTCCCGGCAGCGACGTTCTTTTTTTTCGGGCTTCTCTTCAAAGGTTTTAACCCTTTATATTTACTATTATTATTATTTGTATTATTATTATTATTATTATTATTATTATTATTATTATTATTATTATTATTATTATTATTATTATTATTATTATTATTATTATTATTATCAATTATTGTTATTATTAGTTGTTATTATTATTAATACTAGTAATATGTGTAACACCCCATTTTAAGTTACGCGTTATTTCGAACGTCATTCGAAATACGAGGCATGTAAGCGTATATTTGGATCCCAAATAAATTTGGATTTGATGTTCTCAGACCTTACCATTAGAAAGGAAATCTCATTACGTTTCCAACGATATTTGATTCATCGAAAACGGAGTTACGGTTTGAAAGTTACGACCAAAACAAGTTCAGAAAACTGAGTCAGTTAATCTGGACGCCGTCCAAGCTTTTCTGGACGCCGTCCAAAAGGCCTGACGGGCCAGCTGTGACATTTTGAAGCTTTTAAAAGAGGGTATTTAGGTCTTTTCACTTGGGGGTCGTTTGGGCCATTAAACCTAATCTAAACTCACCCTTATCCTCATTTTCACCCACAAACACTCCCAACCAAACCCTAGAGAGAGAGAGAGAAGTTTCTAGAGTGAGGAAGCTTGGATTAGTGATGAAGGTGGTGATTTTTGCCCAAATTGGAGTGATTCTTGGTGCTTGTTGGTGATTCTAGCTACTAGAGCTCGTTTTGGTGCTTGAGGTAAACCCTAATCCGAATTATAGTGTTTGATTTCTTGTTTGAGTTAGGGTTTGTGTTAGTTAGAGTTATAAGCCCATTTATTGTGAAATTTGGGGTTTGGGGTAAGATTCATGTAAGTAAGTCTAAATGGGTGACTTAGGGTTTCAATTGATGAAATTGTTAGTTTGGACCTTGCATGTGTTGGTTAAACCTTAGAACACTTGTGTTGACTTGATTTTTGGGTGTAAACCCTAATTTAGGTCAAAATGGGTCAAATGGGTATTTTGGGTCAAGTAAGCTTGATTCGGTGTCAAATTAAGTTTGGAGTCGAGTTTTGGTGAATCAAGTATGTAAATACTTGATTTAGGTGTTAATTGATATTTTGGAAATATAACCACTAGTCGTTAGTGATTATGGGGCATTTTATGACTTTGGTCAAAATGAGTAATTTGAATTAGGTTAAAATTGAGGATGACACTAATTTGGATTAAATGAATGTTAAATGCTTTTGTTAAGCGTTAAATGATGTTTTTGGATGTAATTACTCGCGAGAAGTGATTTTGAGTTAAAATGATATTTTTAACATAAGTCAAACGTGGTCAAAAGCAATATGGGTCAATATTGCACGTGTTGGGGTTTTGGTGCAATTGGCATTTGAAATGATTACTACCTAAGTAGTAATATAGTGTTAAGACCTAGGTTTGGTCTAATTGGGGTAAAGTATGATTTTGGGTTAAATTATACTTTGTTGTATTGATTTGAATTACCACCCGAAGTGGTAATTGGTTTGTGTCCATTAGGTGTTAAATGGGCGGGTTTTGACGAGCAAGGTGTGATCCCTCGGCTAAGGGATGTTTGTGTCGAGTTCTCTTTTAGAGAATGGCTATTTATGTGCATATTGTACCTACGTGTATATAGGTAGTTACTTGCTCGGATTTGAGGATGAAGATCATGTTGTACATGACTTGTGCGAGCATTTTAAGGTGAGTGAAATAATTATACGTGTATGTATATGATGTATTTATTTGCATAGCGTTTGATGTGAAGTGTTGAAGTGTTAAGACGCCACATTTCACGTGACGAGTGAAGTGTCGAAGTGTTAAGACACCACTCTGGAATGTTTGATGAGTGAAGCATCGAGGTGTTAAGATGCTACTCGGGGTGAAGCATCGAGGTGTTAAGAAGCCACCCGGGGTGAAGTATCGAGGTGTTAAGATGCCACCCGGGAGTGAAGTGTCGAGGTGTTAAGACACCACTCCAGAATGTTTGATGAGTGAAGCATCGAGGTGTTAAGATACCACTCGGGGTGAAGTATCGAGGTGTTAAGATTCCACTCGGGGGTTAGTGATACGAGGTGTTAAGTACACTAATGGATGTTGTGAACTCCGATGGTCTTTCGCGGGCACCATTCCCTTACGATTGGTTAACCATGGTTATGTGTTGTAGTGTAGCATATTATATTGTTCGAGTTATATGCTATTGTTTGTGCTAGCTTGCGTATTGGAGATTTAGCGTTGTACTTTGCGATGGTATGCTAATTATATTGCTAGCATGTATGCGATAATTGTGTAAGTGATTGCAAGTAAGTAGATTATATATGTATATGTATAATTATTGCATTCACTAAGCTTTATGCTTACCCCTCTCGTTGTTTACCATTTTACAAGTATTGTGTTATGAAGCTAGCTAGTTGTTAGACTAGATGCGTAGGAGCACTTGGGCTCGAAGGGGTAGCTTTTGGTTATATGGACGCGGATTGGGGATTTGGTAGTCTCCGGGATTATGCTCTTGGTATTGGGTTGTGTTATAGAGTCCTAATCCGTCTAAAGAAATAAATGGGTTGAAATCGCTACATTATTTGTAAAACGGGTCATTGTGGGCCCGGTGTTGTAAAACCTATTTTCATTGCGAAAATCTCTTAGTTTTACTTAATATGATGTGTTGTGAAAGTTGTTTCGTTTAAAAGTGTCGGGAAGCGGGTTTTCCGCTCGCGTGAATTTGAAAAACTGATCAGGAACTTTTAGTTCAATTGGACGCCATCCCAAGGGCTTGGACGCCGTCCAGTCCTTCAGAGCTGGACGCCGTCCAGATAACTGGACGCCGTCCAGATGTACTGTCCCAGAAAAAAAAATTAGGGCGTGTTTTTGGTGAAAACGAAGTCGGGTTGTTACAAGTGATATCAGAGCATAATCTAAGGGAATTAGGTGACCTTGGAATAGGTGCCTAGTCTTAGACTTATTGGTGGTTGTGCATTATGTGCGGGACTTGTAGGAATACGGGTCTGATTGAGATTTGTTAGTGCCTTAGAGTAGGTGACTAACGAGGACTTGTCTTTATCCAAAGTGTGATTATGTGGGGCCTTATTTCGTGTGTAAATTAGTGCCTTAGATAGCTAGTGCCTAATGTAAGTAGGCGAACTTGGACATTATTTTAGTGATAGTCACCTAGAATGTAGGTTGACTTGTGGGTGCGGTGTACTTGTGTACATTTATTATTATATTGTATATAGGTGTATATATACATGTATTTTTTTTGTGCGGTATCCTAGGGATGAATCTATTGGAGAGATTCGTATGTTTGGCGATTTTGAGTGATCAAGTTCACGGTAAGGACTTTGGTCATTCGGGTACTAGGAGTTATCGCGTGTTATTTTGTGTGAATGTTGCGTCAGTCCGGGTAAGTACTTTGCGTGACCATGTGGAAATGGTAAGGTATGCATTTGTAATAATGACCGATCACCATTATTACGAAAGTGTATTTTGTCACTAAGCATGAAATGACAAGTACCGAACGGAGGAAACGTTGCATGGTTGGGGTAGAATCGGGATGAGTTAGGAATCTTTTATTGATTCCTAGGATATAGTTATCTCAAGTGATGTGCTTGTTATCACATCAGGTTCTTTGTGAGTCGGAAAGTGTTACGGTGGATTCGGTTAGTTAAGGTGAGCGATGCGAAACTCACGAGTTTGGTGCGTGCTTAGCCACTCTAAGTAGTGGGTGCATTATCGAGATTGTCATTGGTTGTAGATACCTATCCTAACTTGGATGATTGAGTGATGTGTACGTGTATGTTCGTCGAGGACTTGAATTCCGTAATGGAATGCGACAAGTCTAATGATTGTAGTTTTGAGTTACACTCGGTAGAGTGTATGGTTAGAGAATCGTGTTAGGATTCTAGTTGTGAGTCGCCTTGGAATTGGCGAATCGAGGAGTCCTTGGGTCGTTAAACTCATGGGAGTGGGACCCGTATAACGATGATTGTGTTAGTGTGTTGTGGCTTATAAGGTAACATTCCTAATGGAATATCCCTTGTAGTAGTGGTTTTATCGAGATGTAGAAAGGGTGTAAGACTTGGTGTTCCCGAGCATCTCCTTAGTGTTAGATGAAGGGCCTCATTAGGCCATAACGTTTGGCCTTGTGAAAATTGCGGGTAGCGTGTGATCACTTGGAACTTTCGATTAGACAATAAACCCTAAGGTTGTCGGGTAGGTATGACTTCGGGTCATTATTATAGAGAGATGGGTGACATCGGGTGTATGGAACCTAAAGATTGATTTTCTATAATTCGATTGATTGTGGTAGGAGTCTACATGACACTGCGTCAGGTGCCTTTTTATACCTGCTAGTGTAATGTTCAACTCCGGTAGTGGTGTGATCACTTTGTGCTTAGGGTGCTCGTGAAATACCCTTGGAAGCATCGGATATGATAATAGTGATCGACGGGTGATAGTAATTCGACGGTTGCGAAAGTCGAAGTTTAAGAGCATTGTGATGAATACTTCTTATGAAGTGATGGGTGAGCGAATCTTGTTGCTCTTAAGTGATAGACGGGTAAAGATTACCGGTGAGCCGGTGACGGATTTAATGGTCGGTTAGTCCGAAGGGTATGATGAAGTGTTGATATTTTGGTGGACACAATTAGGGTATCGGAATTGGTAACTCTTCTCCATGAGAGTGAGCAATTGTCGATAAAGGTTCGTTACGTGGAAAGGCTGGTGATCTCGACTGAGATGCACGACTGGTTAAGTGGAGTGGCATATGCCTAGTCGTAGAGGCGTATGTGACACTTTGATGGAGTTCGCTTTGCGAACGATGAAGGACTATTAATTGTATTTATGGTATAAGCATGCCATGTTATCACGTGTACGTCACTTCAAGCGAATGTGTATGTCGGCTCTGAGAGCCCGAAGTGAATTCGTGGTGATTTGGAGTCAATGACCAGTGATGAGAAGGGTCATGTGTTTCGTGGAATGCTAATTCCTCAGGATGTTATCATCTTGGCGGTGAGAATGTAGAGCAAAATTCTAAGTGGGGGAGTTTTTACTGCCACCCGAGGAAGCTCCAGTGGTGTTATATATAGCAAAGTATCGGAGTGTACCGTGCTAAGCATCAATAGGTATTCGGAGTTCCTAACAAGGAAGAGTGACGGGTTGCTAATGTCGACTCGAGATCGTGCTTTACGATTGTGAGTTACACCTCTGGAACGTTATGCGTGAAGATTGTGATGATGGGATCGAAGGAAGTGTAAGGCTTCCTATGTAAGGTGGTCGTGTTGTACCAATGTGCGGTATGAGACCAAATGTGAAGTTTGAGATCCCGGAGTGAGAGAACAAAGTTGTCGTTGCGGGTGCTCCTGTAGTGAAAAATCTGGGTTGTCGTGAAATCCGGACAGTATAATTGAATGAGAACAAGTTCGATATCGTGGCGAATATCGTATTTTCCCTGTTGGGAAACGCAATCGTGGAGATTGTCAGTGGATTATTCCACTTTACGGATGATTGTGAAGCGGAAAGTGTCGATTCTGATTGTCTCACATCGAGACACGCGGATGTTGTTTGTTTGCGAGAGAGTTTTCCCTAGTGATGTGACATGTTGGTTGTATCGAAATGTTGAAGCCATCCTCAATGGACAGTCTAGGTAGGAGGATTCACCCAGCGTTGGTGAATATTTTGTGGGTCGTGTGGCGAATTGCGAGTTGTTATGTTGATAATTCGCTGCTTACGGGATTCTAGTACACGAAAAGTTTCGATGATAGTACAAGGAAGCCATAGTGTATGGATGTGTTGTAGGGTTTAAAGGAGAAACCTTGTGTCGACTGTTGATGTTTCGTCTAACTCGTGGTGTATTATTGTCGTCCTGGATTTATCCAGTGACGGATGGTCGTGTGCGGATCGATTGGTGGGAAAGTGGTGCTCCTAAGTGATTATTTTGGGGTTACCGAAATTTCTTCATTGAAGGAATGACCGTTCTCTGTCCAGAGAATGTTCATGAATGACCGGTTGAGTAGTACGTTTATGAACCTATGGAGCACGGAGTTTCAAGGAAGCATGAATCCTTCTCGATTGGGATTAATGCAAGACATGGTTCACGACGTGGTGGATTTAGTAGATCGCGTTGGGTGATATAGTTATGGATATAGCTTGTTACGAGTTGTAGCCGAGATTATTTGAAGGGATAATGGTGTTCCCCGTATTTTCCTAAGTGGGAATTCTGAACGTCGAGTGTATGAGATACCGTTTGTTGCGGTAATGCGCGCTAGTTATTATTGGCGTGTGGCGAGATATTCGAGTTAATGGAAACTTTTATGGACATCGATTTTGAAGGTATGTTAGAAGGACTTTGAGTGTGGGTCTGGTTTATTAAAGTGACGGAGATCACGGGGACGTGATCCAATTTAAGTGGGGAAGAGTTGTAACACCCCGTTTTTCAGTTACACGTTATTTCAAACATCATTCAAAATACGAGGCATGTAAGCGTATATTTGGATCCCAAATAAAGTTGGATTTGATGTTCTAAGACCTTACCATTAGAAAGGAAATGTCATTACGTTTCCAACGATATTTGATTCATCAAAAACGGAGTTACGGTTTGAAAGTTATGACCAAAACAAGTTCAGAAAACTGAGTCAGTTAATCTGGACGCCGTCCAAGCTTTTTGGACGCCGTCCAAAAGGCCTGACGGGCCAGCTGTGAATTTTGAAGCTTTTAAAAGAGGGTATTTGGGTCTTTTCACTTGGGGGTCGTTTGAACAATCAAAACTGATCTAAACTCACCCTTATCCTCATTTTCACCCACAAACACTCCCAACGAAACCCTAAAGAGAGAGAGAGAAGTTTCTAGAGAGAGGAAGCTTGGATTAGTGATGAAGGTGGTGATTTTTGCCCAAATTGGAGTGGTTCTTGGTGCTTGTTGGTGATTCTAGATACTAGATCTTGTTTTGGTGCTTGAGGTAAACCCTAATCCGAATTGTAGTGTTTGATTTCTTGTTTGAGTTAAGGTTTGTGTTAGTTAGAGTTATAAACCCATTTATTGTGAAATTTGGGGGGTTTTGGGTAAGATTCATGTAAGTAAGCCTAAATGGGTGACTTAGGGTTTCAATTGAAGAAATTGTTAGTTTGGACCGTGCATGTGTTGGTTAAACCTTAGAATACTTGTGTTGACTAGATTTTTGAGTGTAAACCCTAATTTAGGTCAAATGGGTATTTTGGGTCAAGTAAGCTTGATTCGGTGTCAAATTAAGTTTGGAGTCGAGTTTTGGTGAATCAAGTATGTAAATACTTGATATAGGTGTTAATTGATGTTTTGGAAATATAACCACTAGTCGTTAGTGATTTTGGGGCGTTTTATGACTTTGGTCAAAATGAGTAATTTGAATTAGGTCAAAATTGAGGATGACACTAATTTGGATTAAATGAATGTTAAATGCTTTTGTTAAGTGTTAAATGATGTTTTTGGATGTAATTACTCGCGAGAAGTGATTTTGAGTTAAAATGATATTTTTAACATAAGTCAAACGTGGTCAAAAGCAATATGGGTCAATATTGCACGTTTTGGGGTTTTGGTGCAATTTGTAGTGACCCGAAATTTTCCATGTTTATATATATATTATGAAATTAATATTTACATGATTGAGTGTTTCCAACATGTTAAGCAATCAAACTTGTTAAGACTTGATTAATTGAAATAGGTTTCATATAGACAATTGACCACCCAAGTTGACCGGTGATTCACGAACGTTAAAACTTGTAAAAACTATATGATGACATATATATGGATATATATATTTAACATGATATTATGATAAGTAAACATATCATTAAGTATATTAACAATAAACTACATATGTAAAAACAAGACAACTAACTTAATGATTTTTTAAACGAGACATATATGTAACGATTATCGTTGTAACAACATTTAATGTATATATATCATATTAAGAGATATTCATACATCATAATATCATGATAATATAATAATTTAAAATCTCATTTGATATTATAAACATTAGGTTAACAACATTTAACAAGATCGTTAACCTAAAGGTTTCAAAACAACACTTACATGTAACGACTAACGATGACTTAACGACTCAGTTAAAATATATATAAATGTAGTGTTTTAATATGTATTTATACACTTTTGAAAGTCTTCAAGACACTTATCAAAATACTTCTACTTAACAAAAATGCTTACAATTACATCCTCGTTCAGTTTCATCAACAATTCTACTCGTACGCACCCGTATTCGTACTCATACAATACACAGCTTTTAAATGTATGTACTATTGGTATATACACTCCAATGATCAGCTCTTAGCAGCCCATGTGAGTCACCTAACACATGTGGGAACCATCATTTGGCAACTAGCATGAAATATCTCATAAAATTACAAAAATATGAGTAATCATTCATGACTTATTTACATGAAAATAAAATTACATATCCTTTATTTCTAATCCATACACCAACGACCAAAAACACCTACAAACACTTTAATTCTTCAATTTTCTTCATCTAATTGATCTCTCTCAAGTTCTATCTTCAAGTTCTAAGTGTTCTTCATAAATTCCAAAAGTTCTAGTTTCATAAAATCAAGAATACTTCCAAGATTGCAAGTTTACTTCCAAGTTTTCTAAATCCATTCCAAGTAATCATCCAAGATCAAGAAACCTTTGTTACTTACAGTAGGTTATATTTCTAATACAAGGTAATAATCATATTCAAACTTTAATTCAATTTTTATAACTATAACAATCTTATTTCGAGTGGAAATCTTACTTGAAATTGTTTTCGTGTCATGATTCTGCTTCAAGAACTTTCAAGCCATCCAAGGATCCTTTGAAGCTAGATCCATTTTCCTCATTTCTAGTAGGTTTATCTAAGGAACTTGAGGTAGTAATGATGTTCATAACATCATTCGATTCATACATATAAAGCTATCTTATTCGAAGGTTTAAACTTGTAATCACTAGAACATAGTTTAGTTAATTCTAAACTTGTTCGCAAATAAAAGTTAATCCTTCTAACTTGACTTTTAAAATCAACTAAACACATGTTCTTTATCTATATGATATGCTAACTTAATGATTTAAAACCTGGAAACACGAAAAACACCTCAAAACCGGATTTACGCCGTTGTAGTAACACCGCGGACTGTTTTGGGTTAGTTAATTAAAAACTATGATAAACTTTGATTTAAAAGTTGTTATTCTGGGAAAATTATTTTTATTATGAACATGAAACTATATCCAAAAATCATAGTTAAACTCAAAGTGGAAGTATATTTTCTAAAATGGTCATCTAGACGTCGTTCTTTCGACTGAAATGACTACCTTTACAAAAACGACTTGTAACTTATTTTTCTGACTATAAACCTATACCTTTTCTGTTTAGATTCATAAAATAGAGTTCAATATGAAACCATAGCAATTTGATTCACTCAAAACGGATTTAAAATGAAGAAGTTATGGGTAAAACAAGATTGGATAATTTTTCTCATTTTAGCTACGTGAAAATTGGTAACAAATCTATTCCAACCATAACTTAATTAACTTGTATTGTATATTATGTAATCTTGAGATACCATAGACACGTATACAATGTTTTGACCTATCATGTCAACACATCTATATATATTTCGGAACAACCATAGACACTCTATATGTGAATGTTGGAGTTAGCTATACAGGGTTGAGGTTGATTCCAAAATATATATAGTTTGAGTTGTGATCAATACTGAGATACGTATACACTGGGTCGTGGATTGATTCAAGATAATATTTATCGATTTATTTCTGTACATCAAACTGTGGACAACTAGTTGTAGGTTACTAACGAGGACAGCTGACTTAATAAACTTAAAACATCAAAATATATTAAAAGTGTTGTAAATATATTTTGAACATACTTTAATATATATGTATATATTGTTATAGATTTGTGAATCAACAGTGGCCAAGTCTTACTTCTCGACGAAGTAAAAATCTGTGAAAGTGAGTTATAGTCCCACTTTTAAAATCTAATATTTTTGGGATGAGAATACATGCAGGTTTTATAAATGATTTACAAAATAGACACAAGTACGTGAAACTACATTCTATGGTTGAATTATCGAAATCGAATATGCCCCTTTTTATTAAGTCTGGTAATCTAAGAATTAGGGAACATACACCCTAATTGACGCGAATCCTAAAGATAGATCTATTGGGCCTAACAAACCCCATCCAAAGTACCAGATGCTTTAGTACTTCGAAATTTATATCATATCCGAAGGGTGTCCCGGAATGATGGGGATATTCTTATATATGCATCTTGTTAATGTCAGTTACCAGGTGTTCACCATATGAATGATTTTTATCTCTATGTATAGGATGTGTATTGAAATATGAAATCTTGTGGTCTATTATTATGATTTGATAATATATAGGTTAAACCTATAACTCACCAACATTTTTGTTGACGTTTTAAGCATGTTTATTCTCAGGTGATTATTAAGAGCTTCCGCTGTCGCATACTTAAATAAGGACAAGATTTGGAGTCCATGCTTGTATGATATTGTGAAAAACTGCATTCAAGAAACTTATTTCGTTGTAACATATTTGTATTGTAAACCATTATATAATGGTCGTGTGTAAACAGGATATTTTAGATTATCATTATTTGATAATCTACGTAAAGCTTTTTAAACCTTTATTGATGAAATAAAGGTTATGGTTTGTTTTAAAATGAATGCAGTCTTTGAAAAACGTCTCATATAGAGGTCAAAACCTCGCAACGAAATCAATTAATATGGAACGTTTTTAATCAATAAGAACGGGACATTTCAGTTGGTATCCGAGCGTTGGTCTTAGAGAACCAGAAAATTTACATTAGTGTGTCTTATCGTGTTTGTTAGGATGCATTAGTGAGTCTGGACTTCGACCGTGTTTTCTTTAAAAATGATTGCTTAACATTTTTGTTGGAAACTATATATTATTAACATGTATATATTATGTGATATATTAATCTCTTAACATGTTTGATATTGTGTGATAGATGTCTACCTCTAGCACAAATCCCATTGACTCACCTAATAATAACGAAGAGTCGAATATATATTGGACTGATTCACAAGTTCCCGAAGAAGAACCGGAAGAAGAATCAGAACCGAAAGAGGAGGAACCGGAGGAAGAAATAGAACCGGTGGGGGAAATAATAAAACGGTTAAGTAAAAGAAAATCCTTAACCAACCGACCAAGGTTAATTATGGTCAATGGTGTTTCCGCCAAGGAAGAAAAATATTGGGAGGATTACCAATTCTCCGATGAATCGAATTCCGACGAGAATTCCGATGATGTTATAGAAATTACCCCAACTGAATTTAAAAAGGCAAAAGAAAATAATAAGGGAAAGGGCATAAAAATAGAGAAATCTAATTCCAACCCCGATGAACTTTATATATATCGTCAACCCCCGAAGCCCTTAAGTTGTAACAATGACCCGGGAACCTCTAAACCACCAGGTTTTTCTAAACCGTTGTGGAAAACGACAGCTCGTATTAGGGGAACATCATATATCCCTAGAAACTTGGCAAAATAAACCAAAACTGAAGAAAAAGAAAAGAGCGAGTCGGAATAAGATAGTTGTATTCGTGTGGTGTAATATATGTAATATAGTATGCTTATGCTTTATGATATATGTAAAAATTGCTTGTATTAATAAGTATTTTTTTTATGAATCTAACTCTTGTCTATTTTACAGTATAAAAACACAAAATGGATAGACAACCCAATATTTTAAGAGACCTACCCGGAGACATGATTGATGAAATCTTGTCTAGAGTCGGTCAGAATTCTTCGGCACAACTATTTACGGCGAAATCAGTTTGTAAGACATTCGAAGAACGTTCCAAGAATGCCTTGGTTTATAAGAGACTTTCGTTTGAAAGATGGGGGATATCACATTGGGAAACACATAAGTTACGATGTGTTTACTTTGAAGCATATATTGCGGGGAACTCAAATGCTATTTTACGCAACGGGTTAAGAAATTATTTTGACTCAATGTATCCGAATATAGTACTTCATGATTTAGAAAAAGCGACTAACATGCAACATAAAGAAGCATGCTATGCTTACGGGTTAGTAATGTTCGCTTCTCACCAAAGTGAGAAAAAGAACATCGGGCTACAACTATTAAACAAAAAGTTCCCACAAGTGACGGAGTCGGTAATTGGGGTAGGAAATGAGGTTTTTAGATTGTTACGGGACTGTTGGACATTACGTAACCCTCGTCCCTTTGACGACGTTACAACACGCTGTCTTATCAACGGCCATAACGGTTATGTTCCATAAGACCAAGGATGGGAAGTAGTCCTAGTAAAACCAGAATGCATGACTTGTTTCTGGACGTATGAATTACGTGTCTTTATTGCCTTTGCTGAACGACTTGTGTACTAGCTAGAATTATCTTCACAACTATCTTGTATCAAAGTTATTGTGTGCTATATTTCATGCTTTATGTAAAATAAGCGGTATTGTAAGTTTGTAAAATATTGTATAAAAGTTTGAACGCGAAATATTATTATAATCAGTTTTTCATATAGAATTGTAGTAGTTGAATTGTATATTAGCTACTAAGTATGAACTTAACGGGTAGGTACTACCCGAATTTAAAATTATAAAACGCTAATATGAAGAAAAAGATTTTATAAATGAGTTCATATTATGCTACGAAATACTATTAACTACTCTTAATATTCTGTATGATTAACTTGTTCCATTTGACTATTTTGAAGGAAATGGCACCGACTACTCGACACACCGTGAATATGAATGAAGAGGAATTCCGTACTTTTCTAGCTTCAAACATAGCCGCAGTACAGGCTGCGCTACATACCAACAATAACCTTGGATCTAGCAATACAGGAAATCGTGTAGGATGTGAAATGTCCCGTTCTTATTGATTTAAAACGTTCCATATTAATTGATTTCGTTGCGAGGTTTTGACCTCTATATGAGACGTTTTTCAAAGACTGCATTCATTTTTAAAACAAACCATAACCTTTATTTCATCAATAAAGGTTTAAAAAGCTTTACGTAGATTATCAAATAATGATAATCTAAAATATCATGTTTACACACGACCATTACATAATGGTTTACAATACAAATATGTTACAATAAAATAAGTTTCTTGAATGCAGTTTTTACACAATATCATACAAGCATGGACTCCAAATCTCGTCCTTATTTAAGTATGCGACAGCGGAAGCTTTTAATAATCACCTGAGAATAAACATGCTTAAAATGTCAACAAAAATGTTGGTGAGTTATAGGTTTAACCTATATATATCAAATCGTAACAATAGACCACAAGATTTCATATTTTAATACACATCCCATACATAGAGATAAAAATCATTCATATGGTGAACACCTGGTAACCGACATTAACAAGATGCATATATAAGAATATCCCCATCATTCCGGGACACCCTTCGGATATGATATAAATTTCGAAGTACTAAAGCATCCGGTACTTTGGATGGGGTTTGTTAGGCCCAATAGATCTATCTTTAGGATTCGCGTCAATTAGGGTGTCTGTTCCCTAATTCTTAGATTACCAGACTAAAAAGGGCATATTCGGTTTAATAATTCACCCATAGAATGTAGTTTCGATTACTTGTCTCTATTTCGTAAAACAGTTATAAAAGCAGCGCATGTATTCTCAGTCCCAAAAATATATATTGCAAAAGCATTTAAAAAGGGAATAATGAAACTCACTTTCACAGATTTTTACTTTGTCGGGAAGTAAGACTTGGCCACTAGTTGATTCACGAACCTATAACAATATATACATGTATATCAAAGTATGTTCAAAATATATTTACAACACTTTTAATATATTTTGATGTTTTAAGTTTATTAAGTCAGCTGTCCTCGTTAGTAACCTACAACTAGTTGTCCACAGTTAGATGTACAGAAATAAATTGATAAATATTATCTTGAATCAATCCACGACCCAGTGTATACGTATCTCAGTATTGATCACAACTCAAACTATATATATTTTGGAATCAACCTCAACTCTGTATAGCCAACTCCAACATTCACATATAGTGTGTCTATGGTTGTTCCGAAATATATATAGATGTGTCAACATGATAGGTCGAAACATTGTATACGTGTCTATGGTATCTCAAGATTACATAATATACAATACAAGTTGATTAAGTTATGGTTGGAATAGATTTGTTACCAATGTTCACGTAGCTAAAATGAGAAAAATTATCCAATCTTGTTTTACCCATAACTTCTTCATTTTAAATCCGTTTTGAGTGAATCAAATTGCTATGGTTTCATATTGAACTCTATTTTATGAATCTAAACAGAAAAAGTATAGGTTTATAGTCGGAAAAATAAGTTACAAGTCGTTTTTGTAAAGGTAGTCATTTCAGTCGAAAGAACGACGTCTAGATGACCATTTTAGAAAACATACTTCCACTTTGAGTTTAACCATAATTTTTGGATATAGTTTCATGTTCATAATAAAAATCATTTTCTCAGAATAACAACTTTTAAATCAAAGTTTATCATAGTTTTTAATTAACTAACCCAAAACAGCCCGCGGTGTTACTACGACGGCGTAAATCCGGTTTTACGGTGTTTTTCGTGTTTCCCGGTTTTAAATCATTAAGTTAGCATATCATATAGATATAGAACATGTGTTTAGTTAATTTTAAAAGTCAAGTTAGAAGGATTAACTTTTGTTTGCGAACAAGTTTAGAATTAACTAAGCTATATTCTAGTGATTACAAGTTTAAACCTTCGAATAAGATAGTTTTATATATATGAATCGAATGATGTTATTGAAGGTATTTCGTATGCCTGAAAGACATATTAAATTAACGTGGCTAATATGTTTTGATCCAAGTCGGGTCATACCCAATAACAAGCTTGCCAACACCTTATACGTATTTAATCTTAACGATTGGATCATTGATTAAATACGCGACACTTGAACTTTAAGAAAAATGGTTTTCTGAAATATTACTTGATGTGTACATATATAAATTATGGAATAATTTATATAATACGGATTTAATTATTTATAGGTTAAATAATTAATTAATTTATATTACATTTTATATAAATTGGTTTTATATAATAAAATGTATATATATAAAATGGAATGGAAGTTTATAAAAGAGTTTTATAAAATTTAATTCCTTTATAAAACTTATTTTATAAATCAAATGGGAAGTGGCATAGGGAATGAGACACGCATGCTCTTAGATTCCTCCTTGGTCAACTACAAACCCCATTCCATATACATGCATGTTCCTTGACCAAAGCAACACACACATAACATCACATATCAAAAATAACTTGCAAAATTCTGCTCAAATTGAGCTGTTTGGCCGTGGCCTTTGTGGGTGCCAAAGGAGTTCATAATTTAATTTTGCAAGCTCATTTCAAGTGTAAAGTAAATCCTAACCAAAAGCTAGGGTGTTGGTGCACAAGCTTGGGGTATAACAACTTGAGGTTTCATTGTTTTGGAGCTCCATTCATCATCATCATCTTCTTCATTTACTAGCAAGCTTGGAGTAGGTATAATCTCTTTACTTGCTTGTAGTTTGTAAGTATATATCACAACTTGATCCTAATTGGGATTTAACTTTAATTGGTTAAAGATTAACAAGTTCTAAATGGTAATTCATACATGCTTCCGCTTTAATTTGATTCTTAAAAGATTTTAAGTATTATGAAACTTGTTAAATCCCAACAATGGTATCTAGAGCCGAGGTTGTTGAAATATGCTTCGAGATGGTTATTAAACTCACTATATATTTTGCATTTTATGTACATGCATGATTGTAAAATGCAAAAATTATATGTTTAGGGTGGGTGGTTTGTTTTGGCCGAATTGTTTGGGACCCAAAATGGGTTTTTGGGTCTTCCATTTTGGTCATATTTGGTTGCATGTTGTTGTTCACAATCTTAGCCTTGACCTTGTGTTTGGTTGCATGCTTGTTTGGTTGATTATTCATTCATTTGGTATGTAATAATAATTATTCTTTTGGCATGTAATTTATTTATTCATTTGGTTATGTAATTTATTTTATATTTGGTATGTAAAATAGATTAGGTTGTATTTCATTTTCTAGAGAAAAATGTATTAGGATATATTTTTTGTAAAGAGTATGAAGATGCAAAAGATGGAGCAAAAGAAGAACACATGCATTTGGATGCAAGATTTAGTGGGAGATGTTAAATCTCCTACTTTGTGTTATGACCCATTAACCGGTGACATTTGTTTTCGGCTAAACAAATGTCCACCAAAAGGCTAGATTGTGAACATACTATTTTGCATGTGTGGTTGTTTTGTTGTTTGATTATAGATTGTATGTTTGGTTGCTACAAATTAATCACACAAGTTAACAACAAACAAAACTAAAATTTAATTGGTTAAATTAGACGTTATTAAACACATGCAAAACGACAATTTAAATGGTTAAATTAAAGTAGCAAAAGAACATTAATAAACGGTTATTAAGAACATGAAAAGGATCGCATATATAAATTGGTTTATATCAAGTAATTGGCTTAATTACAAGACTTGAAAATGGATTTCCAATGAACCATACACTAAATGCATGTTGGTGTATGGCATAAATGTTTCTTAAACTAGAATTAACGAAAACTTAAAATCCCTTAATCGACAAGGCAAACAAGTTAAACGCCATCCTTTTGTGTGACACTTGAAAATATTAAGGAACTCATAATGGGATAAAGGTCACCTAACCGTTGAGAGCAAACTAATATGATTGAGGTAAATTTCGCACACTTGTGGGATAAAGGTCACCTAACCACTTGGATGTTAAATTTACACGTTTACGCAAGTAGGACAACTTGATTTGGGAATCATGAACTTAGGGACACCGAAGCATGAGGAACAAATAGGCGTTGATGGGATGAAGATGCCATGCAAAAGGATTGCATGATCCCATAATTTAGAAGTTGCAAAAGGATTGCAATTGTCATATAAATGACTACCTAGCTAAATCAAATAACGGGATAAAGGTCACCTAACCGAAATTTGATTTACCGTTGGATTCTAATATTTAATAAGTCAATTAATTATAAAAGGGTGTTGTTTATTAAATTTAAAATCGATACTTAAATGAACTTTGTTAATTTTGTAGATGGCCGCAAATAACAACAACATGCAAAATGCACCACTTAACCTAAACAACCTATCATTAAGGTCTCTCCTCGAGAAAGACAAACTCAACCATACGAACTTTATGGATTGGTTCCGTAATCTTAGGATTGTCCTCAAACTTGAGGATAAAGCGTATGTGTTGGAGGACCCTATTCCCGACCAACCGGATGAGGAAGATCTAGAGGGCATGGCTTATTATGACAAGTATTGCGCCGATTCGGTGCAAGTCGCTTGCCTAATGCTTGGGACTATGATACCCGAACTCCAAAAGGATTTCGAACATCATAGTGCATATGACATGATTACGCAATTGAAGGAGATGTTCCTTCAACAAGCACGTGTCGAGCGCTTCGAAACGGTTCGAGCGCTACATGCATGTCGTATGGATGACACCCAATCCGTATCCTCTTATGTCCTCAAAATGAAAAGCCTTATTGATCGCGCAAACCGTCTTAATCTCAACATATCTAATGAGCTAGCCACCGATCTTATCCTAAACTCCTTGTCAAAGAGGTTTGACCAATTTGTAATTAATTACAATATGAATGGGATGGATAAGACCATTGGTGAACTTCATGGCATGTTAAGGACGGCCGAAACTAGCATGGGTAAGAGGGCTTCACCCGTGCTAATGATCAATGATGGTGGGTCCAAAGGTAATTGCACCTCTAAGCCAAAGGCGGCTAAGAGGAAAGGACCCACCCATCAAGGCAAGGGAAAGGGGAGGATGGTTACCCCAACCAAAAACAAGAACAAGAAGCAAAAGGTTGCCGGACAAGCAAACCCCAAGGAAGACCCATGTTTCAGTTGCGGTGAAATGGGTCACTGGAAACGAAACTGCCCGGTCTACCTTAAGGAGTTGAAGGAAAAGAGGGATGCGGGGCAATCCTCAGGTAATATATATATGGTATATATAGAGCTTAGTATTACTTCTTCTAATACATGGGTATTAGACACTGGATGTGGAACTCACATTTGCAATTCTTTGCAGGGGTTCAAAAGAAGTAGCAAGCAAACGAGAACATCAAGTCTCTTTATGGGTAATGGAGCCAAAGTGCAAGTGAAGGCTCAAGGAGACTTTGTATTAAAGCTTCTAAGTGGTTTGGAACTTATTTTGAACAATGTTTTGTATGCACCGGATTTATGTCGAAACATTATTTCAGTTTCCCGTTTAAAACAATGTGGTTTTTATCTTAATTTTGTTAATAATGATATCCATGTTTATTTAGATAATGTATTCTATTTTAAGGCTTCGCCTTCAAATGGAATTTATGAATTGGTTCATGATGATACATCATCTAATAGCTCAATATACCATACTAGCACCAAGAAACTCAAAAGGGATTTGAGTGATTCCTACTTATGGCATTGTCGCCTTGGTCACATAAACAAGAACCGAATGCATACACTTCAAAAGAATGGACTCTTGAAATCAAATGAGATGGACTCGTTTGATGTGTGTGAATCTTGTTTACAAGGCAAAATGACTAAAGCACCTTTCAAAGGGACCTATGAAAGGGCTAAGGACTTATTGGGATTAATACATTCGGATGTATGTGGACCCTTTAAGCCCATAGCTAGGAATGGTGAAAGATACTTCGTTACTTTCATTGATGACTTCAGTCGTTTTGGATATGTCTACTTGTTAAGACATAAGGACGAAACTTTTGAAGCATTCAAAGAATATCAAAGCGAAGTACAAAATCAACTCAATAAGACAATCAAGGTACTTCGTACCGATAGAGGAGGTGAATACCTAAGCGATGCTTTCCAAGATCATCTTAGGAGTTGTGGGATTATCTCACAACTTACTCCACCTGGAACACCCCAACTTAATGGAGTTTCCGAAAGGATGAACCGAGCCCTAATGGATATGGTTCGATCTATGATGGCTAGAAGCACGTTACCTCTATCATTTTGGGGTTATTGTCTATGCTCCGCGGCTCGTATTTTAAATATGGCCCCAACCAAGAAAATGGAACGAACTCCTCATGAGATGTGGTTTGGAAAACCTCCATCTCTATCATACTTAAAGGTATGGGGATGTGAAGCTTATCCTAAGCGTTATGTCCCTAATAAGTTGAATGCTCGATCCACGAAGTGTATCTTCATAGGATATCCCAAGGATGATATGGGATACTATTTCTATGATCCAACCGAGCAAAATGTATTTGTTGCTCGAAAGGCTGAATTCCTTGAAACTAAATTCCTATTGGAAGGAAATAGTGAAAGGAAGATAGATCTTGAAGAGGTTCAAGATCAAGTAGATGATACACAATTGGTTAACACTAGCACTCAACATGAAAATATTGAGAATGATCAAATGGATGATCAAAGTATACAAGACATTCGCAGATCTGGTAGGATTAGTAATCCTCCTGAGAGATATGGGTTTCTCATGGATGGTTGCTATGTGGTTGATTTGGACGAACCAACAAACTACCAAGATGCTTTATCAAGGATTGATAAAGATAAATGGCAGGAAGCCATGAACGCTGAGATGCAATCCATGTATGACAACCAAGTTTGGGAACTAGTTGTACAACCTGCTAACTCCAAGTTAGTTGATTGTAAATGGATTTTCAAGATGAAAACCGACATGCATGGAAACTTAAATACATATAAAGCGAGACTTGTAGCAAAAGGTTTCACTCAAACTCAAGGGGTTGACTATGATGAAACCTTTTCGCCTGTGGCAATGCTAAAGTCTATTAGGATATTATTTGCCATTGCTGCTCATTATGATTATGAAATATGGCAAATGGATGTCAAGACCGCTTTCCTAAATGGATATCTTGAGGAAGATGTCTATATGGTTCAGCCTGAAGGTTTTGTCGATCCGAAACATCCTAACAAAGTATGTAAGTTAAAGAAGTCAATCTACGGATTGAAACAAGCATCTAGAATGTGGAATCATCGTTTTAATGAGGAAGCCAAGAAGTTTGGCTTCATTAAAAATGGTGATGAAGCTTGTGTATACAAGAAAGCTAGTGGGAGCACTATCATGTTCCTTGTATTATATGTGGATGATATATTGTTATTTGGAAACGATATTCCGACAATGCAAGGTGTTAAAACTTGGCTAAAAAGCTGCTTCTCCATTAAGGATCTTGAAGAAGCACAATACATGTAACGACCCGACCAAAACCGTTATCGACGGCGCCGTTAACTTAGGTCCTGTTGCGTGGTCGTAGTCCCTATATGAGACTCGTTTGACCAAAATTATGTCGCATTCATTTGAAAGGTACAAGACTTGCAAGTTTAGTTTACAAAACCGTTCGACAACAAGTCTAAGTTTACAAAAGTCATAAAGTATAAATGAAATAACTTGCGACATAATTAGTTTAAAAACACAGTTGCTATAAATAGCGTAAGTATGTAAACAATATGTTTGAATCCAAAGGTGCTATCACTAGCGTATGAATGTAAGTATGCTCGACTCCAAGCAAATAATCAGAGTGTATGCGGAAGCATGTATCAAATAGCCAAGTATGAACCTGAGAAACATATAGAAAACTGTCAACGAAAAACGTTGGTGAGATCATAAATGTATTTGTGAAAGTATAATTTGAACCACAATAGTTTGTATAGATGATTATCCAAATCGTATTTATTCCGAAGAATGTAGTTTGTATTGCGAGCACCCAATTACCAAAGCTTAACTGAATCTTCCCTCTGAATTTTGAATATAGTGTTAGAACATACACTATGCACGTTGAAATTATATTTCATCCACTAACGGTAGCGAACCGTCTGAATGAGGGTTCGTTAAACCCGTATGGCCACACAACATAATCACTCGCTTACACTTACACCCTGCAAGTGGAACTAATGATAATTGGATTGAGGACTTTTGTTCAAACTCGCCTGTATCTTTGTATTCGTATTTGTGTTCAAAGTATAAAAGTATGAAAAGTATATATACATGTGAAATGTATATAAGTATGTAATGTATATGTTTCTCAGCCCACGATTTAAAGGAATAAAAGTATTTGCAAAGGTGGGACTATGATCTCACCTCGAGTGCACGAGTATAAAAGTACTTCACAAAGTAACGTGTGCATGAAAGTCGCTTAGTCTTGACCTAAACAAGTAAATTGTATCAATTAACCGGTTACGACACAAGGTCGGGTGAAATGTGTTCAATTAGTCCTATGGCTCGTTACGACTCGAATAGTATAGCATGTGAATCACGTTGTCAAGTTTCATGCAAGAATCAAGTATAAAAGCATGTTAGAACGATTGTATAAAAGTTTGGTTAAGTTTGACTAAAAGTCAAACTTGGTCAAAGTCAACGAAAAAGTCAACACGTTCGGGTCGGGTCCCGAACTATTTTTCTATGCTAGTTATTCATATATAAGCATGTTAAAACAAGTTGCATGTAAATTGGAGGTCTAGAACATGTCAAACATTTTTAGTAAAAAGGTCAAGGGAAACAGAATCTGGACGCGGCTTATGTCGCGCCGCGGCCAGGCCTGTCGCGCCGCGACAATGGCCGTGGCCTGGTCCCAGGCCTGTTTCACTTGTTCAAGGCTTGGTAAAATTTCAAACAAACGCAAAACTCAAACCGTAAACAATTAGAAAGCGTATCTTATACCGTTGGAAAGCTCTTTTGACAAGGAACACAACTAAACATGTTTCATCAAACAAAAACAACATTTTCCATAACCGATTTCTCGTCAAGTGATCATTTAAAAGTCCATTTTCAAAGTTTCAAGTTCATCAATTGCATTTTAAGTTTCGGGAATCCAATTCACACATATGATATGCCGTTTCGAAGGTAATGAAGCATACATTACTACTAAACACTAACAATTAACATTCCATGGCATTTAAGCATCCAAAAGTTCATGTCAAGAACTATCAAACCCTAGTCAAACATCAAAAGAAATCATTAATCGGGTTTTTGAAGTTTTCTTAATCAACCTACGCATCAAAACGAAGCTAATGATACTAGTAACACAATTAAAACATGCACTTTAACAATCTAACAACATTAACTCATCCAAAATCAAGGATTAAGCAAACCCATTTCAAAAACTCAAACTAGTTACTCCAAACCACAAATCGAGCAAACAAAACATATATTCATGTTACACACGAGCCATAGACACTAACTAACACAATTTCAAGTATATAAAACGAATTTAGAGAAATTTAGTGTTTTAGAAATGTTACCCAAAATGGATGAAATTGGTACCAAATCGAAGAGGATGATGAGAGGATCACGAATATGTAATTTGTTTTGAAGTTTGCTTCCCGATCCGAATTTAGATGATGAATTATGTTTGTGTTCTTGAGAGAAAAAAAAAAAGAAAGAGAGAGAGATGGAGGGATTGAATGGTGGTGATTGGGGTGGACTAGTTGACCTAGTCAACTAGTTTGCCCCGTGTCAATTTTAGTCCCTCGAGTTTAGAAGCGGGTGCGGGATTTAACCAAACGAATATTTTAAAAACGCTCGAGTAGACGAGTGATGTTATAATTAAATAACGAGAATATTATAAACGTTAGTCAACGGAAATTGGGAATTTAAATAGCGAAAGATATTATAAAAAAAAAGACGGTGTTAAAAATAAATTTAACGGAAAAACGCGGGATGTTACATTATCCACACCTCAAAAGAAATTTCGTCCCGAAATTTAGTTGGAAGTAGTAGTTGTTGAATCTTACTCGAGACCTTGCGTTGTAAATTCTACGAATAAGTGAAGGTACGTCCTTGAGTATTTCCACGAATTTTTGACGGTCGGGATCATATGTTGTTTTAAGGTTTGGCTTCACGATTTTTATGGTTTCCGGTCCTCCTAGGAAGTGAGGTTTATCGTCGATAGTGAGTTCATCAAAGAAGATAACAAGTTCTCGTTTCGCAAAACACGTCTTCGAGTTGATACATCGGATGTAGGATAAACGGAGACCCAAAATGAGTCGGAAAAGTCTAAACGGCTAGCGACGGGTCCAAAACACCCCAAGAATTTAAAGGATCAAAATATCGCGGATTTAGCTTCCTACGTTTTCCCGAAACGGATTGCACCTTTCCAAGGTGCGACTCTTAACGTGACGCGGTTTTCCCACGTGGAATTTGAAATGTTTACGTCTAATATCGGCGTAGCTCTTGGTGATTACGAGTCGCGTAGGGTTTTACCTGAATATGAATAAATTTTCTCGGTTGCTCATGAATAAGCTCGGCCCCGGTAAATTGATCATCGTTTACTTGGTTCGACAAAGGAGAATGACGTTTCCGGTCACATGTGGTCTCAAAAGGAGTGACGTTAAAACTCGAATGAAAATCATTGTAGTATGAGGATTCGGTTAAGGAAAATACTTTTCTCAAGTAAATTTGAAGTTGGTAATACAAAATCGTATTATGGTTTTCAAGACTTAAATCGTATGTTTGTTCGGTCCATCGGGTTGTGGATGGTACGCGGTACTCATGTCTAAACGCGGTCCCGAGGCTTTTTGTAAGGTACTCCAAAATCTAGAAGTGAAACGAGGATCTCGATCCGAAACGGGGTACATTTCCCTAAGGCATATTGTACACGTTTGCTAGGAATTGAAAACGTTAGCTAGGACAAGTTTCTCAAGAAAATTCGCGTCGCGGAAGATTTATCGGTTTCCAAAAACGTTCGTCGGAACTATTCACCCTCGAGGTGAATACTAGTATAACGTGGAGAGTCTCTCTCCATTGGGAATTTAGAATAAGGACCTCCTGAACCGGAAGTACGAGGGTGATGCAAAAGAAGTTTCCGCCCCGATGTGAGCATAACGAGTAAGTTGTAGTTAGTCAATAAGACTGTGCGAGGACGAGCTAGTATACCCGTGTGACATACGGTTGAAATCGAATGGAATCGGCAATTCATTCGGAAGCATAAATATAATTTGACAATAATTGAAGGTGTGTCCCCGGTATGGTTGTTATAAATATTCTCGGAGTTTTCGGATGTCCAAACCTGAAAAGATGAAGTCATGTACATGGCACATGGTGGTGTTTAGGTTGATCGAGTCTAACCACCATCACGTGTCACTAGAACTTTGGTATGTCTTACCGTAATATAACCACGTTGATCGAGTGTCGTTATATTACGCTAACTCATACCTCCATTCCCACATCACTCTATGGATTCAAGTTCGTGTAATCGCGAAAATCTAAAATAAACAAAATGTAACGACGTCTCAAACGTGACTCGTATTAAATCGAAAGAATTGGTGCAACTCTGAAGATGCGTTCCCCGAGGGAAGTGTATAGTTGATTGTTCACGTCAATGCGGTTCAAGTCAAGCGATAATGCCCTTAGGTACGAAAAGAGTAACGAATCATGATAACAAAAAGTACGCAACCGTAGTGATATTTAGCGATGACGATACTCACCTAGAGTAGTGATGGTAGTAACACCAAAAAGTAGATAGTAAGAAACACCAGTGGAAAACCGATAGTAAGTTGAAACGGTGGCAAATAACAATCCGGGAGACAGAGTTCCCGAACAAGTGTGACTAATGAAGTCGTTGTCATCCTTACGCGCATGAATCTTGAATTTACGTGTGTTACCAAAAAGTGGCGGAATACGAGTTCGTATGATGAAGGTTGGGTACCATTAAAAAGTTTGCCTAAGAATGATTCAAGTATAATGCACAAGTAGTCAAGTAAGTGCTATCTATAGCAAATGTATGTCAGAATGCAAATGTTAACTATCCGGTTGTAGTCTAGACTCACTAATGCGTCCTAACGACTCTGTTAGACACACTAATGCACATCCTAGTTCCCTACAACCAACGCTCTGATACCACCTGTAACGACCCGACCAAAACCGTTATCGACGGCGCCGTTAACTTAGGTCCCGTTGCGTGGTCGTAGTCCCTATATGAGACTCTTTTGACCAAAATTATGTTGCATTCATTTGAAAGGTACAAGACTTGCAAGTTTAGTTTACAAAACCGTTCGACAACAAGTCTAAGTTTACAAAAGTCATAAAGAATAAATGAAATAACTTGCGACATAATTAGTTTAAAAACACAGTTGCTATAAATAGCGTAAGTATGTAAACAATATGTTTGAATCCAAAGGTGCTATCACTAGCGTATGCATGTAAGTATGCTCGACTCCAAGCAAATAATCAGAGTGTATGCGGAAGCATGTATCAAATAGCCAAGTATGAACCTGAGAAACATATAGAAAACTGTCAACGAAAAACGTTGGTGAGATCATAAATGTATTTGTGAAAGTATAATTTGAACCACAATAGTTTGTATAGATGATTATCCAAATCGTATTTATTCCGAAGAATGTAGTTTGTATTGCGAGCACCCAATTACCAAAGCTTAACTGAATCTTCCCTCTGAATTTTGAATATAGTGTTAGAACATACACTATGCACGTTGAAATTATATTTCATCCACTAACGGTAGCGAACCGTCTGAATGAGGGTTCGTTAAACCCGTATAGCCACACAACATAATCACTCGCTTACACTTACACCCTGCAAGTGGAACTAATGATAATTGGATTGAGGACTTTTGTTCAAACTCGCCTGTATCTTTGTATTCGTATTTGTGTTCAAAGTATAAAAGTATGAAAAGTATATATACATGTGAAATGTATATAAGTATGTAATGTATATGTTTCTCAGCCCACGATTTAAAGGAATAAAAGTATTTGCAAAGGTGGGACTATGATCTCACCTCGAGTGCACGAGTATAAAAGTACTTCACAAAGTAACGTGTGCATGAAAGTCGCTTAGTCTTGACCTAAACAAGTAAATTGTATCAATTAACCGGTTACGACACAAGGTCGGGTGAAATGTGTTCAATTAGTCCTATGGCTCGTTACGACTCGAATAGTATAGCATGTGAATCACGTTGTCAAGTTTCATGCAAGAATCAAGTATAAAAGCATGTTAGAACGATTGTATAAAAGTTTGGTTAAGTTTGACTAAAAGTCAAACTTGGTCAAAGTCAACGAAAAAGTCAACACGTTCGGGTCGGGTCCCGAACTATTTTTCTATGCTAGTTATTCATATATAAGCATGTTAAAACAAGTTGCATGTAAATTGGAGGTCTAGAACATGTCAAACATTTTTAGTAAAAAGGTCAAGGGAAACAGAATCTGGACGCGGCTTATGTCGCGCCGCGGCCAGGCCTGTCGCGCCGCGACAATGGCCGTGGCCTGGTCCCAGGCCTGTTTCACTTGTTCAAGGCTTGGTAAAATTTCAAACAAACGCAAAACTCAAACCGTAAACAATTAGAAAGCGTATCTTATACCGTTGGAAAGCTCTTTTGACAAGGAACACAACTAAACATGTTTCATCAAACAAAAACAACATTTTCCATAACCGATTTCTCGTCAAGTGATCATTTAAAAGTCCATTTTCAAAGTTTCAAGTTCATCAATTGCATTTTAAGTTTCGGGAATCCAATTCACACATATGATATGCCGTTTCGAAGGTAATGAAGCATACATTACTACTAAACACTAACAATTAACATTCCATGGCATTTAAGCATCCAAAAGTTCATGTCAAGAACTATCAAACCCTAGTTAAACATCAAAAGAAATCATTAATCGGGTTTTTGAAGTTTTCTTAATCAACCTACGCATCAAAACAAAGCTAATGATACTAGTAACACAATTAAAACATGCACTTTAACAATCTAACAACATTAACTCATCCAAAATCAAGGATTAAGCAAACCCATTTCAAAAACTCAAACTAGTTACTCCAAACCACAAATCGAGCAAACAAAACATATATTCATGTTACACACGAGCCATAGACACTAACTAACACAATTTCAAGTATATAAAACGAATTTAGAGAAATTTAGTGTTTTAGAAATGTTACCCAAAATGGATGAAATTGGTACCAAATCGAAGAGGATGATGAGAGGATCACGAATATGTAATTTGTTTTGAAGTTTGCTTCCCGATCCGAATTTAGATGATGAATTATGTTTGTGTTCTTGAGAGAAAAAAAAAAAAGAAAGAGAGAGAGATGGAGGGATTGAATGGTGGTGATTGGGGTGGACTAGTTGACCTAGTCAACTAGTTTGCCCCGTGTCAATTTTAGTCCCTCGAGTTTAGAAGCGGGTGCGGGATTTAACCAAACGAATATTTTAAAAACGCTCGAGTAGACGAGTGATGTTATAATTAAATAACGAGAATATTATAAACGTTAGTCAACGGAAATTGGGAATTTAAATAGCGAAAGATATTATAAAAAAAAAAGACGGTGTTAAAAATAAATTTAACGGAAAAACGCGGGATGTTACAATACATTTTGGGGATTAGGATCTACAGGGATAGATCCAAGAAATTGATAGGTTTGCATCAAAGTGCATACATTGAAAAGATCTTGAAAAGGTTCAAGATGGAAAACTCTAAGAAAGGTTTGGTACCTATTCAAAGAGGAACGCTCCTTAGTTCATCTCAGTGCCCCACCACGAAAGATGAACAAGAGAAAATGAAGAAAGTCCCATATGCGTCTGCCATTGGGTCAATCATGTATGCAATGATATGCACTAGACCGGATGTGTCATGCGCTCTTAGCCTGACAAGCAGATACCAGAATAACCCAAGAAACAGTCATTGGATTGCTGTTAAAAGTATATTGAAATATCTTAGGAGGACTAAGGATATGTTTCTAATATATGGGTCTGGTGAGGAGGAACTCGCTGTAAGAGGTTACGTGGATGCGAGTTTCCAAACTGATCGTGATGATTCTCGATCACAATCCGGTTATGTCTTCACATTAAATGGAGGTGCAGTCTCTTGGAAGAGTTCAAAACAGGATGTTGTTGCATTATCCACTACAGAGTCTGTAGTGACCCGAACTTTTCCATGTTTATATATATTAATTGAGATTGATATTTACATGATTAAATGTTTCCAACATGTTAAGCAATCAAACTTGTTAAGACTTGATTAATTGAAATATGTTTCATATAGACAATTGACCACCCAAGTTGACCGGTGATTCACGAACGTTAAAACTTGTAAAAACTATATGATGACATATATATGGATATATATATAGTTAACATGATACTATGATAAGTAAACATATCATTAAGTATATTAACAATGAACTACATATGTAAAAACAAGACTACTAACTTAATGATTTTTAAACGAGACATATATGTAACGATTATCGTTGTAAAGACACTTAATGTATATATATCATATTAAGAGATATTCATACATGATAATATCATGATAATATAATAATTTAAAATCTCATTTGATATTATAAACATTGGGTTAACAACATTTAACAAGATCGTTAACCTAAAGGTTTCAAAACAACACTTACATGTAACGACTAACGATGACTTAACGACTCAGTTAAAATGTATATACATGTAGTGTTTTAATATGTATTTATACACTTTTGAAAGACTTCAATACACTTATCAAAATACTTCTACTTAACAAAAATGCTTACAATTACATCCTCGTTCAGTTTCATCAACAATTCTACTCGTATGCACCCGTATTCGTACTCGTACAATACACAGCTTTTAGATGTATGTACTATTGGTATATACACTCCAATGATCAGCTCTTAGCAGCCCATGTGAGTCACCTAACACATGTGGGAACCATCATTTGGCAACTAGCATGAAATATCTCATAAAATTACAAAAATATGAGTAATCATTCATGACTTATTTACATGAAAACAAAATTACATATCCTTTATATCTAATCCATACACCAACGACCAAAAACACCTACAAACACTTTCATTCTTCAATTTTCTTCATCTAATTGATCTCTCTCAAGTTCTATCTTCAAGTTCTAAGTGTTCTTCATAAATTCCAAAAGTTCTAGTTTCATAAAATCAAGAATACTTTCAAGTTTGCTAGCTCACTTCCAATCTTGTAAGGTGATCATCCAACCTCAAGAAATCTTTGTTTCTTACAGTAGGTTATCATTCTAATACAAGGTAATAATCATATTCAAACTTTGGTTCAATTTCTATAACTATAACAATCTTATTTCAAGTGATGATCTTACTTGAACTTGTTTTCGTGTCATGATTCCGCTTCAAGAACTTCGAGCCATCCAAGGATCCATTGAAGCTATATCCATTTTTCTCTTTTCCAGTAGGTTTATCCAAGGAACTTAATTTAGTAATGATGTTCATAACATCATTCGATTCATACATATAAAGCTATCTTATTCGAAGGTTTAAACTTGTAATCACTAGAACATAGTTTAGTTAATTCTAAACTTGTTCGCAAACAAAAGTTAATCCTTCTAACTTGACTTTTAAAATAAACTAAACACATGTTCTATATCTATATGATATGCTAACTTAATGATTTAAAACCTGGAAACACGAAAAACACCGTAAAACCGGATTTACGCCGTCGTAGTAACACCGCGGGCTGTTTTGGGTTAGTTAATTAAAAACTATGATAAACTTTGATTTTAAAGTTGTTATTCTGAGAAAATGATTTTTATTATGAACATGAAACTATATCCAAAAGTTATGATTAAACTCAAAGTGGAAGTATGTTTTCTAAAATGGTCATCTAGACGTCGTTCTTTCAACTGAAATGACTACCTTTACAAAAACGACTTGTAACTTATTTTTCCGACTATAAACCTATACTTTTCTGTTTAGATTCATAAAATAGAGTTCAATATGAAACCATAGCAATTTGATTCACTCAAAACGGATTTAAAATGAAGAAGTTATGGGTAAAACAAGATTGGATAATTTTTCTCATTTTAGCTACGTGAAAATTGGTAACAAATCTATTCCAACCATAACTTAATCAACTTGTATTGTATATTATGTAATCTTGAGATACCATAGACACGTATACAATGTTTCGACCTATCATGTCGACACATCTATATATATTTCGGAACAACCATAGACACTCTATATGTGAATGTTGGAGTTAGCTATACAGGGTTGAGGTTGATTCCAAAATATATATAGTTTGAGTTGTGATCAATACTGAGATACGTATACACTGGGTCGTGGATTGATTCAAGATAATATTTATCGATTTATTTCTGTACATCTAACTGTGGACAACTAGTTGTAGGTTACTAACGAGGACAGCTGACTTAATAAACTTAAAACATCAAAATATATTAAAAGTGTTGTAAATATATTTTGAACATACTTTGATATATATGTATATATTGTTATAGGTTCGTGAATCAACCAGTGGCCAAGTCTTACTTCCCGACGAAGTAAAAATCTGTGAAAGTGAGTTATAGTCCCACTTTTAAAATCTAATATTTTTGGGATGAGAATACATGCAGGTTTTATAAATGATTTACAAAATAGACACAAGTACGTGAAACTACATTCTATGGTTGAATTATCGAAATCGAATATGCCCCTTTTTATTAAGTCTGGTAATCTAAGAATTTGGGAACAGACACCCTAATTGACGCGAATCCTAAAGATAGATCTATTGGGCTTAACAAACCCCATCCAAAGTACCGGATGCTTTAGTACTTCGAAATTTATATCATATCCGAAGGGTGTCCCGGAATGATGGGGATATTCTTATATATGCATCTTGTTAATGTCGGTTACCAGGTGTTCACCATATGAATGATTTTTATCTCTATGTATGGGATGTGTATTGAAATATGAAATCTTGTGGTCTATTGTTACGATTTGATATATATAGGTTAAACCTATAACTCACCAACATTTTTGTTGACGTTTAAAGCATGTTTATTCTCAGGTGAATATTAAGAGCTTCCGCTGTTGCATACTAAAATAAGGACAAGATTTGGAGTCCATGTTTGTATGCTATTGTGTAAAAACTGCATTCAAGAAACTAATTTCGATGTAACATATTTGTATTGTAAACCATTATGTAATGGTCGTGTGTAAACAGGATATTTTAGATTATCATTATTTGATAATCTACGTAAAGCTTTTTAAACCTTTATTTATGAAATAAAGGTTATGGTTTGTTTTAAAAATGAATGCAGTCTTTGAAAAACATCTCATATAGAGGTCAAAACCTCGCAACGAAATCAATTAATATGGAACGTTTTTAATCAATAAGAACGGGACATTTCAGTTGGTATCCGAGCGTTGGTCTTAGAGAACCAGAATTTTGCATTAGTGTGTCTTATCGAGTTTGTTAGGATGCATTAGTAAGTCTGGACTTCGACCGTGTTTACTTGAAAAATGATTGCTTAACAAATTTTGTTGGAAACTATATATTTTTAACATGTGAATATTATGTGATATATTAATCTCTTAACGCGTTTGATATTATGTGATAGATGTCTACCTCTAGAACAAGTCCTATCGACTCACCTAATAATAATGAAGAGTCAAATGTAAATTGGAATGATTCGTGGACTGATTCACAAGTTCCCGAAGAGGAACCGGAAGAAGAGTCGGAACCGGAAGAAGAATCGGAACCGGAAGAAGAATCGGAACCGGATGAAGAAATAGAACCGGTGGGGGAAATAATAAAACTGTTAAGTAAAAGAAAATCCTCAACCAACCGACCAAGGTTAATTATGGTCAATGATGTTTCCGCCAAGGAAGCAAAATATTGGGAGGATTACCAATTCTCCGATGAATCGGATTCCGACGAGAATTCCGATGATGTTATAGAAATTACCCCAACTGAATTTAAAAAGGCAAAAGAAAATAATAAGGGAAAGGGCATAAAAATAGAGAAATCTAATTCCAACCCCGATGAACTTTATATGTATCGTCAACGCCCGAAGTCCTTAAGTTGTAACAATGACCCGGGAACCTCTAAACCACCAGGTTTTTCTAAACCAATGTGGACAACGACGGCTCGTATTAGGGGAACATCATATATCCCTAGAAACTTGGCAAAACGAACCAAAACCGAAGAAGAAGAAACGAGCGAGTCGGAATAAGATAGTTGTATTCGTGTGGTGTAATATATGTAATATAGTGTTCTTATGCTTTATGATATATGTAAAAATTGCTTGTATTAATAAGTATTTTTTTTATGAATGTAACTCTTGTCTATTTTACAGTTTAAAAACACAAAATGCATAGACAACCCAATATTTTAAGAGACCTACCCGGAGACATGATTGATGAAATCTTGTCTAGAGTCGGCCAGAATTCCTCGGCACAACTATTTAAGGCGAGATCAGTTTGTAAGACATTCGAAGAACGTTCCAAGAATGTCTTGGTTTATAAGAGACTTTCGTTTGAAAGATGGGGGATATCACATTGGGAAACCCATAAGTTACGATGTGTTTACTTTGACGCATATATTGCGGGGAACCCAAATGCTATTTTACGCAACGGGTTAAGAAATTATTTTGACTCAATATATCCGAATATTGGACTTCGTGATTTAGAAAAAGCGGCTAACATGCAACATAAAGAAGCATGTTATGCTTACGGATTAGTAATGTTCGCTTCTCACCAAAGTGAGAACAAGAACATCGGGCTACAACTATTAAACAAAACGTTTCCACAAGTGACGGAGTCGGTAATTGGGGTAAGAAATGAGGTTTTTAGATTATTACGGGACTGTTGGACATTACGTAACCCTCGTCCCTTTGACGACGTTACAACACGCTGTCTTATCAACGGCCATAACGGTTATGTTGCACAAGACCAAGGATGGGAAGTAGTCCTAGTAAAACCAGAATGCATGACTTGTTTCTGGACGTATGAATTACGTGTCTTTATTGCCTTTGCTGAACGACTTGTGTACTAGTTAGAATTATCTTCACAACTATCTTGTATCAAAGTTATTGTGTGCTATATTTCATGCTTTATGTAAAATAAGCGGTATTGTAAGTTTGTAAAATATTGTATAAAAGTTTGAACGCGAAATATTATTATAATCAGTTTTTCATATAGAATTGTAGTAGTTGATGTATATTAGCTACTAAGTATGAACTTAACGGGTAGGTACTACCCGAATTTAAACTTATAAAATGCTAATATGAAGAAAAAGCTTTTATAAATGAGTTCATATTATGCTACGAAATACTATTAACTACTCTTAATATTCTGTATGATTAACTTGTTCCATTTAACTATTTTGAAGGAAATGGCACCGACTACTCGACACACCGTGAATATGAATGAAGAGGAATTCCATACTTTTCTAGCTTCAAACATAGCCGCAGTACAGGCTGCGCTACATACCAACAATAACCTTGGATCTAGCAGTACAGGAAATCGTGTAGGATGCACCTACAAAGAATTCACTGCCTGCAAACCTTTGGAATTTGATGGAACCGAAGGACCGATCGGATTGAAACGGTGGACCGAGAAGGTCGAATCGGTGTTTGCCATAAGTAAGTGTACTGAAGAGGACAAAGTAAAGTACGCTACGCATACCTTCACAGGTTCTGCGTTAACATGGTGGAATACCTATCTAGAGCAAGTGGGACAAGACGATGCGTACGCACTACCGTGGTCAGCATTCAAGCACTTGATGAACGAGAAGTATCGTCCCAGAACCGAGGTCAATAAGCTCAAGACAGAACTTAGAGGGTTACGAACCCAAGGATTTGATATTACCACGTACGAAAGACGATTCACAGAATTGTGCCTATTGTGTCCGGGTGCATTCGAAGATGAGGAAGAGAAGATCGACGCGTTTGTGAAAGGATTACCGGAAAGAATCCAAGAAGATATAAGTTCACACGAGCCCGCCTCCATACAACAGGCATGTAGAATGGCTCACAAACTCGTGAACCAAATTGAAGAAAGAATTAAAGAACAGACTGCTGAAGAGGCCAATGTGAAGCAAGTCAAAAGAAAGTGGGAGGAAAACGGTGATAAGAATCACCAATACAACAACAACAGCAATTACAACAATAATCGCAACAATTATCCCAACAATCGCAACATCAATCGCAACTACAACAAACGGCCCAACAACAACAACAACAACAACAACAACAGCAACTACAACAATCATCCCAACAACAATAATAACCGCAACAACAACAACAATCAGAAGCAGCTATGCCAAAGGTGTGAAAAGAATCACTCGGGGTTCTGCACCAAATTTTGCAACAAGTGTAAAAGAAATGGTCATAGCGCGGCGAAGTGTGAGGTCTACAGACCAGGGGTTAATAGAACGAAAGGAACAAATGGTGTCGGAACGAGTAATGGTGGAGCAAGTAGTGTCGGAGCAAGTTATGCCAATGTAGTTTGTTATAAATGTGGAAAACCGGGCCACATTATTAGAAATTGCCCGAACCAGGAGAACACGAATGGACAAGGCCGTGGAAGAGTTTTCAATATTAATGCGGCAGAGGCACAGGAAGACCCGGAGCTTGTTACGGGTACGTTTCTTATTGACAATAAATCTGCTTACGTTTTATTTGATTCGGGTGCGGATAGAAGCTATATGAGTAGAGATTTTTGTGCTAAATTAAGTTGTCCATTGACGCCTTTGGATAGTAAATTTTTACTCGAATTAGCAAATGGTAAATTAATTTCAGCAGATAATATATGTCGGAATCGAGAAATTAAACTGGTTAGCGAAACATTTAAGATTGACTTGATACCAGTAGAGTTAGGGAGTTTTGATGTGATAATCGGTATGGACTGGTTGAAAGAAGTGAAAGCAGAGATTGTTTGTTACAAAAATGCAATTCGCATTATACGAGAAAAAGGAAAACCCTTAATGGTGTACGGAGAAAAGGGCAACACGAAGCTACATCTTATTAGTAATTTGAAGGCACAAAAACTAATAAGAAAAGGTTGCTATGCTGTTCTAGCACACGTCGAGAAAGTACAAACTGAAGAAAAGAGCATCAATGATGTTCCCGTCGCAAAAGAATTTCCTGATGTATTTCCGAAAGAATTACCGGGATTACCCCCACATCGATCCGTTGAATTTCAAATAGATCTTGTACCAGGAGCTGCACCAATAGCTCGTGCTCCTTACAGACTCGCACCCAGCGAGATGAAAGAACTACAAAGCCAATTACAAGAACTTTTAGAGCGTGGTTTCATTCGACCAAGCACATCACCGTGGGGAGCTCCTGTTTTGTTTGTCAAGAAGAAAGATGGTACATTCAGGTTATGTATCGACTACCGAGAGTTGAACAAACTTACCATCAAGAACCGCTACCCACTACCGAGAATCGATGACTTATTTGATCAACTACAAGGCTCGTCTGTTTATTCAAAGATTTACTTACGTTCCGGGTATCATCAAATGCGGGTGAAAGAAGATGATATTCCAAAGACTGCTTTCAGAACACGTTACGGTCATTACGAGTTTATGGTCATGCCGTTTGGTTTAACTAATGCACCAGCTGTGTTCATGGACCTTATGAACCGAGTGTGTGGACCATACCTTGACAAGTTTGTCATTGTTTTCATTGATGACATACTTATTTACTCAAAGAATGACCAAGAACACGGTGAACATTTGAGAAAGGTGTTAGAAGTATTGAGGAAGGAAGAATTGTACGCTAAGTTTTCAAAGTGTGCATTTTGGTTGGAAGAAGTTCAATTCCTCGGTCACATAGTGAACAAAGAAGGTATTAAGGTGGATCCGGCAAAGATAGAAACTGTTGAAAAGTGGGAAACCCCGAAAACTCCGGAACACATACGCCAGTTTTTAGGACTAGCTGGTTACTACAGAAGGTTCATCCAAGACTTTTCCAGAATAGCAAAACCCTTGACTGCATTAACGCATAAAGGGAAGAAATTTGAATGGAATGATGAACAAGAGAAAGCGTTTCAGTTATTGAAGAAAAAGCTAACTACGGCACCTATATTGTCATTGCCTGAAGGGAATGATGATTTTGTGATTTATTGTGATGCATCAAAGCAAGGTCTCGGTTGTGTATTAATGCAACGAACGAAGGTGATTGCTTATGCGTCTAGACAATTGAAGATTCACGAACAAAATTATACGACGCATGATTTGGAATTAGGCGCGGTTGTTTTTGCATTAAAGACTTGGAGGCACTACTTATATGGGGTCAAAAGTATTATATATACCGACCACAAAAGTCTTCAACACATATTTAATCAGAAACAACTGAATATGAGGCAGCGTAGGTGGATTGAATTATTGAATGATTACGACTTTGAGATTCGTTACCACCCGGGGAAGGCAAATGTGGTAGCCGATGCCTTGAGCAGGAAGGACAGAGAACCCATTCGAGTAAAATCTATGAATATAATGATTCATAATAACATTACTACTCAAATAAAGGAGGCGCAACAAGGAGTTTTAAAAGAGGGAAATATAAAGGATGAAATACCCAAAGGATCGGAGAAGCATCTTAATATTCGGGAAGACGGAACCCGGTATAGGGCTGAAAGGATTTGGGTACCAAAATTTGGAGATATGAGAGAAATGGTACTTAGAGAAGCTCATAAAACCAGATACTCAATACATCCTGGAACGGGGAAGATGTACAAGGATCTCAAGAAACATTTTTGGTGGCCGGGTATGAAAGCCGATGTTGCTAAATACGTAGGAGAATGTTTGACGTGTTCTAAGGTCAAAGCTGAGCATCAGAAACCATCAGGTCTACTTCAACAACCCGAAATCCCGGAATGGAAATGGGAAAACATTACCATGGATTTCATCACTAAATTGCCAAGGACTGCAAGTGGTTTTGATACTATTTGGGTAATAGTTGATCGTCTCACCAAATCAGCACACTTCCTGCCAATAAGAGAAGATGACAAGATGGAGAAGTTAGCACGACTGTATTTGAAGGAAGTCGTCTCCAGACATGGAATACCAATCTCTATTATCTCTGATAGGGATGGCAGATTTATTTCAAGATTCTGGCAGACATTACAGCAAGCATTAGGAACTCGTCTAGACATGAGTACTGCCTATCATCCACAAACTGATGGGCAGAGCGAAAGGACGATACAAACGCTTGAAGACATGCTACGAGCATGTGTTATTGATTTCGGAAACAGTTGGGATTGACATCTACCATTAGCAGAATTTTCCTACAACAACAGCTACCATTCAAGCATTGAGATGGCGCCGTTTGAAGCACTTTATGGTAGAAAGTGCAGCTCTCCGATTTGTTGGAGTGAAGTGGGGGATAGACAGATTACGGGTCCGGAGATTATACAAGAAACTACCGAGAAGATCATCCAAATTCAACAACGGTTGAAAACCGCCCAAAGTCGACAAAAGAGCTACGCTGACATTAAAAGAAAAGATATAGAATTTGAAATTGGAGAGATGGTCATGCTTAAAGTTGCACCTTGGAAAGGCGTTGTTAGATTTGGTAAACGAGGGAAATTAAATCCAAGGTATATTGGACCATTCAAGATTATTGATCGTGTCGGACCAGTAGCTTACCGACTTGAGTTACCTCAACAACTCGCGGCTGTACATAACACTTTCCACGTCTCGAATTTGAAGAAATGTTTTGCTAAAGAAGATCTCACTATTCCGTTAGATGAAATCCAAATCAACGAAAAACTCCAATTCATCGAAGAACCCGTTGAAATAATGGATCGTGAGGTTAAAAGACTTAAGCAAAACAAGATACCAATTGTTAAGCTCCGATGGAATGCTCGTAGAGGACCCGAGTTCACCTGGGAGCGTGAAGATCAGATGAAGAAGAAATACCCGCATCTATTTCCAGAAGATTCGTCAACACCTTCAACAGCTTAAAATTTCGGGACGAAATTTATTTAACGGGTAGGTACTGTAGTGACCCGAACTTTTCCATGTTTATATATATTAATTGAGATTGATATTTACATGATTAAATGTTTCCAACATGTTAAGCAATCAAACTTGTTAAGACTTGATTAATTGAAATATGTTTCATATAGACAATTGACCACCCAAGTTGACCGGTGATTCACGAACGTTAAAACTTGTAAAAACTATATGATGACATATATATGGATATATATATATATAGTTAACATGATACTATGATAAGTAAACATATCATTAAGTATATTAACAATGAACTACATATGTAAAAACAAGACTACTAACTTAATGATTTTTAAACGAGACATATATGTAACGATTATCGTTGTAAAGACACTTAATGTATATATATCATATTAAGAGATATTCATACATGATAATATCATGATAATATAATAATTTAAAATCTCATTTGATATTATAAACATTGGGTTAACAACATTTAACAAGATCGTTAACCTAAAGGTTTCAAAACAACACTTACATGTAACGACTAACGATGACTTAACGACTCAGTTAAAATGTATATACATGTAGTGTTTTAATATGTATTTATACACTTTTGAAAGACTTCAATACACTTATCAAAATACTTCTACTTAACAAAAATGCTTACAATTACATCCTCGTTCAGTTTCATCAACAATTCTACTCGTATGCACCCGTATTCGTACTCGTACAATACACAGCTTTTAGATGTATGTACTATTGGTATATACACTCCAATGATCAGCTCTTAGCAGCCCATGTGAGTCACCTAACACATGTGGGAACCATCATTTGGCAACTAGCATGAAATATCTCATAAAATTACAAAAATATGAGTAATCATTCATGACTTATTTACATGAAAACAAAATTACATATCCTTTATATCTAATCCATACACCAACGACCAAAAACACCTACAAACACTTTCATTCTTCAATTTTCTTCATCTAATTGATCTCTCTCAAGTTCTATCTTCAAGTTCTAAGTGTTCTTCATAAATTCCAAAAGTTCTAGTTTCATAAAATCAAGAATACTTTCAAGTTTGCTAGCTCACTTCCAATCTTGTAAGGTGATCATCCAACCTCAAGAAATCTTTGTTTCTTACAGTAGGTTATCATTCTAATACAAGGTAATAATCATATTCAAACTTTGGTTCAATTTCTATAACTATAACAATCTTATTTCAAGTGATGATCTTACTTGAACTTGTTTTCGTGTCATGATTCCGCTTCAAGAACTTCGAGCCATCCAAGGATCCATTGAAGCTAGATCCATTTTTCTATTTTCCAGTAGGTTTATCCAAGGAACTTAAGGTAGTAATGATGTTCATAACATCATTCGATTCATACATATAAAGCTATCTTATTCGAAGGTTTAAACTTGTAATCACTAGAACATAGTTTAGTTAATTCTAAACTTGTTCACAAACAAAAGTTAATCCTTCTAACTTGACTTTTAAAATCAACTAAACACATGTTCTATATCTATATGATATGCTAACTTAATGATTTAAAACCTGGAAACACGAAAAACACCGTAAAACCGGATTTACGCCGTCGTAGTAACACCGCGGGCTGTTTTGGGTTAGTTAATTAAAAACTATGATAAACTTTGATTTTAAAGTTGTTATTCTGAGAAAATGATTTTTATTATGAACATGAAACTATATCCAAAAATTATGATTAAACTCAAAGTGGAAGTATGTTTTCTAAAATGGTCATCTAGACGTCGTTCTTTCGACTGAAATGACTACCTTTACAAAAACGACTTGTAACTTATTTTTCCTACTATAAACCTATACTTTTCTGTTTAGATTCATAAAATAGAGTTCAATATGAAACCATAGCAATTTGATTCACTCAAAACGGATTTAAAATGAAGAAGTTATGGGTAAAACAAGATTGGATAATTTTTCTCATTTTAGCTACGTGAAAATTGGTAACAAATCTATTCCAACCATAACTTAATCAACTTGTATTGTATATTATGTAATCTTGAGATACCATAGACACGTATACAATGTTTCGACCTATCATGTCGACACATCTATATATATTTCGGAACAACCATAGACACTCTATATGTGAATGTTGGAGTTAGCTATACAGGGTTGAGGTTGATTCCAAAATATATATAGTTTGAGTTGTGATCAATACTGAGATACGTATACACTGGGTCGTGGATTGATTCAAGATAATATTTATCGATTTATTTCTGTACATCTAACTGTGGACAACTAGTTGTAGGTTACTAACGAGGACAGCTGACTTAATAAACTTAAAACATCAAAATATATTAAAAGTGTTGTAAATATATTTTGAACATACTTTGATATATATGTATATATTGTTATAGGTTCGTGAATCAACCAGTGGCCAAGTCTTACTTCCCGACGAAGTAAAAATCTGTGAAAGTGAGTTATAGTCCCACTTTTAAAATCTAATATTTTTGGGATGAGAATACATGCAGGTTTTATAAATGATTTACAAAATAGACACAAGTACGTGAAACTACATTCTATGGTTGAATTATCGAAATCGAATATGCCCCTTTTTATTAAGTCTGGTAATCTAAGAATTTGGGAACAGACACCCTAATTGACGCGAATCCTAAAGATAGATCTATTGGGCTTAACAAACCCCATCCAAAGTACCGGATGCTTTAGTACTTCGAAATTTATATCATATCCGAAGGGTGTCCCGGAATGATGGGGATATTCTTATATATGCATCTTGTTAATGTCGGTTACCAGGTGTTCACCATATGAATGATTTTTATCTCTATGTATGGGATGTGTATTGAAATATGAAATCTTGTGGTCTATTGTTACGATTTGATATATATAGGTTAAACCTATAACTCACCAACATTTTTGTTGACGTTTAAAGCATGTTTATTCTCAGGTGAATATTAAGAGCTTCCGCTGTTGCATACTAAAATAAGGACAAGATTTGGAGTCCATGTTTGTATGCTATTGTGTAAAAACTGCATTCAAGAAACTAATTTCGATGTAACATATTTGTATTGTAAACCATTATGTAATGGTCGTGTGTAAACAGGATATTTTAGATTATCATTATTTGATAATCTACGTAAAGCTTTTTAAACCTTTATTTATGAAATAAAGGTTATGGTTTGTTTTAAAAATGAATGCAGTCTTTGAAAAACATCTCATATAGAGGTCAAAACCTCGCAACGAAATCAATTAATATGGAACGTTTTTAATCAATAAGAACGGGACATTTCAGAGTCGGAGTACATTGCCGCCTCATTGGCAGCTCAGGAAGCTGCATGGATGAAGAAATTCATCGACGACTTAGGAGTAGTCCCTTCCATTCAGGACCCTCTTGAGATCTTTTGTGACAACGAGGGTGCGATTGCTCAAATCAAGGAACCTCGTGCTCACCAAAAGACCCGTCACATTGAGCGGAGATTCAACTACATAAGGGATGAAGTTAAAAAGGGAAATATATGTATTCGCAAAGTTCACACAGATCTTAATATAGCGGATCCACTCACGAAGCTCTTACATGGTGCGAAACATCAAGGGCACGTTAGCGCATTAGGGCTTCGATATTCTAATGATTGGTTGTGATCTGTTTTAGGTATTGTAACGGAACGAAATTGTTCAAACTCATCAATATAATTATGGTATTAATTTATTTTGAGTCAAGTTCCTATTTTGCATATTTTATCCATGAATAAGTAATTATTCTAAATTTCGTAGTCGATCACATTTGTGGGAACAAGTGTGAGGTTTAGACTATTATGAACTTGGATTGGTATACATTCACGTGATGAATGTAGGGCAAGGTTGCAACCAAGGTTCATAGATATTTGTGGGATACAAATATTGAAAGACCCGCCCTCAAGATTTACTAAATGGAGCCTTTGTGGTTGATCACATGTAATCTTGAGTAAAGGCGAATATCATTGTATCCTCTGACCTGAGATACATATTGGGTTCGGATATTTACCAAGTATCGTGCCTTGATTCTTTCCTTCGCTATTCTGAAATATGGTAGTTCACAAGGAAGAGCTCAGGCATAATGCAAGGTACATATTTAGGACGTATGTGGTCAAGATGGAATTTATCCCTCTTATTCGTTGAGAGTCAGATGTCTAAGGCCTGATAAAGTTAAATCTAAAAGAGAGTGATCATTCTGTGTCTCTTGGGTTTAACATGACATCTAGGATGAAAGGACATAATGAAAAGATTCACCTATTCATATTCGAGATGGGAACTCGAAAAGGATGATGTTATTGAATGGCACAAAGTCATAACATATTGGGGGTGATGGACGGTCGTTAGGTGGTATCCATCACTTGCATTAATTTCTTATGTCTCTCGTGCAAGTGGGAGATTGAAGGTATTTCGTATGCCCGAAAGACATATTAAATTAACGTGGCTAATATGTTTTGATCCAAGTCGGGTCATACCCAATAACAAGCTTGCCAACACCTTATACGTATTTAATCTTAACGATTGGATCATTGATTAAATACGCGACACTTGAACTTTAAGAAAAATGGTTTTCTGAAATATTACTTGATGTGTACATATATAAATTATGGAATAATTTATATAATATGGATTTAATTATTTATAGGTTAAATAATTAATTAATTTATATTACATTTTATATAAATTGGTTTTATATAATAAAATGTATATATATAAAATGGAATGGAAGTTTATAAAAGAGTTTTATAAAATTTATATAATAAAATGTATATATATCAAATGGGAAGTGGCATAGGGAATGAGACACACATGCTCTTAGATTCCTCCTTGGTCAACTACAAACCCCATTCCATATACATGCATGTTCCTTGACCAAAGCAACACACACATAACATCACACATCAAAAATACCTTGCAAAATTCTGCTCAAATTGAGCTGTTTGGCCGTGGCCTTTGTGGGTTCCAAAGGAGTTCATAATTTAATTTTGCAAGCTCATTTCAAGTGTAAAGTAAATCCTAACCAAAATCTAGGGTGTTGGTGCACAAGCTTGGGGTATAACAACTTGAGGTTTCATTGTTTTGGAGCTCCATTCATCATCATCATCTTCTTCATTTACTAGCAAGCTTGGAGTAGGTATAATCTCTTTATTTGCTTGTAGTTTGTAAGTATATATCACAACTTGATCCTAATTGGGATTTAACTTTAATTGGTTAAAGATTAACAAGTTCTAAATGGTAATTCATACATGCTTCCGCTTTAATTTGATTCTTAAAAGATTTTAAGTATTATGAAACTTGTTAAATCCCAACAGTTATGAACATCATTACTACCTCAAGTTTAGTAGGTAAACCTACTGAAAGTGACAAGAAATGATCTAGCTTCAAAGGATCTTGGATGGCTTGAAAGTTCTTGAAGTAGGATCATGACACAAAAACAAGTTCAAGTAAGATTTTTACTCGAATTAAGATAGTTTATAGTTATAGAAATTGAATCAAAGTTTGAATATGAATATTACCTTGAATAAGAAAGATAACCTACTGTATATAACAAAGGTTTCTTGATCTTAGATGATTACTTGGAATGGATTAGAAAGCTTGGAAGTAAATTAGTAAACTTGAAGGGATTTTTGAAGTGTTCTTGAAGTGTTCTTCCTATGATGATTATAGCTTGATTCTTGAAGTGATTTTTGATGAAGATGATGATTAACTACTGGAAAAATACGTTCATAATAGTGTGTGTGTGTTGAGAGAGAATTAGAAAGAGAATTGGAAGTGAAATGGAGTGAATGATGAGTGGTAATTGGTGAGTGGTGAGTGGGGTTAAAAGGAGTTCTAGTTAGTTGACTAGCTCATGGTAGAAGTTAAAATTGATTAGTCATACATGACATAATCAAGAGTGGAATCCCATGCTAGTTCCAATTGGTATATACCCATAGTAAGTATGTTTTGAAGCTGTGTATAATACGGGTAAGAATACGACTAGAATTCTTGATGAAAGAAAAGAATGGGAAAGTAACTGTAACCATTTTCGTTAAGTATGAGTGTTTTGATATATGTCTTGAAGTCTTCCAAAAGTATTTTAATACATCTAAATACACTACATGTATATACATTTTAACTGAGTCGTTAAGTCATCGTTAGTCGTTACATGTAAGTGTTGTTTTGAAACCTTTAAGTTAACGATCTCAATTAATGTTGTTAACCCATTGTTTATTATATCTAATGAGATGTTAAATTATTATATTATCATGATATTATGATATATTAATATATCTTAATATGATATATATACATTTAAATGTCGTTACAACGATAATCGTTACATATATGTCTCGTTTCGAAATCCTTAAGTTAGTAGTCTTGTTTATATGTATATAACTCATTGTTAATATACTTATGGAGATACTTACTTATCATAATCTCATGTTAACCATATGTATATCCATATATATATATCGTCATGTCGTTTTTACAAGTTTTAACGTTCGTGAATCTCCGGTCAACTTGGGTGGTCAATTGTCTATATGAAACATATTTCAATTAATCAAGTCTTAACAAGTTTGATTGCTTAACATGTTGGAAACATTTAATCATGTAAATATCAATCTGAATTAATATATATAAACATGGAAAAGTTCGGGTCACTACAGTACCTACCCGTTAAATAAATTTCGTCCCGAAATTTTAAGCTGTTGAAGGTGTTGACGAATCTTCTCGAAATAGATGCGGGTATTTCTTCTTCATCTGATCTTCACGCTCCCAGGTGAACTCGGGTCCTCTACGAGCATTCCATCGAACCTTAACAATTGGTATCTTGTTTTGCTTAAGTCTTTTAACCTCACGATCCATTATTTCGACGGGTTCTTCGATGAATTGGAGTTTTTCGTTGATTTGGATTTCATCTAACGGAATAGTGAGATCTTCTTTAGCAAAACATTTCTTCAAATTCGAGACGTGGAAAGTGTTATGTACAGCCGCGAGTTGTTGAGGTAACTCAAGTCGGTAAGCTACTGGTCCGACACGATCAATAATCTTGAATGGTCCAATATACCTTGGATTTAATTTCCCTCGTTTACCAAATCGAACAACGCCTTTCCAAGGTGCAACTTTAAGCATGACCATCTCTCCAATTTCAAATTCTATATCTTTTCTTTTAATGTCAGCGTAGCTCTTTTGTCGACTTTGGGCTGTTTTCAACCGTTGTTGAATTTGGATGATCTTCTCGGTAGTTTCTTGTATAATCTCCGGACCCGTAATCTGTCTATCCCCCACTTCACTCCAACAAATCAGAGACCTGCACTTTCTACCATAAAGTGCTTCAAACGGCGTCATCTCAATGCTTGAATGGTAGCTGTTGTTGTAGGAAAATTCTGCTAACGGTAGATGTCGATCCCAACTGTTTCCGAAATCAATAACACATGCTCGTAGCATGTCTTCAAGCATTTGTATCGTCCTTTCGCTCTGCCCATCAGTTTGTGGATGATAGGCAATACTCATGTCTAGACAAGTTCCTAATGCTTGCTGTAATGTCTGCCAGAATCTTGAAATAAATCTGCCATCCCTATCAGAGATAATAGAGATTGGTATTCCATGTCTGGAGACGACTTCCTTCAAATACAGTCGTGCTAACTTCTCCATCTTGTCATCTTCTCTTATTGGCAGGAAGTGTGCTGATTTGGTGAGACGATCAACTATTACCCAAATAGTATCAAAACCACTTGCAGTCCTTGGCAATTTAGTGATGAAATCCATGGTAATGTTTTCCCATTTCCATTCTGGGATTTCGGGTTGTTGAAGTAGACCTGATGGTTTCTGATGCTCAGCATTGACCTTAGAATACGTCAAACATTCTCCTATGTATTTAGCAACATCGGCTTTCATACCCGGCCACCAAAAATGTTTTTTGAGATCCTTGTACATCTTCCCCGTTCCAGGATGTATTGAGTATCTGGTTTTATGAGCTTCTCTAAGTACCATTTCTCTCATATCTCCAAATTTTGGTACCCAAATCCTTTCAGCCCTATACCGGGTTCCGTCTTCCCTAATATTAAGATGCTGCTCCGATCCTTTGGGTATTTCATCCTTTAAATTTCCTTCTTTTAAAACTCCTTGTTGCGCCTCCTTTATTTGAGTAGTAAGGTTATTATGAATCATTATATTCATAGATTTTACTCGAATGGGTTCTCTGTCCTTCCTGCTCAAGGCATCGGCTACCACATTTGCCTTCCCCAGGTGGTAACGAATCTCAAAGTCGTAATCATTTAACAATTCAATCCACCTACGCTGCCTCATATTCAGTTGTTTCTGATTAAATATGTGTTGAAGACTTTTGTGGTCGGTATATATAATACTTTTGACCCCATATAAGTAGTGCCTCCAAGTCTTTAATGCAAAAACAACCGCGCCTAATTCCAAATCATGCGTCGTATAATTTTGCTCGTGAATCTTCAATTGTCTAGACGCATAAGCAATCACTTTCGTTCGTTGCATTAATACACAACCGAGACCTTGCTTTGATGCGTCACAATAAATTACAAAATCATCATTCCCTTCAGGCAATGACAATATAGGTGCCGTAGTTAGCTTTTTCTTCAATAACTGAAACGCTTTCTCTTGTTCATCATTCCATTCAAATTTCTTCCCTTTATGCGTTAATGCAGTCAAGGGTTTTTCTATTCTGGAAAAGTCTTGGATGAACCTTCTGTAGTAACCAGCTAGTCCTAAAAACTGGCGTATGTGTTTCGGAGTTTTCGGGGTTTCCCACTTTTCAACAGTTTCTATCTTTGCCGGATCCACCTTAATACCTTCTTTGTTCACTATGTGACCGAGGAATTGAACTTCTTCCAACCAAAATGCACACTTTGAAAACTTAGCGTACAATTCTTCCTTCCTCAATACTTTTAACACCTTTCTCAAATGTTCACCGTGTTCTTGGTCATTCTTTGAGTAAATAAGAATGTCATCAATGAAAACAATGACAAACTTGTCAAGGTATGGTCCACACACTCGGTTCATAAGGTCCATGAACACAGCTGGTGCATTAGTTAAACCAAATGGCATGACCATAAACTCGTAATGACCGTTGTTCTGAAAGCAGTCTTTGGAATATCATCTTCTTTCACCCGCATTTGATGATACCCGGAACGTAAGTCAATCTTTGAATAAACAGACGAGCCTTGTAGTTGATCAAATAAGTCGTCGATTCTCGGTAGTGGGTAGCGGTTCTTGATGGTAAGTTTGTTCAACTCTCGGTAGTCAATACACAACCTGAATGTACCATCTTTCTTCTTGACAAACAAAATAGGAGCTCCCCACGGTGATGTGCTTGGTCGAATGAAACCACGCTGTAAAAGTTCTTGTAATTGGCTTTGCAGTTCTTTCATCTCACTGGGTGCGAGTCTGTAAGGAGCACGAGCTATTGGTGCAGCTCCTGGTACAAGATCTATTTGAAATTCAACGGATCGATGTGGGGGTAATCCCGGTAATTCTTTCGGAAATACATCGGGAAATTCTTTTGCAATGAGAACATCATTGATGCTCTTTTCTTCAGTTTGTACTTTCTCGACGTGTGCTAGAACAGCATAGCAACCTTTTCTTATTAGTTTTTGTGCGTTCAAATTACTAATAAGATGTAGCTTCGTGTTGCCCTTTTCTCCGTACACCATTAAGGGTTTTCCTTTTTCACGTATAATGTGAATTGCATTTTTGTTACAAACGATCTCTGCTTTCACTTCTTTCAACCAGTCCATACCGATTATCAGATCAAAACTCCCTAACTCTAGTGGTATCAAGTCAATCTTAAATGTTTCGCTAACCAGTTTAATTTCTCGATTCCGACATATATTATCTGCTGAAATTAATTTACCATTTGCTAATTCGAGTAAAAATTTACTATCCAAAGGCGTCAATGGACAACTTAATTTAGCACAAAAATCTCTACTCATATAGCTTCTATCCGCACCCGAATCAAATAAAACGTAAGCAGATTTATTGTCAATAAGAAACGTACCCGTAACAAGCTCCGGGTCTTCCTGTGCCTCTGCTGCATTAATATTGAAAACTCTTCTGCGGCCTTGTCCATTCGTGTTCTCCTGGTTCGGGCAATTTCTAATAATGTGGCCCGGTTTTCCACATTTATAACAAACTACATTGGCATAACTTGCTCCGACACTACTTGATCCGCCATTACTCGTTCCGACACCATTTGTTCCTTTCGTTCTATTAACCCCTGGTCTGTAGACCTCACACTTTACCGCGCCATGACCATTTCTTTTACACTTGTTGCAAAATTTGGTGCAGAACCCCGAGTGATACTTTTCACACCTTTGGCATAGCTGCTTCTGATTGTTGTTTTTGTTGCGGTTATTATTGTTGTAGTTGCTGTTGTTGTTGTTGTTGTTGTTGTTGTTGTTGTTGTTGTTGTTGTTGTTGTTGTTGTTGTTGTTGTTGTTGTTGTTGTTGTTGTTGTTGTTGTTGTTGTTGTTGTTGTTGTTGCTGTTATTGTTGGGCCGTTTGTTGTAGTTGCGATTGATGTTGCGATTGTTGGGATAATTGTTGCGATTATTGTTGTAATTGCTGTTGTTGTTGTATTGGTGATTCTTATCACCGTTTTCCTCCCACTTTCTTTGACTTGCTTCACATTGGCCTCTTCAGTAGTCTGTTCTTTAATTCTTTCTTCAATCTGGTTCACTAGTTTGTGAGCCATTCTACATGCCTGTTGTATGGAGGCGGGCTCGTGTGAACTTATATCTTCTTGGATTCTTTCCGGTAATCCTTTCACAAACGCGTCGATCTTCTCTTCCTCATCTTCGAATGCTCCCGGACACAATAGGCACAATTCTGTGAATAGTCTTTCGACCTCGGTTCTGGGACGGTACTTCTCGTTCATCAAGTGCTTGAATACTGACCACGGTAGTGCGTACGCATCGTCTTGTCCCACTTGCTCTAGATAGGTATTCCACCATGTTAACGCAGAACCTGTGAAGGTATGCGTAGCGTACTTCACTTTGTCCTCTTCAGTACACTTACTTATGGCAAACACCGATTCGACCTTCTCGGTCAACCGTTTCAATCCGATCGGTCCTTCGGTTCCATCAAATTCCAAAGGTTTGCAGGCAGTGAATTCTTTGTAGGTGCATCCTACACGATTTCCTGTACTGCTAGATCCAAGGTTATTGTTGGTATGTAGCGCAGCCTGTACTGCGGCTATGTTTGAAGCTAGAAAAGTACGGAATTCCTCTTCATTCATATTCACGGTGTGTCGAGTAGTCGGTGCCATTTCCTTCAAAATAGTCCAATGGAACAAGTTAATCATACAGAATATTAAGAGTAGTTAATAGTATTTCGTAGCATAATATGAACTCATTTATAAAAGCTTTTTCTTCATATTAGCGTTTTATAAGTTTAAATTCGGGTAGTACCTACCCGTTAAGTTCATACTTAGTAGCTAATATACAATTCAACTACTACAATTCTATATGAAAAACTGATTATAATAATATTTCGCGTTCAAACTTTTACACAATATTTTACAAACTTACAATACCGCTTATTTTACATATAGCATGAAATATAGCACACAATAAATTTGATACAAGATGGTTGTGAAGATAATTCTAGCTAGTACACAAGTCGTTCAGCAAAGGCAATAAAGACACGTAATTCATACGTCCAGAAACAAGTCATGCATTCTGGTTTTACTAGGATTACTTCCCATCCTTGGTCTTGTGGAACATAACCGTTATGGCCGTTGATAAGACAGCGTGTTGTAACGTCGTCAAAGGGACGAGGGTTACGTAATGTCCAACAGTCCCGTAACAATCTAAAAACCTCATTTCTTACCCCAATTACCGACTCCGTCACTTGTGGGAACGTTTTGTTTAATAGTTGTAGCCCGATGTTCTTGTTCTCACTTTGGTGAGAAGCGAACATTACTAATCCGTAAGCATAACATGCTTCTTTATGTTGCATGTTAGCCGCTTTTTCTAAATCACGAAGTCCAATATTCGGATATATTGAGTCAAAATAATTTCTTAACCCATTGCGTAAAATAGCATTTGGGTTCCCCGCAATATATGCGTCAAAGTAAACACATCGTAACTTATGGATTTCCCAATGTGATATCCCCCATCTTTCGAACGAAAGCCTTTTATAAACCAAGGAATTCTTGGAACGTTCTTCGAATGTCTTACAAACTGATCTCGCCTTAAATAGTTGTGCCGAAGAATTCTGACCGACTCTAGACAAGATTTCATCAATCATGTCTCCGGGTAGGTCTCTTAAAATATTGGGTTGTCTATCCATTTTGTGTTTTTATACTGTAAAATAGACAAGAGTTAGATTCATAAAAAAAATACTTATTAATACAAGCATTTTTTACATATATCATAAAGCATAAGCACACTATATTACTTATATTACACCACACGAATACAACTATCTTATTCCGACTCGCTTGTTTCTTCTTCTTCGGTTTTGGTTCGTTTTGCCAAGTTTATAGGGATATATGATGTTCCCCTAATATGAGCCGTCGTTATCCACATTGGTTTAGAAAAACCTGGTGGTTTAGAGGTTCCCGGGTCATTGTTACAACTTAAGCACTTCGGGGGTTGACGATACATATAAAGTTCATCGGGGTTGGAATTAGATTTCTCTATTTTTATGCCCTTTCCCTTATTATTTTCTTTTGCCTTTTTAAATTCAGTTGTGGTAATTTCTATAACATCATCGGAATTCTCGTCGGAATCCGATTCATCGGAGAATTGGTAATCCTCCCAATATTTTGCTTCCTTGGCGGAAACACCATTGACCATAATTAACCTTGGTCGGTTGGTTGAGGATTTTCTTTTACTTAACCGTTTTATTATTTCCCCCACCGGTTCTATTTCTTCATCCGGTTCCGATTCTTCTTCCGGTTCCGATTCTTCTTCCGGTTCCTCTTCGAGAACTTGTGAATCAGTCCGTGAATCATTCCAATTTACATTTGACTCTTCATTATTATTAGGTGAGTCAATGGGACTTGTTCTAGAGGTAGACATCTATCACATAATATCAAACGCGTTAAGAGATTAATATATCACATAATATTCACATGTTAAAAATATATAGTTTCCAACAAAATTTGTTAAGCAATCATTTTTCAAGTAAACACGGTCGAAGTCCAGACTCACTAATGCATCCTAACAAACTAGATAAGACACACTAATGCAAAATTCTGGTTCTCTATGACCAACGCTCGGATACCAACTGAAATGTCCCGTTCTTATTGATTAAAAACGTTCCTTATTAATTGATTTCGTTGCGAGGTTTTGACCTCTATATGAGACGTTTTTCAAAGACTGCATTCATTTTTAAAACAAACCATAACCTTTATTTCATCAATAAAGGTTTAAAAAGCTTTACGTAGATTATCAAATAATGATAATCTAAAATATCCTGTTTACACACGACCATTACATAATGGTTTACAATACAAATATGTTACAACAAAATAAGTTTCTTGAATGCAGTTTTTACACAATATCATACAAGCATGGACTCCAAATCTCGTCCTTATTTAAGTATGCGACAGCGGAAGCTTTTAATAATCACCTGAGAATAAACATGCTTAAAATGTCAACAAAAATGTTGGTGAGTTATAGGTTTAACCTATATATATCAAATCGTAACAATAGACCACAAGATTTCATATTTAATACACATAAGAATATCATTCATATGGTGAACACCTAGTAACCGACATTAACAAGATGCATATATAAGAATATCCCCATCATTTCGGGACACCCTTCGGATATGATATAAATTTCGAAGTACTAAAGCATCCGGTACTTTGGATGGGGTTTGTTAGGCCCAATAGATCTATCTTTAGGATTCGCGTCAATTAGGGTGTCTGTTCCCTAATTCTTAGATTACCAGACTAAAAAGGGCATATTCGGTTTAATAATTCACCCATAGAATGTAGTTTCGATTACTTATGTCTATTTCGTAAAACAGTTATAAAAGCAGCGCATGTATTCTCAGTCCCAAAAATATATATTGCAAAAGCATTTAAAAAGGAAATAATGAAACTCACTTTCACAGATTTTTACTTCGTCGGGAAGTAAGACTTGGCCACTGGTTGATTCACGAACCTATAACAATATATACATGTATATCAAAGTATGTTCAAAATATATTTACAACACTTTTAATATATTTTGATGTTTTAAGTTTATTAAGTCAGCTTTCCTCGTTAGTAACCTACAACTAGTTGTCCACAGTTAGATGTACAGAAATAAATCGATATATATTATCTTGAATCAATCCACGACCTAGTGTATACGTATCTCAGTATTGATCACAACTCAAACTATATATATTTTGGAATCAACCTCAACCCTGTATAGCCAACTCCAACATTCACATATAGAGTGTCTATGGTTGTTCCGAAATATATATAGATGTGTCGACATGATAGGTCGAAACATTGTATACGTGTCTATGGTATCTCAAGATTACATAATATACAATACAAGTTGATTAAGTTATGGTTGGAATAGATTTGTTACCAATTTTCACGTAGCTAAAATGAGAAAAATTATCCAATCTTGTTTTACCCATAACTTCTTCATTTTAAATCCGTTTTGAGTGAATCAAATTGCTATGGTTACATATTGAACTCTATTTTATGAATATAAACAGAAAAAGTATAGGTTTATAGTCGAAAAAATAAGTTACAAGTCGTTTTTGTAAAGGTAGTCATTTCAGGCGAAAGAACGACGTCTAGATGACCATTTTAGAAAACATACTTCCACTTTGAGTTTAACCATAATTTTTGGATATAGTTTCATGTTCATAATAAAAATCATTTTCTCAGAATAACAACTTTTAAATCAAAGTTTATCATAGTTTTTAATTAACTAACCCAAAACAGCCAGCGGTGTTACTACGACGGCGTAAATTCGGTTTTACGGTGTTTTTCGTGTTTCCAGGTTTTAAATCATTAAGTTAGCATATCATATAGATATAGAACATGTGTTTAGTTAATTTTAAAAGTCAAGTTAGAAGGATTAACTTTTGTTTGCGAAAAAGTTTAGAATTAACTAAACTATGTTCTAGTGATTACAAGTTTAAACCTTCGAATAAGATAGTTTTATATATATGAATCGAATGATGTTATGAACATAATTACTACCTCAAGTTTAGTAGGTAAACCTACTTAAAGTGAAAAGAAATGATCTAGCTTCAAAGGATCTTGGATGGCTTGAAAGTTCTTGAAGTAGGATCATGACACAAAAACAAGTTCAAGTAAGATTTTTACTCGAATTAAGATTGTTTATAGTTATAGAAATTGAATCAAAGTTTGAATATGAATATTACCTTGAATAAGAAAGATAACCTACTATATATAACAAAGGTTTCTTGATCTTAGATGATTACTTGGAATGGATTAGAAAGCTTGGAAGTAAATTAGTAAACTTGAAGGGATTTTTGAAGTGTTCTTGAAGTGTTCTTCCTATGATGATTATAGCTTGATTCTTGAAGTGATTTTTGATGAAGATGATGATTAACTACTGGAAAAATACGTTCATAATAGTGTGTGTGTGTGTGTGTTGAGAGAGAATTAGAAAGAGAATTAGAAGTGAAATGGAGTGAATGATGAGTGGTAATTGGTGAGTGGTGAGTGGGGTTAAAAGGAGTTCTAGTTAGTTGACTAGCTCATGGTAGAAGTTAAAATTGATTAGTCATACATGACATAATCAAGAGTGGAATCCCATGCTAGTTCCAATTGGTATATACCCATAGTAAGTATGTTTTGAAGCTGTGTATAATACGGGTAAGAATACGACTAGAATTCTTGATGAAAGAAAAGAATGGGAAAGTAACTGTAACCATTTTTGTTAAGTATGAGTGTTTTGATATATGTCTTGAAGTCTTCCAAAAGTATTTTAATACATCTAAATACACTACATGTATATACATTTTAACTGAGTCGTTAAGTCATCGTTAGTCGTTACATGTAAGTGTTGTTTTGAAACCTTTAAGTTAACGATCTCAATTAATGTTGTTAACCCATTGTTTATTATATCTAATGAGATGTTAAATTATTATATTATCATGATATTATGATATATTAATATATTTTAATATGATATATATACATTTAAATGTCATTACAACGATAATCGTTACATATATGTCTCGTTTCGAAATCCTTAAGTTAGTAGTCTTGTTTATATGTATATAACTCATTGTTAATATACTTATGGAGATACTTACTTATCATAATCTCATGTTAACCATATGTATATCCATATATATATATCGTCATGTCATTTTTACAAGTTTTAACATTCGTGAATCGCCGGTCAACTTGGGTGGTCAATTGTCTATATGAAACATATTTCAATTAATCAAGTCTTAACAAGTTTGATTGCTTAACATGTTGGAAACATTTAATCATGTAAATATCAATCTCAATTAATATATATAAACATGGAAAAGTTCGGGTCACTACAGGATGCACCTACAAAGAATTCACTGCCTGCAAACCTTTAGAATTTGATGAAACCGAAGGACCAATCGGATTGAAACGGTGGACCGAGAAGGTCGAATCGGTGTTTGCCATAAGTAAGTGTACTGAAGACGACAAAGTGAAGTACGCTACGCATACCTTCACAGGTTCTGCGTTAACATGGTGGAATACCTATCTACAGCAAGTGGGACAAGATGATGCGTACGCACTACCGTGGTCAACATTCAAGCACTTGATGAACGAGAAGTACCGTCCCAGAACCGAGGTCAATAAGCTCAAGACAGAACTTAGAGGGTTACGAACCCAAGGATTTGATATTACCACGTACGAAAGACGATTCACAGAATTGTGCCTATTGTGTCCGGGAGCGTTCGAAGATGAGGAAGAGAAGATCGACGCTTTTGTGAAAGGATTACCGGAAAGAATCCAAGAAGATATAAGTTCACACGTGAAATGTCCCGTTCTTATTGATTAAAAACGTTCCATATTAATTGATTTCGTTAAGAGGTTTTGACCTCTATATGAGACGTTTTTCAAAGACTGCATTCATTTTTAAAACAAACCATAACCTTTATTTCATCAATAAAGGTTTAAAAAGCTTTACGTAGATTATCAAATAATGATAATCTAAAATATCCTGTTTACACACGACCATTACATAATGGTTTACAATACAAATATGTTACAACAAAATAAGTTTCTTGAATGCAGTTTTTACACAATATCATACAAGCATGGACTCCAAATCTCGTCCTTATTTAAGTATGCGATAGCGGAAGCTCTTAATAATCACCTGAGAATAAACATGCTTAAAACGTCAACAAAAATGTTGGTGAGTTATAGGTTTAACCTATATATATCAAATCATAATAATAGACCACAAGATTTCATATTTCAATACACACCCCATACATAGAGATAAAAATCATTCATATGGTGAACACCTGGTAACCGACATTAACAAGATGCATATATAAGAATATCCCCATCATTCCGGGACACCCTTCGGATATGATATAAATTTCGAAGTACTAAAGCATCCGGTACTTTGGATGGGGTTTGTTAGGCCCAATAGATCTATCTTTAGGATTCGCGTCAATTAGGGTGTCTGTTCCCTAATTCTTAGATTACCAGATTTAATAAAAAGGGGCATATTCGATTTCGATAATTCAACCATAGAATGTAGTTTCACGTACTTGTGTCTATTTTGTAAATCATTTAAAAAAAACCTGCATGTATTCTCATCCCAAAAATATTAGATTTTAAAAGTGGGACTATAACTCACTTTCACAGATTTTTACTTTGTCGGGAAGTAAGACTTGGCCACTGGTTGATTCACGAACCTATAACAATATATACATATATATCAAAGTATGTTCAAAATATATTTACAACACTTTTAATATATTTTGATGTTTTAAGTTTATTAAGTCAGCTGTCCTCGTTAGTAACCTACAACTAGTTGTCCACAGTTAGATGTACAGAAATAAATCGATAAATATTATCTTGAATCAATCCACGACCCAGTGTATACGTATCTCAGTATTGATCACAACTCAAACTATATATATTTTGGAATCAACCTCAACCCTGTATAGCTAACTCCAACATTCACATATAGAGTGTCTATGGTTGTTCCGAAATATATATAGATGTGTCGACATGATAGGTCGAAACATTGTACACGTGTCTATGGTATCTCAAGATTACATAATATAAAATACAAGTTGATTAAGTTATGGTTGGAATAGATTTTTTTTTACCAATTTTCACGTAGCTAAAATGAGAAAAATTATCCAATCTTGTTTTACCCATAACTTCTTCATTTTAAATCCGTTTTGAGTGAATCAAATTGCTATGGTTTCATATTGAACTCTATTTTATGAATCTAAACAGAAAAAGTATAGGTTTATAGTCGGAAAAATAAGTTATAAGTCGTTTTTGTAAAGGTAGTCATTTCAGTCGAAAGAACGACGTCTAGATGACCATTTTAGAAAACATACTTCCACTTTGAGTTTAACCATAATTTTTGGATATAGTTTCATGTTCATAGTAAAAATCATTTTCTCAGAATAACAACTTTTAAATCATTAAGTTAGCATATCATATAGATATAGAACATGTGTTTAGTTGATTTTAAAAGTCAAGTTAGAAGGATTAACTTTTGTTTGCGAACAAGTTTAGAATTAACTAAACTATGTTCTAGTGATTACAAGTTTAAACCTTCGAATAAGATAGCTTTATATGTATGAATTGAATGATGTTATGAACATCATTACTACCTTAAGTTCCTTGGATAAACCTACTGGAAAAGTGAAAAATGGATCTAGCTTCAACGGATCCTTGGATGGCTCGAAGTTCTTGAAGCAGAATCATGACACGAAAACAAGTTCAAGTAAGATCATCACTTGAAATAAGATTGTTATAGTTATAGAAATTGAACCAAAGTTTGAATATGATTATTACCTTGTATTATAATGATAACCTACTGTAAGAAATAAAGATTTCTTGAGGTTGGATGATCACCTTACAAGATTGGAAATGAGCTAGCAAACTTGAAAGTATTCTTGATTTTATGTAACTAGAACTTGTAGAATATATGAAGAACACTTAGAACTTGAAGATAGAACTTGAGAGAGATCAATTAGATGAAGAAAATTGAATAATGAAAGTGTTTGTAGGTGTTTTTGGTCGTTGGTGTATGGATTAGATATAAAGGATATGTAATTTTGTTTTCATGTAAATAAGTCATGAATGATTACTCATATTTTTGTAATTTTATGAGATATTTCATGCTAGTTGCCAAATGATGGTTCCCACATGTGTTAGGTGACTCACATGGGCTGCTAAGAGCTGATCATTGGAGTGTATATACCAATAGTACATACATCTAAAAGCTGTGTATTGTACGAGTACGAATACGGGTGCATACGAGTAGAATTGTTGATGAAACTGAACGAGGATGTAATTGTAAGCATTTTTGTTAAGTAGAAGTATTTTGATAAGTGTATTGAAGTCTTTCAAAAGTGTATAAATACATATTAAAACACTACATGTATATACATTTTAACTGAGTCGTTAAGTCATCGTTAGTCGTTACATGTAAGTGTTGTTTTGAAACCTTTAGGTTAACGATCTTGTTAAATGTTGTTAACCCAATGTTTATAATTTCAAATGAGATTTTAAATTATTATATTATCATGATATTATCATGTATGAATATCTCTTAATATGATATATATACATTAAATGTCTTTACAACGATAATCGTTACATATATGTCTCGTTTAAAAATCATTAAGTTAGTAGTCTTGTTTTTTCATATGTAGTTCATTGTTAATATACTTAATGATATGTTTACTTATCATAGTATCATATTAACTATATATATATATCCATATATATGTCATCATATAGTTTTTACAAGTTTTAACGTTCGTGAATCACCGGTCAACTTGGGTGGTCAATTGTCTATATGAAACATATTTCAATTAATCAAGTCTTAACAAGTTTGATTGCTTAACATGTTGGAAACATTTAATCATGTAAATATTAATCTCAATTAATATATATATACATGGAAAAGTTCGGGTCACTACAACACGAGCCCGCCTCCATACAACAGGCTTGTAGAATGGCTCACAAACTAGTGAACCAGATTGAGGAAAGAATTAAAGAACAGACGGCTGAAGAGAACAATGTGAAGCAAGTCAAAAGAAAGTGGGAGGAAAACGGTGATAAGAATCACCAATACAACAACAACAGTAATTAAAACAATAATCGCAACAATTATCCCAACAATCGCAACATCAATCGCAACTACAACAAATGGCCCAACAACAACAACAACAATAACAACAACAACAGCAACTACAACAATCATCCCAACAATAATAACAACCAAACAACAACAACAACCAGAAGTAGCTATGCCAAAGGTGTGAAAAGTATCACTCGGGGTTCTGCATCAAATTTTGCAACAAGTGTAAAAGAAATGGTCATAGGGCGGCGAAGTGTGAGGTCACCGGTCAACTTGGGTGGTCAATTGTCTATATGAAACATATTTCAATTAATCAAGTCTTAACAAGTTTGATTGCTTAACATGTTGGAAACATTTAATCATGTAAATATCAATCTCAATTAATATATATAAACATGGAAAATTTCGGGTCACTACAGTACCTACCCGTTAAATAAATTTCGTCCCGAAATTTTAAACAGTTGAAGGTGTTGACGAATCTTCTAGAAATAGATGAGGGTATTTCTTCTTCATCTGATCTTCACGCTCCCAGGTGAACTCGGGTCCTCTACGAGCATTCCATCGAACCTTAACAATTGGTATCTTGTTTTGCTTAAGTCTTTTAACCTCACGATCCATTATTTCGACGGGTTCTTCGATGAATTGAAGTTTTTCGTTGATTTGGATTTCATCTAACGGAATAGTGAGATCTTCTTTAGCAAAACATTTCTTCAAATTCGAGACGTGGAAAGTGTTATGTACAGCCGCGAGTTGTTGAGGTAACTCAAGTCGGTAAGCTACTGGTCCGACACGATCAATAATCTTGAATGGTCCAATATACCTTGGATTTAATTTCCCTCGTTTACCAAATCGAACAACGCCTTTCCAAGGTGCAACTTTAAGCATGACCATCTCTCCAATTTCAAATTCTATATCTTTTCTTTTAATGTCAGCGTAGCTCTTTTGTCGACTTTGGGTGGTTTTTAACCGTTGTTGAATTTGGATGATCTTCTCGGTAGTTTCTTGTATAATCTCCGGACCCGTAATCTGTCTATCCCCCACTTCACTCCAACAAATTGGAGACCTGCACTTTCTAACATAAAGTGCTTCAAACGGCGCCATCTCAATGCTTGAATGGTAGCTGTTGTTGTAGGAAAATTCTGCTAACGGTAGATGTCGATCCCAACTGTTTCCGAAATCAATAACACATGCTCGTAGCATGTCTTCAAGCGTTTGTATCGTCCTTTCGCTCTGCCCATCAGTTTGTGGATGATAGGCAGTACTCATGTCTAGACGAGTTCCTAATGCTTGCTGTAATGTCTGCCAGAATCTTGAAATAAATCTGCCATCCCTATCAGAGATAATAGAGATTGGTATTCCATGTCTGGAGACGACTTCCTTCAAATACAGTCGTGCTAACTTCTCCATCTTGTCATCTTCTCTTATTGGCAGGAAGTGTGCTGATTTGGTGAGATGATCAACTATTACCCAAATAGTATCAAAACCACTTGCAGTCCTTGGCAATTTAGTGATGAAATCCATGGTAATGTTTTCCCATTTCCATTCTGGGATTTCGGGTTGTTGAAGTAGACCTGATGGTTTCTGATGCTCAGCTTTGACCTTAGAACACGTCAAACATTCTCCTACGTATTTAGCAACATCGGCTTTCATACCCGGCCACCAAAAATGTTTCTTGAGATCCTTGTACATCTTCCCCGTTCCTGGATGTATTGAGTATCTGGTTTTATGAGCTTCTCTAAGTACCATTTCTCTCATATCTCCAAATTTTGGTACCCAAATCCTTTCAGCCCTATACCGGGTTCCATCTTCCCGAATATTAAGATGCTTCTCCGATCCTTTGGGTATTTCATCCTTTAAATTTCCCTCTTTTAAAACTCCTTGTTGCGCGTCCTTTATTTGAGTAGTAAGGTTATTATGAATCATTATATTCATAGATTTTACTCGAATGGGTTCTATGTCCTTCCTGCTCAAGGCATCGGCTACCACATTTGCCTTCCCCGGGTGGTAACGAATCTCAAAGTCGTAATCATTCAATAATTCAATCCACCTACGCTGCCTCATATTCAGTTGTTTCAGATTAAATATGTGTTGAAGACTTTTGTGGTCGGTATATATAATACTTTTGACCCCATATAAGTAGTGCCTCCAAGTCTTTAATGCAAAAACAATCGCGCCTAATTCCAAATCATGCGTCGTATAATTTTGCTCGTGAATCTTCAATTGTCTAGACGCATAAGCAATCACCTTCGTTCGTTGCATTAATACACAACCGAGACCTTGCTTTGATGCGTCACAATAAATCACAAAATCATCATTCCCTTCAGGCAATGACAATATAGGTGCCGTAGTTAGCTTTTTCTTCAACAACTGAAACGCTTTCTCTTGTTCATCCTTCCATTCAAATTTCTTCCCTTTATGCGTTAATGCAGTCAAGGGTTTTGCTATTCTGGAAAAGTCTTGGATGAACCTTCTGTAGTAACCAGCTAGTCTTAAAAATTGGCGTATGTGTTTCGGAGTTTTCGGGGTTTCCCACTTTTCAACAGTTTCTATCTTTGCCGGATCCACCTTAATACCTTCTTTGTTCACTATGTGACCGAGGAATTGAACTTCTTCCAACCAAAATGCACACTTTGAAAACCTAGCGTACAATTCTTCCTTCCTCAATACTTCTAACACCTTTCTCAAATGTTCACCGTGTTCTTGGTCATTCTTTGAGTAAATAAGTATGTCATCAATGAAAACAATGACAAACTTGTCAAGGTATCGTCCACACACTCGGTTCATAAGGTCCATGAACACAGCTGGTGCATTAGTTAAACCAAACGGCATGACCATAAACTCTAATGACCGTAACGTGTTCTGAAAGCAGTCTTTGGAATATCATCTTCTTTCACCCGCATTTGATGATACCCGGAACGTAAGTCAATCTTTGAATAAACAGACGAGCCTTGTAGTTGATCAAATAAGTCGTCGATTCTAGGTAGTGGGTAGCGGTTCTTGATGGTAAGTTTGTTCAACTCTCGATAGTCGATACACAACCTGAATGTACCATCTTTCTTTTTGACAAACAAAACAGGAGCTCCCCACGGTGATGTGCTTGGTCGAATGAAACCACGCTCTAAAAGTTCTTGTAATTGGCTTTGCAGTTCTTTCATCTCGCTGGGTGCGAGTCTGTAAGGAGCACGAGCTATTGGTGCAGCTCCTGGTACAAGATCTATTTGAAATTCAATGGATCGATGTGGGGGTAATCCCGGTAATTCTTTCGGAAATACATCGGGCAATTCTTTTGCTACGAGAACATCATTGATGCTCTTTTCTTCAGTTTGTACTTTCTCGACGTGTGCTAGAACAGCATAGCAACCTTTTCTTATTAGTTTTTGTGCCTTCAAATTACTAATAAGATGTAGCTTCGTGTTGCCCTTTTCTCCGTACATCATTAAGGGTTTTCCTTTTTCTCGTATAATGCGAATTGCATTTTTGTAACAAACGATCTCTGCTTTCACTTCTTTCAACCAGTCCATACCGATTATCACATCAAAACTCCCTAACTCTACTGGTATCAAATCAATCTTAAATGTTTCGCTAACCAGTTTAATTTCTCGATTTCGACATATATTATCTGCTGAAATTAATTTACCATTTGCTAATTCGAGTAAAAATTTACTATCCAAAGGCGTCAATGGACAACTTAATTTAGCACAAAAATCTCTACTCATATATCTTCTATCCGCACCCGAATCAAATAAAACGTAAGCAGATTTATTGTCAATAAGAAACATACCCGTAACAAGCTCCGGGTCTTCCTGTGCCTCTGCCGCATTAATATTGAAAACTCTTCCGCGGCCTTGTCCATTCGTGTTCTCCTGGTTCGGGCAATTTCTAATAATGTGGCCCGGTTTTCCACATTTATAACAAACTACATTTGCATAACTTGCTCCGACACTACTTGCTCCGCCATTACTCGTTCCGACACCATTTGTTCCTTTCATTCTATTAACCCCTGGTCCGTAGACCTCACACTTCGCCGCGCTATGACCATTTCTTTTACACTTGTTGCAAAATTTGGTGCAGAACCCCGAGTGATACTTTTCACACCTTTGGCATAGCTGCTTCTGATTGTTGTTGTTGTTGCGGTTATTATTGTTGTTGGGATGATTGTTGTAGTTGCTGCTGTTGTTGTTGTTGTTGTTGTTGTTGGGCCTTTTGTTGTAGTTGCGATTGATGTTGCGATTGTTGGGATAATTGTTGCGATTATTGTTGTAATTGCTGTTGTTGTTATATTGGTGATTCTTATCACCGTTTTCCTCCCACTTTCTTTTGACTTGCTTCACATTGGCCTCTTCAGCAGTCTGTTCTTTAATTCTTTCTTCAATCTGGTTCACTAGTTTGTGAGCCATTCTACATGCCTGTTGTATGGAGGCGGGCTCGTGTGAACTTATATCTTCTTGGATTCTTTCCGGTAATCCTTTCACAAACGCGTCGATCTTCTCTTCCTCATCTTCGAACGCTCCCGGACACAATAGGCACAATTCTGTGAATCGTCTTTCATACGTGGTAATATCAAATCCTTGGGTTCGTAACCCTCTAAGTTCTGTCTTGAGCTTATTGACCTCGGTTCTGGGACGGTACTTCTCGTTCATCAAGTGCTTGAATGCTGACCACGGTAGTGCGTACGCATCGTCTTGTCCCACTTGCTCTAGATAGGTATTCCACCATGTTAACGCAGAACCTGTGAAGGTATGCGTAGCGTACTTTACTTTGTCCTCTTCAGTACACTTACTTATGGCAAACACCGATTCGACCTTCTCGGTCCACCGTTTCAATCCGATCGGTCCTTCGGTTCCATCAAATTCCAAAGGTTTGCAGGCAATGAATTCTTTGTAGGTGCATCCTACACGATTTCCTGTACTGCTAGATCCAAGGTTATTGTTGGTATGTAGCGCAGCCTGTACTGCGGCTATGTTTGAAGCTAGAAAAGTACGGAATTCATCTTCATTCATATTCACGGTGTGTCGAGTAGTCGGTGCCATTTCCTTCAAAATAGTCAAATGGAACAAGTTAATCATACAGAATATTAAGAGTAGTTAATAGTATTTCGTAGCATAATATGAACTCATTTATAAAAGCTTTTTCTTCATATTAGCATTTTATAAGTTTAAATTCGGGTAGTACCTACCCGTTATGTTCATACTTAGTAGCTAATATACAATTGAACTACTACAATTCTATATGAAAAACTGATTATAATAATATTTCGCGTTCAAACTTTTATACAATATTTTACAAACTTACAATACCGCTTATTTTACATAAAGTATGAAATATAGCACACAATAACTTTGATACAAGATGGTTGTGAAGATAATTCTAGCTAGTACACAAGTCGTTCAGCAAAGGCAATAAAGACACGTAATTCGTACGTCCAGAAACAAGTCATGCATTCTGGTTTTACTAGGATTACTTCCCATCCTTGGTCTTGTGGAACATAACCATTATGGCCGTTGATAAGACAGCGTGTTGTAACGTCATCAAAGGGACGAGGGTTACGTAATGTCCAACACTCCCGTAACAATCTAAAAACCTCATTTCTTACCCAAATTACCGACTCCGTCACTTGTGGGAACGTTTTGTTTAATAATTGTAGCCCGATGTTCTTGTTCTCACTTTGGTGAGAAGCGAACATTACTAATCCGTAAGCATAACATGCTTCTTTATGTTGCATGTTAGCCGCTTTTTCTAAATCACGAAGTCCAATATTCGGATATATTGAGTCAAAATAATTTCTTAACCCATTGCGTAAAATAGCATTTGGGCTCCCCGCAATATATGCGTCAAAGTAAACACATCGTAACTTATGGATTTCCCAATGTGATATCCCCCATCTTTCGAACGAAAGCCTTTTATAAACCAAGGCATTCTTGGAACGTTCTTCGAATGTCTTACAAACTGATCTCGCCTTAAATAGGTGTGCCGAAGAATGCTGACCGACTCTAGACAAGATTTCATCAATCATGTCTCCGGGTAGGTCTCTTAAAATATTGGGTTGTCTATCCATTTTGTGTTTTTATACTGTAAAATAGACAAGAGTTAGATTCATAAAAAAAATACTTATTAATACAAGCAATTTTTACATATATCATAAAGCATAAGCACACTATATTACATATATTACACCACATGAATACAACTATCTTATTCCGACTCGCTTGTTTCTTCTTCTTCGGTTTTGGTTCGTTTTGCCAAGTTTCTAGGGATATATGATGTTCCCCTAATACGAGCCGTAATTTTCCACATTGGTTTAGAAAAACCTGGTGGTTTAGAGGTTCCCGGGTCATTGTTACAACTTAAGGACTTCGGGGGTTGACGATACATATAAAGTTCATCGGGGTTGGAATTAGATTTCTCTATTTTTATGCCCTTTCCCTTATTATTTTCTTTTGCCTTTTTAAATTCAGTTGAGGTAATTTCTATAACATCATCGGAATTCTCGTCGGAATCCGATTCATCGGAGAATTGGTAATCCTCCCAATATTTTGCTTCCTTGGCGGAAACACCATTGACCATAATTAACCTTGGTCGGTTGGTTGAGGATTTTCTTTTACTTAACCGTTTTATTATTTCCCCCACCGGTTCTATTTCTTCATCCGGTTCCGATTCTTCTTCCGGTTCCGATTCTTCTTCTGGTTCCGACTCTTCTTCCGGTTCCTCTTCGGGAACTTGTGAATCAGTCCACGAATCATTCTAATTTATATTTGACTCTTCATTATTATTAGGTGAGTCAATGGGACTTGTTCTAGAGGTAGACATCTATCACATAATATCAAACGCGTTAAGAGATTAATATATCACATAATATTCACATGTTAAAAATATATAGTTTCCAACAAAATTTGTTAAGCAATCATCTTTCAAGTAAACACGGTCGAAGTCCAGACTCACTAATGCATCCTAACAAACTCGATAAGACACACTAATTCAAAATTCTGGTTCTCTAAGACCAACGCTCGGATACCAACTGAAATGTCCCGTTCTTATTGATTAAAAACGTTCCATATTAATTGATTTCGTTGCGAGGTTTTGACCTCTATATGAGACGTTTTTCAAAGATTGCATTCATTTTTAAAACAAACCATAACCTTTATTTCATCAATAAAGGTTTAAAAAGCTTTACGTAGATTATCAAATAATGATAATCTAAAATATCCTGTTTACAGACGACCATTACATAATGGTTTACAATACAAATATGTTACAACAAAATAAGTTTCTTGAATGCAGTTTTTACACAATATCATACAAGCATGGACTCCAAATCTCGTCCTTATTTAAGTATGAGATAGCGGAAGCTCTTAATAATCACCTGAGAATAAACATGCTTAAAACGTCAACAAAAATGTTGGTGAGTTATAGGTTTAACCTATATATATCAAATCATAATAATAGACCACAAGATTTCATATTTCAATACACACCCCATACATAGAGATAAAAATCATTCATATGGTGAACACCTGGTAACCGACATTAACAAGATGCATATATAAGAATATCCCCATCATTCCGGGACACCCTTCGGATATGATATAAATTTCGAAGTACTAAAGCATCCGGTACTTTGGATGGGGTTTGTTATGCCCAATAGATCTATCTTTAGGATTCGCGTCAATTAGGGTGTCTGTTCCCTAATTCTTAGATTACCAGATTTAATAAAAAGGGGCATATTCGATTTCGATAATTCAACCATAGAATGTAGTTTCACGTACTTGTGTCTATTTTGTAAATCATTTAAAAAAAACCTGCATGTATTCTCATCCCAAAAATATTAGATTTTAAAAGTGGGACTATAACTCACTTTCACAGATTTTTACTTTGTCGGGAAGTAAGACTTGGCCACTGGTTGATTCACGAACCTATAACAATATATACATATATATCAAAGTATGTTCAAAATATATTTACAACACTTTTAATATATTTTGATGTTTTAAGTTTATTAAGTCAGCTGTCCTCGTTAGTAACCTACAACTAGTTGTCCACAGTTAGATGTACAGAAATAAATCGATAAATATTATCTTGAATCAATCCATGACCCAGTGTATACGTATCTCAGTATTGATCACAACTCAAACTATATATATTTTGGAATCAACCTCAACCCTGTATAGCTAACTCCAACATTCACATATAGAGTGTCTATGGTTGTTCCGAAATATATATAGATGTGTCGACATGATAGGTCGAAACATTGTACACGTGTCTATGGTATCTCAAGATTACATAATATACAATACAAGTTGATTAAGTTATGGTTGGAATAGATTTTTTTTTACCAATTTTCACGTAGCTAAAATGAGAAAAATTATCCAATCTTGTTTTACCCATAACTTCTTCATTTTAAATCCGTTTTGAGTGAATCAAATTGCTATGGTTTCATATTGAACTCTATTTTATGAATCTAAACAGAAAAAGTATAGGTTTATAGTCGGAAAAATAAGTTATAAGTCGTTTTTGTAAAGGTAGTCATTTCAGTCGAAAGAACGACGTCTAGATGACCATTTTAGAAAACATACTTCCACTTTGAGTTTAACCATAATTTTTGGATATAGTTTCATGTTCATAGTAAAAATCATTTTCTCAGAATAACAACTTTTAAATCATTAAGTTAGCATATCATATAGATATAGAACATGTGTTTAGTTGATTTTAAAAGTCAAGTTAGAAGGATTAACTTTTGTTTGCGAACAAGTTTAGAATTAACTAAACTATGTTCTAGTGATTACAAGTTTAAACCTTCGAATAAGATAGCTTTATATGTATGAATTGAATGATGTTATGAACATCATTACTACCTTAAGTTCCTTGGATAAACCTACTGGAAAAGTGAAAAATGGATCTAGCTTCAACGGATCCTTGGATGGCTCGAAGTTCTTGAAGCAGAATCATGACACGAAAACAAGTTCAAGTAAGATCATCACTTGAAATAAGATTGTTATAGTTATAGAAATTGAACCAAAGTTTGAATATGATTATTACCTTGTATTAGAATGATAACCTACTGTAAGAAATAAAGATTTCTTGAGGTTGGATGATCACCTTACAAGATTGGAAATGAGCTAGCAAACTTGAAAGTATTCTTGATTTTATGTAACTAGAACTTGTAGAATATATGAAGAACACTTAGAACTTGAAGATAGAACTTGAGAGAGATCAATTAGATGAAGAAAATTGAAGAATGAAAGTGTTTGTAGGTGTTTTTGGTCGTTGGTGTATGGATTAGATATAAAGGATATGTAATTTTGTTTTCATGTAAATAAGTCATGAATGATTACTCATATTTTTGTAATTTTATGAGATATTTCATGCTAGTTGCCAAATGATGGTTCCCACATGTGTTAGGTGACTCACATGGGCTGCTAAGAGCTGATCATTGGAGTGTATATACCAATAGTACATACATCTAAAAGCTGTGTATTGTACGAGTACGAATACGGGTGCATACGAGTAGAATTGTTGATGAAACTGAACGAGGATGTAATTGTAAGCATTTTTGTTAAGTAGAAGTATTTTGATAAGTGTATTGAAGTCTTTCAAAAGTGTATAAATACATATTAAAACACTACGTGTATATACATTTTAACTGAGTCGTTAAGTCATCGTTAGTCGTTACATGTAAGTGTTGTTTTGAAACCTTTAGGTTAACGATCTTGTTAAATGTTGTTAACCCAATGTTTATAATTTCAAATGAGATTTTAAATTATTATATTATCATGATATTATCATGTATGAATATCTCTTAATATGATATATATACATTAAATGTCTTTACAACGATAATCGTTACATATATGTCTCGTTTAAAAATCATTAAGTTAGTAGTCTTGTTTTTTCATATGTAGTTCATTGTTAATATACTTAATGATATGTTTACTTATCATAGTATCATATTAACTATATATATATCCATATATATGTCATCATATAGTTTTTACAAGTTTTAACGTTCGTGAATCACCGGTCAACTTGGGTGGTCAATTGTCTATATGAAACATATTTCAATTAATCAAGTCTTAAAAAGTTTGATTGCTTAACATGTTGGAAACATTTAATCATGTAAATATCAATCTCAATTAATATATATAAACATGGAAAAGTTCGGGTCACTACAACACGAGCCCGCCTCCATACAACAGGCATGTAGAATGGCTCACAAACTAGTGAACCAGATTGAGGAAAGAATTAAAGAACAGACGGCTGAAGAGAACAATGTGAAGCAAGTCAAAAGAAAGTGGGAGGAAAACGGTGATAAGAATCACCAATACAACAACAACAGTAATTAAAACAATAATCGCAACAATTATCCCAACAATCGCAACATCAATCGCAACTACAACAAATGGCCCAACAACAACAACAACAATAACAACAACAACAGCAACTACAACAATCATCCCAACAATAATAACAACCAAACAACAACAACAACCAGAAGTAGCTATGCCAAAGGTGTGAAAAGTATCACTCGGGGTTCTGCATCAAATTTTGCAACAAGTGTAAAAGAAATGGTCATAGGGCGGCGAAGTGTGAGGTCTACGGACCAGGGGTTAATAGAACGAAAGGAACAAATGGTGTCGGAACGAGTAATGGCGGAGCAAGTAGTGTCGGAGCAAGTTATGCCAATGTTGTTTCTTATAAATGTGGAAAACCAGACCACATTATTAGAAATTGCCCGAACCAGGAGAACACGAATGGACAAGGCCACAGAAGAGTTTTCAATATTAATGCGGCAGAGGCACAGGAAGACCCGGAGCTTGTTACGGGTACGTTTGTTATTGACAATAAATCTGCTTACATTTTATTTGATTCGGGTGCGGATAGAAGCTATATGAGTAGAGATTTTTGTGCTAAATTAAGTTATCCATTGATGCCGTTGGATAGTAAATTTTTACTCGAATTAGCAAACGGTATATTAATTTCAGCAGATAATATATGCCGGAATCGAGAAATTAAACTGGGTAGCGAAATATTTAAGATTGATTTGATACCAGTAGAGTTAGGGAGTTTTGATGTAATAGTTGGCATGGACTGGTTGAAGAGGGTGAAAGTAGAGATCGTATGTTATAAAAATGCAATTCGCATTGTACGAGAAGAAGGAGAACCCTTAATGGTGTACAAAGAAAAGGACAACATGAAGCTACATCTTATTAGTAATTTGAAGGCACAAAAACTAATAAGAAAAGGTTGCAATGCTATTCTAGCACACGTCAAGAAAGTACAAACTGAAGAAAAGAGCATCAATGATGTTCCCGTCGCAAAAGAATTTCCCGATGTATTTCCGAAAGAATTACCGGGACTACCTCCACATCGATCTGTTGAATTTCAAATAGATCTTGTACCAGGAGCTGCACCAATAGCTCGTGCTCCTTATAGACTCGCACCCAGCGAGATGAAAGAACTGCAAAGCCAACTGCAAGAACTATTAGAACGTGGTTTCATTTGACCAAGCACATCACCATGGGGAGCTCCTATTTTGTTTGTCAAGAAGAAGGATGGTACATTTAGGTTGTGTATTGACTACAGAGAGTTGAACAAACTTACCATCAAAAACCGTTATCCACTGCCGAGAATTGACGACTTATTTGATCAACTACAAGGCTCGTCGGTTTATTCGAAGATCGATTTACGTTCTGGATATCATCAAATGCGAGTAAAGGAGGATGATATTCCAAAAACTGCTTTTAGGACGCGTTATGGTCATTACGAGTTTATGGTTATGCTGTTTGGATTGACTAACGCACCAGCTGTGTTCATGGACCTTATGAACCGAGTGTGTGGGCCATATCTTGACAAGTTTGTCATTGTTTTCATCGATGACATAATTATTTACTCAAAGAATGATCAAGAGCACGAAGAACATTTGAGAAAAGTGTTAGAAGTATTGAGGAAAGAAAAACTGTACGCTAAGTTTTCAAAGTGTGCATTTTGGTTGGAAGAAGTTCAATTCCTCGGTCACATAGTGAACAAAGAAGGTATCCAGGTGGACCCAGCAAAGATCGAAACCGTTGAAAAGTGGGAAACCCCAAAAACTCCAAAGCATATACGTCAATTTTTAGGATTGGCTGGTTACTACAGAAGATTCATCCAAGATTTCTCCAAAATAGCAAAACCCTTGACTGCATTAACGCATAAAGGGAAGAAATTTGAATGGAAGGATGAACAAGATAAGGCGTTTCAATTATTGAAGAAAAAGCTAACTACGGCACCTATATTGTCATTGCCTGAAGGGAATGATGATTTTGTGATTTATTGTGACGCATCAAAGCAAGGTCTCGGTTGTGTATTAATGCAAAGGACGAAGGTGATTGCTTATGCGTCTAGACAATTGAAGATTCACGAGCAAAATTATACGACGAATGATTTGGAATTAGGCGCGGTAGTTTTTGCATTAAAGACTTGGAGGCACTACTTATATGGGGTCAAAAGTATTATATATACCGACCATAAAAGTCTTCAACACATATTTAATCAGAAACAACTGAATATGAGGCAGCGTAGGTGGATTGAATTGTTGAATGATTACGACTTTGAGATTCGTTACCACCCGGAGAAGGCAAATGTGGTAGCTGACGCCTTGAGCAGAAAGGACAGAGAACCCATTCGAGTAAAATCTATGAATATAATGATTCACACTAACCTTACTACTCAAATAAAGGAGGCGCAACAAGGAGTTTTAAAAGAGGGAAATTTAAAGGATGAAATATCCAAAGGATCAGAGAAGCATCTTAATATTCGGGAAGACGGAACCCGGTATATGGCTGAAAGAATTTGGGTACCAAAATTTGGAGATATGAGAGAAATGGTACTTATAGAAGCTCATAAAACCAGATACTCAATACATCCTGGAACGGGGAAGATGTATAAGGATCTTAAGAAACATTTTTGGTGGCCAGGTATGAAAGCCGATATTGCTAAATATGTAGGAGAATGTTTGACGTGTTCTAAGGTCAAAGCTGAACATCAGAAACCATCAGGTCTACTACAACAACCTGAAATCCCGGAATGGAAATGGGAAAACATTACCATGGATTTCATTACTAAATTGCCAAGGACTGCAAGTGGTTATGATACTATTTGGGTAATAGTTGATCCTCTCACCAAGTCAGCACACTTCCTGCCAATAAGAGAAGATGACAAGATGGAGAAGTTAGCACGACTGTATTTGAAGGAAGTCGTCTCCAGACATGGAATACCAATCTCTATTATCTCTGATAGGGATGGCAGATTTATTTCAAGATTCTGGCAGACATTACAGCAAGCATTGGGAACTCGTCTAGACATGAGTACTGCCTATCATCCACAAACTGATGGGCAGAGCGAAAGGACGATACAAACGCTTGAAGACATGCTACGAGCTTGTGTTATTGATTTCGAAAACAGTTGGGATCGACATCTACCGTTAGCAGAATTTTCCTATAACAACAGCTACCATTCAAGCATTGAGATGGCGCCGTTTAAAGCACTTTATGGTAGAAAGTGCAGGTCTCCGATTTGTTGGAGTGAAGTGGGGGATAGACAGATTACGGGTCCGGAGATAATACAAGAAACTACCAAGAAAATCATCCAAATTCAACAAAGATTGAAAACCGCCCAGAGTCGACAAAAGAGCTACGCGGACAGTAAAAGAAAAGATATAGAGTTTGAAATTGGAGAAATGGTCATGCTTAAGGTTTCACCTTGGAAAGGCGTTGTTCGATTTGGTAAACGGGGGAAACTAAATCCAAGGTACATTGGACCATTCAAGATTATAGATCATGTCGGACCAGTAGCTTACCAACTGGAGCTACCTCAACAACTCGCGGCTGTACATAACACTTCCCACGTCTCAAATTTGAACAAATGTTTTGCTAAAGAAGATCTCACTATTTCGTTGGACGAAATCCAAATCAATGAAAAACTTCAATTCAATGAAGAACCCGTTGAAATAATGGATCGTGAGGTTAAGAGACTTAAACAAAACAAGATACTGATTGTTAAGGTTCGATGAAATGCTCGTAGAGGACCCGAGTTCACCTGGGAATGAGAAGATCAGATGAAAAAGAAATACCCGCACTTATGTCCAGAAGATACGTCAACACCTCCTACTGCTTGAAATTTCGGGACGAAATTTATTTAACGGGTAGGTACTGTAGTGACCCGAACTTTTCCATGTTTATATATATATTATGAAATTAATATTTACATGATGGAGTGTTTCCAACATGTTAAGCAATCAAACTTTTAAGACTTGATTAATTGAAATAGGTTTCATATAGACAATTGACCACCCAAGTTGACCGTTGATTCACGAACGTTAAAACTTGTAAAAACTATATGATGACATATATATGTATATATATAGTTAACATGATATTATGATAATTAAACATATCATTAAGTATATTAACAATGAACTACATATGTAAAAACAAGACTACTAACTTAATGATTTTTTAAACGAGACATATATGTAACGATTATCGTTGTAACGACATTTAATGTATATATATCATATTAAGAGATATTCATACATCATAATATCATGATAATATAATAATTTAAAATCTCATTTGATATTATAAACATTAGGTTAACAACATTTAACAAGATCGTTAACCTAAAGGTTTCAAAACAACACTTACATGTAACGACTAACGATGACTTAACGACTCAGTTAAAATGTATATACATGTAGTGTTTTAATATGTATTTATACACTTTTGAAAGTCTTCAAGACACTTATCAAAATACTTCTACTTAACAAAAATGCTTACAATTACATCCTCGTTCAGTTTCATCAACAATTCTACTCGTATGCACCCGTATTCGTACTCGTACAATACACAGCTTTTAGATGTATGTACTATTGGTATATACACTCCAATTATCAGCTCTTAGCAGCCCATGTGAGTCACCTAACACATTTGGGAACCATCATTTGGCAACTAGTATGAAATATCTCATAAAATTACAAAAATATGAGTAATCATTCATGACTTATTTACATGAAAACAAAATTACATATCCTTTATATCTAATCCATACACCAACGACCAAAAACACCTACAAACACTTTCATTCTTCAATTTTCTTCATCTAATTGATCTCTCTCAAGTTCTATCTTAAAGTTCTAAGTGTTCTTCATAAATTCCAAAAGTTCTAGTTTCATAAAATCAAGAATACTTCCAAGATTGCAAGTTTACTTCCAAGTTTTCTAAATCCATTCCAAGTAATCATCCAAGATCAAGAAACCTTTGTTACTTACAGTAGGTTATCTTTCTAATACAAGGTAATAATCATATTCAAACTTTAATTCAATTTTTATAACTATAACAATCTTATTTCGAGTGGAAATCTTACTTGAAATTGTTTTCGTGTCATGATTCTACTTCAAGAACTTTCAAGCCATTCAAGGATCCTTTGAAGCTAGATCCATTTTTCTCATTTCCAGTAGGTTTATCCAAGGAACTTGAGGTAGTAATGATGTTCATAACATTATTCGATTCATACATATAAAGCTATCTTATTCGAAGGTTTAAACTTGTAATCACTAGAACATAGTTTAGTTAATTCTAAACTTGTTCGCAAATAAAAGTTAATCCTTTTAACTTGACTTTTAAAATCATCTAAACACATGTTCTATATCTATATGATATGCTAACTTAATGATTTAAAACCTGGAAACACGAAAAACACCTCAAAACCGGATTTACGCCGTCGTAGTAACACCGCGGGCTGTTTTGGGTTAGTTAATTAAAAACTATGATAACCTTTGATTTAAAAGTTTTTATTCTGGGAAAATGATTTTTATTATGAACATGAAACTATATCCAAAAATCATGGTTAAACTCAAAGTGGAAGTATGTTTTCTAAAATGGTCATCTAGACGTCGTTCTTTCGACTGAAATGACTACCTTTACAAAAACGACTTGTAACTTAGTTTTCAGACTATAAACCTATACTTTTTCTGTTTAGATTCATAAAATAGAGTTCAATATGAAACCATAGCAATTTGATTCACTCAAAACGGATTTAAAATGAAGAAGTTATGGGTAAAACAAGATTGAATAATTTTTCTCATTTTAGCAACGTGAAAATTGGTAACAAATCTATTCCAACCATAACTTAATCAACTTGTATTGTATATTATGTAATCTTGAGATACCATAGAAACGTATACAATGTTTTGACCTATCATGTCGACACATCTATATATATTTCGGAACAACCATAGACACTCTATATGTGAATGTTGGAGCTAGCTATACAGGATTGAGGTTGATTCCAAAATATATATAGTTTGAGTTGTGATCAATACTGAGATACCTATACACTGGGTCGTGGATTGATTCAAGATAATATTTATCGATTTATTTTTGTACATCTAACTGTGGACAACTAGTTGTAGATTACTAATGGTGTTTCCTATCGTATACACACATAAAAGGCATAATAGTTGCATAAAAATAGCATCAGGAAGGCTGGAAACAACAGTTTTGGGGAGATTGTCCGTCCAGCGTTCTCCGCTGTACAGGCTGCTCCGTCATGCATAAGCCCTGGCCGGAGAGCGCCGCATTTAGCATAAATTTCGGAGCACATGTAACAGAACGTATCATCATTTGACACGTGTCCCCAAACAAATCTGGTAGATCTGACACTATAAATAGACCCCTTGGGTCGTCATTTTACACAAGTTCAGATATTCTGACAACTTTGAGAGCTGAGACTTCACTTCTCTTTCTCTCTATACTTTCTCTCACTAGAAGTCATCCGGCTAGAACTCTTACGCTCTACAGATGACAGATTGATTAAGCCACCCCACAAGTTTCTACACTTGTGAACCGGGTCTGCAGGGATTATTTCCTGAGGGTAAAAATCAATCGGCAACACTCCGCCCTCCTAAAGCTAGATCACTTCTAGTCTCTTGTTGACATACTAAGCCTTACCTCATAAGTAAGTAGGTGTTAACAATGGCGCCATCTACTAATGCAAAGAACACACGAAACGGAAAAGGAACGAAAGCAGCTGAAGCTCCATTTTTACTTGAAGCAGTCAACAATCCATCAACTGACGACATGGTCACTGTTGAAGATGTACCTATTTCACCACTAGATGGTACGATTGAAGAAACAGTTGCTGAAACTACAGAAAGGCTTAAACATTTGGCAACTAATTCGGAGAAAAGGCCAGTAATCGAAGAAGCGACAGCTAAAAGTGCAGAAAGACTTCCAAATTTTATTACTAATCCAGAGCGACGACCATTGATGCAACCATGGCAATGTCCGTCATTTATACCTTTTCGGCGGGTGGCGGATGGCAAAGACAAGCAGATAATGAAAAGGCAATCTATATCAAAGTACAAGTTATCCAGGCTACTTGACAAGCTGGGCAGTCTTATTGATGATTCTGGAGATGATAATGACCTGAGTTGTGATAATAATGACTTTGATGATGAATTGACAAAGATGAGTTCATGTCAGAAAAGCAGGCAGTGTTGCTTTTAAATGACATTCTTAAGCAGACAGCTCCAGCAAAATACAAGCAACGCTTAGCGCAGCCCGCCGTCCGTACTGTGGTTGTGGACAACTTTTTTGCCCTCATTACTGGAGAACAAGCCACCAAGCCACCAGCGATGGCAGAATCAACGCAGTGTTTCATTGATCGAATTGCTAATTATCCATTGCCCAGAAATCTTGCTATACCAACAATTGGAGTTTATGATGGCACAACGGATCCGGAAGACTTTTTGACAATGTTTGAAGGCATTATGAGGTTGCAGCATTGGGAGGATGAAACTGCGTGTCATATGTTTCCTATGGTACTGCAGAAAATGGCACGTGAATGGTTTGCTGGTTTACCGCCAAGGAGTATTACCAGTTTTCTCTATTTGAGAGCAAAATTTGTGATGCAATACCAAAATCTTCGGAGCTGTACTCTGACTCATCTTGATGCACATGAGATCACCATGAATCATAATGAATCTTTGAGCAATTTTATGAAACGTTATACACTTGAAGCACAGAAGATCCCTGATTGTCCAGAATCACAGCTTGTATCTGGATTCATTTTTTGTATGGACCAGCGACGGTTTAGTGCACTTGTTCATGCGTTACGGTATGACTTGCCAAAAACATTGCATCAGGCGTTGGAGGAAGCACAGAGGCATGTTCGAGCTGGTGAGCGTGGGTTAAACAAGTTTAAAACTGGTGGCAGTAGCAAGCCGCACAACGGAGGACGGTATTTTGACAGAAATCAGAGAAGGAATGATAATTCAAATGGAGGATGGAGAGGAAACAATCACCCTAATGATTTCCACCACAACAGAAGGCCAATCGAAAGGCACCCGTTGATAATGGCGCTTACTAAAACGCCGAAAGAGATCCTTTTCACTGAACCAATTCGGACCACTTTCAATGCTCCAGCACCTATGGAAGAGAGGGAGGGTCCAAAGAGTGAGTTGTGGTGTGATTTCCATGAGGCTTGGGGCCATGATACGGACAATTGCAAATCTTTTATGACAGAAATTATAGCGAAAATCAAGGCAGGAGAATTGAATCATTTGTTACCTGGCAAACAGTACAGGAGGAATGATCCTCCCAGGAAATTTGCGTGGCAAAGGAATGATGGTAGCAGAGGACGCCGTGGAGAGAATAGAAGAGAGCAGCATGGAGGAAGAGATAATCGGAACCAACCGCAGTACGGAGAACGGATCACAGAGCGTGAGATAACTCCGGAAGTTGTAATCAGGATGGTTTGGATTAACGATGGTCATTATGAAGAAGGTGAATCATCAAACAGCAATTTGGACAGCTGGAGATATGCCCCAATTATCTTTCAGCCAATTCAGAATTGGGCGTTGTCCGTCCAACCAGTGATCATTTCAGCAGATATAGCAAATAAGTTTGTCAATTGTATCTACACAGATACAGGAAGTGAAGCTGACATCATCTACTAGCATTGTTTGAGAACTTTTCCAAGGCATGTGCAGAGCAGAGCTAGGCAAACGAGGTTGAAAGTTTCTGGACTAATAGGAGCACCGATAAATGCCATGGGGCAGATTCGTTTGGAAGTTGTTATGGGCACATTTCCACTATTGAGAGCAGAAAAGATTGACTTTACTATTCTAGATGGAAATTCTCGATTCAATGTCCTTTTTGGGCGGACAGCTATAGCAAAATTTGGCGCCATAACATCAACGGCCCATGCAGAGGTCAGATTCCCCACTCCAAATGGAGTCGCATCCATACATTCACAGTATGTGCAGCCAACAAGGGAAAGATCAACGTTTGCAAATGGGCCAGAAGGCAGAATGAATCAGAGAAGGCGTGATAGGTTATTCAGCGAGGAAGAAGTTCAGGAGTTTTTCATTCCGTAAGCAAGTGTGAAGGCCGGACAGCGCTGGGTGCTCGGCATATGAAGAAGCAATTTGTCAACAAGTTATCAAGAACAGTGTTTATCTTTTCAATAAAGAGCAGTTTCATTTAGCATTTCAATAAAAGCAGTCTTTTACAATCGTTGTACTCATGCCTGTTTGGCATTTGAAGAACACATTTCGAATTATAAGATGAAGCAGCATTTATCAAACTTACTGTGAACCATTGTGGTTATTTTGCAGTGCATACATTAGGAATTGCATACATTAAACATTCCTGACATGCTAATTAGGCTTGATCCACCTAAAAGTCATCATCAATCATTTATGTACTGCACAGTACTGAACAATAATTTTATATTTTTCTTAAACAAAGTGCTGCCCGTGACAAATGTAAAACATTACATTTATAACCTGCCCACAGAAGGATCGTATTTTTAAATACCTCCGATGGCGGAAGCTTTTGTACCGGCCAGTAAAGGCACAAGGGATCGGCTAGAAAACGTTTAAGTTTTACTAGAACGCACCGAGGCATGATACAAAACTCAGATACTTGTCATGACAAACATTATAAAAAATTACTTCACAGAACGAAGTTATATATTTTATGTATGAAGGCAAAATAATTAGCAATTCTTCCTCATATACTTTATGACAGAAGGCGTAAGACGGAGAGTTTATTGATTTATAGTCATTCTTCTAAAACACTTCATAATTCTTCCTCATTAATTTTATGATGGAAGGCGTAATCAGACATCGTATTCTTGATACTGCAAGGCATTTACATATGAGTTACCTTATGCACTTTTCAAAATGATTTGCTCAAATTATACACTGTACAATTGTGTATAGAAATTTTATGCTCAGGTGCATAATTGATTGGTTTTAAAGCGTTAAGCATAAAAATATTTGCAACAAGCATATAAGCACACATAGTCATCACAATAAAGTCAGTATATATATATATATATATATATATATATATATATATATATATATATATATATATATATAATGTTAAAGTCAGTAAGAAATTTATTACAAAACATTGTTTGAAGTTTTTACAAAGATCAATTAAACTGCACGCCAAGCACATCTTGAGCAGAAGAGTCTTCTTTGCTGCATACTTCATCATAAACATTTATCTTCAGATTTATCAATTTGTTCTTGGCCTCATCAACTTTTTCTTGAGTACCAGGAGGCATAAGTTTGGCAATGGCAGCAGAAGGAGTTTGGTTGGGAGCAAGGCGTTTGAACAGCTTGCCAGTCACATCAGCAATAGCATGGGCGCAGGCAGCATCAACATAATCATTGTAGGGATTACCTACAAGACTGGATCCAAGCACCTTAGCTATCAGACCTGGCACACCTTTCTTAAGCTCAGCAAAATTGCCCTCGCCTTTCTCCGCCCTCCGGAGTAGCTCAGCAGACTTCTCTCTCTCTGCACTCAGCTGTTTCTCCAGCTCACCCACTTTCACCTGCTCAGCATCCTTTTCCCCTTGCAGAACAGCAGCAACATCTTGAGCACTTTTTAACTCAACTTCTTTAGCCTTTATTATTTTCTGCGCATCATTTAAGGCACGCTCAGCATCAGCAGCTCTTTTACGAGCATTTGCACTTTCAGCTATGTCTTTATGAGCAAAGGCAAGAATAGACTCTTGATGTTCCTGCAGTTGCAGCACAGAGTCCAGGTGGTTGGTTAGCAGTACATGAGCTGCCATAGTTGATTCCCTGAGTTGATGAGAACGAAGAGCAGAGAATTGGGGTTTTAGCTCAGGGATAACACAACCCTGTACATCAATAAAATTTTATGAGTTATTTCAAACAGCTCACATCAATAAATTACAAGCATATATATGCAGAGGGTCTTATCGTTCATACCTGAATAAGAGTTGCAAATTCTTTATCTTTAGTGGCGGGGTTTGCAATGATGGCTTGCAAAGCCCTCACATGAGCAGGAAGAGTTGGCTCTTGAACATTGGAGGAGGTGACAGCAGGATTAGTGATATTAGGAAGAGGAGAATCATAAGCAGAGTTGCCTTCAGGCCTATCTTCATGAAATTCAGATTCATCGATGGGGGCAAAGTTTGGGTCAGGCATTTTCAGGCCCTTTTCTCCTTCACTTTCAAGATTCTTCTCCGGCCTCCGGTCACCGCCCTCCGTAGCCTTCCCTTGGCTATCATCCGACTCTGCTAAAATTACTAACAAAAACAAATTAGTATTATGAACAAACATAACAGTTATAAGCAAAAACATGTGCATTTTCAAAAGAGAGCAGAATGGACATACTTCTCCTACGTTTTTGCTTTTTGCCCTCCTCAGTACTCTTCACCCTTTTAGAGCCTATGCTCTTCTTTCTTGTCTTTTGGATTGGAGGAGGAGTAGGGTTGGTTTCACCCGTAATGTCAACTGATGTCGATGTTTGCTGATCGGCGGTGGTGGTATCATCCGTTGTCCGCTCAGTGTTTGTATAATCAGACCCGAATTCACTGTCTGAGCTGCTCACAGTAATTTCTTTCCCCTTTTCAGCATCAGTATTAGCTTTAGCTTCAGCTGCAACTCTCTCCGCCTCAAGCTCTTCAACAGTTTTGTCACGAGCAGTGACCTCAACATCATCATCAAGATCAGGGGATAAAAGAGCAGAGCGGACCTGCATCACGGAGTTGCCTGCAAAGATTACATATTAATAGCAATATAAGTACACATGACAAACAGTAGACAAAAATCTATATATATAATAGGATGATCATATCACATCCTACCCTGTTTTTTCTCACGAAGTACTGGCACAGAATTGCTTGGCCATTCTTGGCTCACTTTGCACAGCACAAGGATTCCATCATACCTTTCGTATGATCTGGGTGGAATACGAAGTCCTTTCAAGCTATTTACTATCCGCTGTTCTGCGGGAGAAATTTTAACACCCTTTCCTATGCCAGCATCAATAGCACCCCACTCCCGGACAACGGAGTATTCTTCCGGAATAACAGTTTCATCAACAAAGAAAAATGGACTTTTCCAGTCCTTCAAGTTTGAAACTCTATTTAGACCAACAAAATGATTATTTTTCTTACTATCAATAGTAAGCCAGAAATCGCTAATATTGCGGATTCTAAACAAAGAGATAAAAACATTAATGCGAGGCTTTATATTAATAGCATTGCAGTACATTTCAAAAAGGATGATTTTTTGAAGACCATGGGGATGTATCTGACTAAGACAGGCCCCGTAATATCTAAGAAGGTGAAGAAGAAAGTTAGTAAGGGGAACATGGAAGTTGCCGTGGGTAATTTGTAAAGCGTATAAAGTAATTTTCCCCTCAGGAGGGTTGTTAGCAGTTTGTCTGGTGGGAAGAACAGGGTTGTATTGATTGTGGCGAAAGGCAATCTTTAATCCATCTAAATATTCACTAGTCAATGATGAAGCCATCGTGCTAACTTCTGGAATGTCAGCAGTATTTGATGAAGAAGGCTTGGCGTGTTCTTGGCCAGTACTCTGTGAAGAAGCCATGATAATACAGTAACAGATATCAACAAGAAGAAAATAGCAGTAAGATGAAGTGTACTGACCTTGGAAGACGGTAAACCTTAAAAAGTTGAAGATTGAAGAAGGCGATGAAGATTTGGGAGAAATATGCTTTTTGGATCTTGGCAAAGGTAAAAAAGTGATGGTAACAGGGTTATGACGGTTTTTATAAGGGTTCATCGGTGCAATTTTTATGGTCATGATTGAGACACGTGTATGGGTGAGTTTAAACGAAGGGTGCAAGATAACACTTTTTACAGCTGGAGGTGCGTGGATGATCTTAGCCGTAAAAAATTAATCATAACAGTGTCAGTAAAATTCGTCTGCATTTAATGCCTAAAATGTTTTCCCCGATGCAAGTGGGCAATGAACAGGCTGGTTTAGCATGCGTTATCAAAAGTTTAACAACTTAATCATTTTTCAAATGCTTAAGTCCTTAAACTGGGGGGACTTAATGGTGTATCCTATCGTATACACACATAAAAGGCATAATAGTTGCATAAAAATAGCATCAGGAAGGCTGGAAATAACAGTTTTGACACGTGTCTCCAAACAAATCTGGTAGATCTGATACTATAAATAGACCCCTTGGGTCGTCATTTTACACAAGTTCAGATATTCTGACAACTTTGAGAGCTGAGACTTCACTTCTCTTTCTCTCTCTACTTTCTCTCACTAGAAGTCATCCGACTAGCACTCTTACGCTCTACGGACGACAGATTGATTAAGCCACCACACAAGTTTCTACACTTGTGAACCGGGTCTGCAGGGATTATTTCCCGAGGGTAAAAATCAATCGGCAACACTCCGCCCTCCTAAAGCTAGATCACTTCTAGTCTCTTGTTGACATACTAAGCCTTACCTCATAAGGAAATAGGTGTTAACAATTACTAACGAGGACAGCTGACTTAATAAACTTAAAACATCAAAATGTATTAAAAGTGTTGTAAATATATTTTGAACATACTTTGATATATATGTATATATTGTTATAGGTTCGTGAATCAACCAGTGGCCAAGTCTTACTTCCCGACGAAGTAAAAATCTGTGAAAGTGAGTTATAGTCCCACTTTTAAAATCTAATATTTTTAGTATGAGAATATATGCAGGTTTTATAAATGATTTACAAAATAGACACAAGTACGTGAAACTACATTCTATGGTTGAATTATCGAAATCGAATATGCCCCTTTTTATTAAGTCTGATAATCTAAGAATTAGGGAACAGACACTCTAATTGACACGAATCCTAAAGATAGATCTATTGGGCCTAACAAACCCCATCCAAAGTACCGGATGCTTTAGTACTTCGAAATTTATATCATATCCGAAGGGTGTCCCGGAATGATGGGGATATTCTTATATATGCATCTTGTTAATGTCGGTTACCAGGTGTTCACCATATGAATGATTTTTATCTCTATGTATGGGATGTATATTGAAATATGAAATCTTGTGGTCTATTATTATGATTTGATAATATATAGGTTAAACCTATAACTCACCAACATTTTTGTTGACGTTTTAAGCATGTTTATTCTCAGGTGATTATTAAGAGCTTCCGCTGTCGCATACTTAAATAAGGACGAGATTTGGAGTCCATGCTTGTATGATATTGTGTAAAAACTGCATTCAAGAAACTTATTTCGTTGTAACATATTTGTATTGTAAACCATTATGTAATGGTCGTGTGTAAACAGGATATTTTAGATTATCATTATTTGATAATCTACGTAAAGCTTTTTAAACCTTTATTGATGAAATAAAGGTTATGGTTTGTTTTAAAATGAATGCAGTCATTGAAAAATGTCTCATATAGAGGTCAAAACCTCGCAACGATATCAATTAATATGGAACATTTTTAATCAATAAGAACGGGACATTTCACAATTGGCGTTTGAAATTATTACTACCTAAGTAGTAATATAGTGTTAAGACCTAGGTTTGGTCTAATTGGAGTAAAGTATGATTTTGGGTTAAATTGTACTTTGTTGTGTTGATTTGAATTACCACCCGAAGTGGTAATTGGTTTATGTCCATTAGGTGTTAAATGGGCGGGTTTTGACGAGCAAGGTGTGATCCCTCGGCTAAGGGATGTTTGTGTCGAGCTCTCTTTTAGAGAATGGCTATTTATGTGCATATTGTACCTACGTGTGATATAGGTAGTTACTTGCTTGGATTTGAGGACGAAGATCATATTGTACATGACTTGTGCGGGCATTCCAAGGTGAGTGGAATAATTATACGTGTATGTATATGATGTATTTATTTGCGTAGCGTGAGATGTGAAGTGTCGAAGTGTTATGATACCACATTTCACGTGACGAGTGAAGTGTCGAAGTGTTAAGACACCACTCCGAAATGTTTGACGAGTGAAGCATCGAGGTGTTAAGATGCCACTAAGGGTGAAGCATCGAGGTGTTAAGCTGCCACCCAGGGTGAAGTATCGAGGTGTTAAGATGCCACCCGGGAGTGAAGTGTCGAGGTGTTAAGACACCACTCTAGAATGTTTGATGAGTGAAGCATCGAGGTGTTATGATGCCACTCAGGGTGAAGTATCGAGGTGTTAAGATGCCACCCGGGGGTTAGTGATACGAGGTGTGACGACCCCGTCAAAACACTTAACGGATCCGTCAGTTGGTCCCATAGCTTGATCGGACTTAAATGAATTAAATAAACAAAGTTGCATTCTTTTATTTCAAAATGTTGCCCAAAAGGAAACAAACCCAATTAAGTAGTTTAAAATCAACCAACCATAGTAATGAACCAAAAGTTGACACAAAACATTGCCAACAAACCCACAATTTAAATTATCCAAAATAGAATGCAAACTTAAGTTTCATAAATAGTTTCATAAAATCTGCCCAAATGCATGCAGACTCTTCTAACGACAGCGGAAGCATCAAATAACTCAAGTACCTGTGAAAACATGCAAGTAAACTGTCAACACAAAGGTTGAGTGAATTATAGGTTTAAATAAATAAGTAAACTTTAGACCACAAGATTTAAAAATGTTAGAAAACATTAAACATTATTCCATTATCAATGAGCCACCTGGTAACCACTTAACCCTTTATTTACCCTTACCAAACACAATAAAAATATACACTTGGACAGTGTATCTACAACAAATTTTCAAATGTAAGCCTCAATTTTGCGGTCCTCATCCGCATAAACCCTAGGACACAGCAAAGTTAACTCGAAAAACCTTCGTTCATAGGCATCTAACTCGGTGCCATGCATTTTCAAATTCTTGAGCTCAACCTCTAGCTTCTTAAGCTCACCCCGAGGTCTATAGCGGGTGATCAATCTTTCCTTAAAATCATTCCAGGCCAAACCATAAGCTACATCGCTTCCCAAACTACTAACCAGATTGTTCCACCATGTCAAGGCACTATCCTTGAGAGTGCAACTAGCGAAACTAACTTTGTCCTCTTCACGGACCCGACTGACCCTGAAAATAGATTCGATTTTCTCGAACCAACGAGTAAGCCCTATTGGTCCTTGCGTACCACTGAATTCTTGGGGTCGACCAGCCATAAAAGTTTTGTGGGAGCATCCCACGTTGTTGTTCACATTGGCGTTAACATTAGCATTTGCTGCCATAGCAGCAGCAATTCCTTCATTGATCAGGCATTGCATACGCGCTTCAGTGGACTCTCTAGGAGGCATGATCTTCAAAATAGAATAACACATCCGTTAGTACCAAGAATAATACTAGTGTCATAAAGGAATAGATCAAAACACCAAAAGACTAACCATTAAGATATTAGTCAACTAACACTATGAGTAATAACATGACAGTTATGATTGTTATAGAAATAACCATCACATGCATACATATTTTATGATAACATCATACAACATACATAGCACCTAACATACATGAACATATATTACGCATAATATAACATGCCAAGAGCCATAATATCAGAAATAAAACATGATAATAGACGTCATAAAAATAACCATCCATACATAATGAAAAAAATATCCCATAACAAAATCTTAATAAAATCCTCGGCAAAACGCCGTACATAACCCAAAATGTATGTATGAAAAGGACATTAAGTCTGATGAAATAGATAATTAAAATGAATAATCATATCACATTCGCTTAGAGCGGGTGTGATGAGCTGGTCCAGCATGAGTCTCGGGAGGATCCTCATACTTACGCAACTTCCCTTTCACAACTTCCAACTCTTCCTTCAACACACGAACAGTGCTCTCGAGAGCCTCGAACTTAGCAGTAACTTCACGATCACGCTTGCGGTTCCCATCCTCAACCCTATGCTTGAAAGTGATAAAGTTACCCATGTCGGCACGGATCTCGTCCATAACTTCATTATGTGGCAAAGCGCACAAACAATCACTAAGGGCGTTAATACGTGTCACCTCATTATAAGCCCGGTTCATATGAGTAATGGTAGAAAAATAGTAATGAACAGGATCATCGATCTCTGGTTGATTAGCACGACGTCTAGCAGGAGACGGTGGAGCAGGAGCAGCAACAGAGTTATCGCTCGAAGTCGACATCTGCAAACAGCAAAACCGCAAACCACATACTAAAAAGATATGAAAGCTAATAATATAACTTATGCGAAATGAAATGCATAATAATGCTATAGCAAAAAGGTCGGGCTGTAGACTAGACTCTAATGCACCCTAATAACCACGGGTTGACCACATTAAGACCGCCTAGTTCCCTACAACCAGAGCTCTGATACCACATGTGACGATCCCGTCAAAACACTTAACGGATCCGTCAGTTGGTCCCATAGCTTGATCGGACTTAAATGAATTAAATAAACAAAGTTGCATTCTTTTATTTCAAAATGTTGCCCAAAAGGAAACAAACCCAATTAAGTAGTTTAAAATCAACCAACCATAGTAATGAACCAAAAGTTGACACAAAACATTGCCAACAAACCCACAATTTAAATTATCCAAAATAGAATGCAAACTTAAGTTTCATAAATAGTTTCATAAAATCTGCCCAAATGCATGCAGACTCTTCTAACGACAGCGGAAGCATCAAATAACTCAAGTACCTGTGAAAACATGCAAGTAAACTGTCAACACAAAGGCTGAGTGAATTATAGGTTTAAATAAATAAGTAAACTTTAGACCACAAGATTTAAAAATGTTAGAAAACATTAAACATTATTCCATTATCAATGAGCCACCTGGTAACCACTTAACCCTTTATTTACCCTTACCAAACACAATAAAAATATACACTTGGACAGTGTATCTACAACAAATTACGAAGTACTAAACATTCCGATTATGAATTTGCTAGCGCGACTAGCTCGAAATGGGGTTGTCAAACCCGATAGATCTATCCGTAGGATTCGCGTTCACCGGTAGAAACCAATGATTACAGTTACCAGACTAGGGAATATTTTTGTCCAACTCACAATGAATAATTAAATTTAACTGTTACTTGTGTCTAACCGTAAATAAAAATATGCATGTAATCACATCCCAAAAAGTATACTTTGAAAAGTATGTAAAAACGGGACTATAACTCACCTTAAATAGCAACTGAAGAAATCTCACAAACAAGCGAACAGCAAGTAAAGTAAAGTGATCAAGAAAGATCACAACGCCGACCTATAAATAAAGCAGGTCGAAATAAATAACTAACTTAGGTCAAGTCTTAGTATGATAGCTATTGTACATGTTGCAAGTAGACATAGAACATTACTCAGCAAGCATCGGTTTGATTGGAACAGCATAAGGACACACGCTTTCTATTTTTAGAAAGTTTCTATTTTTGGAAAGTTTCTATTTTTGGAAAGTTTCTATTTTTGGAAAGTTTCTATTTTTGGAAAGTTTCCAAATTTAGAAAGTTCTATTTTTAGAAAGTTTTGAAGTTAGGAAAGTTTCCTTATTTAGAAAGTCAACAGAAGTCAACTGAAAGTCAAAGTCAACCGAAAGTCAACTCAAAAGTCAACTCAAAAGTCAACCTTGGTCAAACATAGTCAACATTAATTTTAAAAGTGTAAGTTATAATAATAACATAGGTTATAATGTTATTTAAAGTCAAAAGTGTGTAATAATGTCTTAACATAAGTTTAATTAAATAAAATGAATTATTAAAGTTAATATAAGTTGAAATGTTATAATTAGTACGACATAAGTATTTAAATAAATTAATTAAATACTAATCATAATATAAGTATTATTAATAATAAAAATTTTTAAATTATATCATAAGTATTTTTAATTAATAATGAATTATTAATCATATCATAAGTTTCTAATTAAAATTATTAAATCATAAGTATTTAATAATTAAATCATAATTAAATAATAATTAAGTCTTATAATAATTAAATAATTATTTAATCTTTATTATAAGTCTTTTAATAATTTCTCAAAAACAAATTTAATACTTATCATAAGTATTTTCCTTTAATAATAAAAGTATTATTAATCATAAGTTTAATTAAAATGTTAATTAAATCATAATTAATAATTAAATGATATAATATTTATATCATAAGTTTTAAATAATAATAATTACTTCTTTTATCATAAGTAATTAATTAATAATGAAATCCATTAATTTTAACATAAGTTTAATCATTAACCATAAGTTTTAAGTTTAAAAGTTCATCGGGTCGTATCTTGAGCCCCGGGTGTCGGTTTCGGGCGAGCCACATATGCATTTCCGCCTACTCAAACCACCCAACACAATTATGAACTCAAGAACACTCCAAGAACAGTCCCTAGGTCATGGATATCAGCCATGACCACACTTGGGAAAATCAATTTACTCAAAACAGTAATTTAGGCACAACGGGTGAACCGTGGCTCGGATTTAGGTGACCCGAACATGAAAATTCGTCCCACCATCAGTCCTAACCAAATGAAACACCCTAAAGACACCAAGGATGGTCACAAAGTCGGACCCAACCTTGTTCATGCCAAGAACACCTTTCAATCTTTAACAAAAACCAAATTAAGCATATCTAGGGCTCCGAGAATCGAAACGACATGAATCCGGAGTCTAAAATTAATGTCTTGATGAGAGGAACTCATTTATATACTTTATTTTAACATTTATATCAGTCACAAAGTCAGAAAACACGAATCAAACTGCTGTCCAAATTTTACAAACCGAAAACATATGCAAACGAGTAATTCTACGCATCCAAACAACATTACAACAATTAATAAACATCATACTAATAATATAAACACAAAATACAGAAATATCAATAGAAATTAAAAGTTCTAGGGTTAGGGTTTATACCCAAATCGAGAATCAAAGAATGTAATCGCGTAGAGAAAGACGAGAGGAATCCGATTATGCAAGCCAATTGATGATCCAAGCAATAAAAAGTGGTGATTTTGGTGATGTATGGTGGTGGTGGCGATGGCACAAGAGGGAGGAATAGGGAGAAGAGAGCAAAATAGAAAATTAGGTTTTAAAAATAAATGGAATGGAGATAATGATCAAAAAATAAAAATCAAGGGAGTGTTACTCCCTCCCCTTGGAGCTTCGGCCGAATGGGGTCATGGGGTGGGCCCCATGGCCCAAATTTGTTAAATGCTAATTTCCTTGTGGCCCGAAATCCCGAACGAAGCCCGAAACGCGAAAACACGCTTACGCGATTAAAAATCCGGAAAGATAACAAACGCTCGACGAAAAATAAATATAAATACACCTATTAATAATATGATCATAAAATATCATATTTAAAATATTTAGGATTTAAAAATCCCGAAAGCTCGACCGTTGGTTTAAAAACCGAAAAGATTCGCCGGATGGAAATCCGCGAGACGTAGAAACGTATAAATTAAAATATGAATGCATATATTCACATAACACATAATAATTATTATATATATATTATTACAAAAATAATAATATAGGTCATAGAAATGACGTGGCACACTAACAGTTAACGGTCGTTAAATAATTAACGGAAAAAGATAAAGGAAAAAGTAGGGTCGTGACACGAGGTGTTAAGTACACTAATGGATGTTGTGAACTCCGATGGTCTTTCGCGGGCACCATTCCCTTACGATTGGTTAACCATGGTTATGTGTTGTAGTGTAGCATATTATATTGTTCGAGTTATATGCTATTGTTTGTGCTAGCTTGCGTATTGGAGATTTAGTATTGTACTTTGCGATGGTATGCTAATTATATTGCTAGCGTGTATGCGGTAATTGTGTAAGTTATTGCAAGTAAGTAGATTATATATGTATATGTATAATTATTGCATTCACTAAGCTTTATGCTTACCCCTCTCGTTGTTTACCTTTTTACAGGTATTGTGTTATGAAGCTAGCTAGTTGTTAGACTAGATACGTAGGAGCACTTGGCTCGAAGGGGTAGCTTTTGGTTATATGGACGCGAATTGGGGTTTTGGTAGTCTCCGGGATTATGCTCTTGGTATTGGGTTGGGTTATAGAGTCCTAATCCGTCTAAAGAGATAAATGGGTCGAAATCGCTACATTATTTGTAAAACGGGTCATTGTGGACCCGGTGTTGTAAAACTTATTTTCATTGCGGAAATCTCTTAGTTTTACTTAATATGATGTGTTGTGAAAGTTGTTTCGTTTAAAAGCGTCGGGAAGCGGGTTTACCGCTCGCGTGAATTTGAAAAACTGATCAGGAATTTTTAGTTCAATTGGACGCCGTCCTAAGGGCTTGGACGCCGTCCAGTCCTTCAGAGCTGGACGCCGTCCAGATGTACTGTCCCAGAAAAAAAAATTAGGGCGTGTTTTTGGTGAAAACGAAGTCGGGTTGTTACAATATATTTATTAGAATAATTATAAAGTATTATTATTATGGTTATTACTAGTATGACTATTATTCACATATTAGTATTATTAATATTATTATTATTATCTGTAATTTTAAAATTTCTATCATTTTATAAATATGAGTATTATCAATATAATTATAATTATAATTATTAATATCATATTTATCATTATTATTATAAGTATTACTACTATTATTACGATTAGGATTACGAATTGATGTTATAGAAACTTTAATTATTAGTTTAGAAACTAAACATGAAGATTAGGATTATGAAAGTAAAAGTTTTAAAAATATTGTTAAGATTATAAAATTTATCAATGTTATTATAAAATTTATATGTAAGATGAAAACGAAATTTTAATATTATTAATATTATCAATATTATTATTATTATTATTATTATTATTATTATTATTATTATTATTATTATTATTATTATTATTATTATTATTATTATTATTATTATTATTATTATCATCATTATTATCACTATTATTAAAACTGTTATAATTACAAATAAAAATATATATAAAAACACATTACTATTATATTAAATTTTCTTAATACTATATTTTGTTATCAATTAAACTATGTTAAAATTTAATATGATAATTATTAATTATATACAAAGTATGAATTAAATATATTAAGTTTATCTATATAACATAATATAACAAGTATATTATTAATAATAAAAACATATAAATTTGTTCGATTACAAGTACAAGTTTTAATAAATATACAAATGATATAGGTTCGTGAATCCGGGGCTAACCCTGCATTGTCCAGTTGTTCAATGTCGTCATATGTATGTTTATTACAAAATACAGTATGGTGAGTTTCATTTGCTCCCTTTTTAAATGCTTTTGCAATATATATTTTTGGGACTGAGAATACATGCGCTGCTTTTATAAATGTTTTAAGGAATAGACACAAGTAATCGAAATTACATTCTATGGTTGGATTATCGAATCGAATATCACCCTTTTAGCTTGGTAACCTAAGAATTAGGGAACAGACACCCTAATTGACGCGAATCCTAAAGGTAGATCTACTGGCACTGACTCCCCCCATACTGGAAAATGGTATGCTTTAGTACTTCGAGTTATTAATACAGATGGATTTCTGTTTTGGGGATATTCTATATGCATTATGTTAATGTCGGTTACCAGGTGTTCAATCCATATGAATGATTTTTGTCTCTATGTATGGGACGTATATTTATGAGAAATGGAAATGAAAATCTTGTGGTCTATTAAAATTATGAAATGATCGATTATGATAAACTAATGAACTCACCAACCTTTTGGTTGACACTTTAAAGCATGTTTATTCTCAGGTATGAAAGAAATCTTTCGCTGTACATTTACTCATTTTAGAGATATTACGTGGAGTCATTCATGACATATTTCAAAAGACATTGCATTCGAGTCATTGAGTTCATCAAGATTATTATTAAGTCAATTATAGATGGATATATTATGAAATGGTATGCATGTTGTCAACTTTCGATGTAATGAAAGGTTGTCTTTTAAAAACGAATGCGATGTTTGTAAAATGTATCATATAGAGGTCAAATACCTCGCGATGTAATCATATGTTATTGTATTCGTCCTTATGGATTAGGACGGGTCGCTTCATGTGGTATCAGAGCGGTGGTCTTAGCGAACCAGGTCTTACATTAGTGTGTCTAACTGATAGTTGCTTAAATGCATTAATGAGTCTGGACTTCGATCGTGTCTGTATGTCAAAAGTTTTGCTTATCATTTCGTGTCGAAAATTACCTATTATCATCCTTAGGAAATTACCTGCTTATCATTCCTAGTCTAGACACATCTTACTGCATTGATTGCATGAATAGTGTATAGACAAATCCATATCTTAGCATATCTATTACTGTAGACTTTATTTGACACGTTTCCTTAATTTCCTCCGTAATCTACGGGATCTTCTGTACTATATTAGATATTCTATATAATTAGAATATTATCCGATAACCGAAAATCATTTCATATCGAAAATCCTGTAACTGATCATAAGAGATGGATCCTACACCTAGCTTGGATTCCATTAGTTCCGGAAGCAATTTCGAGATGCGTATTGAAGTAGACTCCGAAGTCAATGAACCCGAAGTGTCTCCACCGTTTAGCTATTTTTTCTTTCTGGAGGAGATGGTGGTGGGTCCGAGACTTACTCACTCGATGGAGAAATAAAGAAGACGAGCCCTACCACGAACCAAACGTACCTCCTAACATCGGAGAAAACGATGTACTCACCGGTGAACCTATGTGCAACACTGTATTCACCCTTCTTGCTAAAGTTTTCCACCTCGAAGGTCGCATTACTGCAATCTCAGAAAATATTCAACCTCTACTTCCGAATACCAATCGAAGGGGAATATTAGAAGAAGTTAGGGAACTTCGAATTGATAATCAAGATCTATCAAATCAGATGAGTGGATGGATAGAAATGATAGAGGGTAGTATAGAAAACCTAAAAAGAATGGTGCGTGATCTACAAGCTATACTTACTACACCAAGATCATCACCAACCTCAGCACCAACAACACTTGTAGCACCGACAGCAACAGTACCACCATCATCAGCACCAGCAGCTTAACCAGTACCAATAACAACAACAACAACAACAACATCACACGTCTCAACCTCGCAATATATACCTCAAGCATAATCATCGTTCTACGAATTGTTCTACATGAACTATCTTCGCCCTTCATGGCGATTATGTAATCTCTAATGTTTTTGAGATTATGTACTCTAGTTCTAGCTGTAAATCTGAAGAGTTTAATATCACATTGACTCATTAAATCCATGATTACGTCTGAAGAAAATATATATGTATATATGTTTTCATAAAGATTGTAATTAAAAGTTTTATTGTACAAACTGTTAATGGTGAAAATATTTTAACGGGTAGGTAATACCCGAGGAATATTTAGATTTCACATTAATAAGTACACTGTACAATCTTTCAAATCTAATTCAATAGTCATTTACTATCCTATTTACAACCACCGATATACGTATCCGTTCACCGCAGAATAACCCTTTTCATTCAATTTCATATTTGGATTTTGATATATCAGAATCCAACAAGTGGCATAATAAAGAAAACATTGGACAAAAATAAAATTTGTTAGAAACAAACAAATTAACTATGAGAAATTTTGTTCAGAATCCACGCTAACAAAATCCTAGCTAACTGTTCCTAGCTAACTCTTAATTCCTTATTACATTATATTATCGCAATTTATTTATCGCAGTTTATTTATCGCAATTTATATTCTCGCAATTTTATTTATCGTCATTTAATTTTTGTTATTTATTTTACGCACTTTATTTATCGTCATTTAAATACTGTTATTTACGAATTTTAAATATCGGGACACGTATACAATGTTTTGACATATCATATAGACGCATCTATATATATATTATTTGGAATAATCATGGACACTCTATATGCAGTAATGATCGAGTTAGCTATACAGGGTTGAGGTTGATTCTATAATAATATATATACTTTGAGTTGTGATCGAGTCTGAGACATGTACACGGGTCACGATACATATTAATTAATTCGAACATTATATATTAAATTATTGAACTGCTAACTATGGACTATCAACTGTGGACTACAAATATTGGACAATTAAAATGAATTAAAATATTGATTATAACATATGAAATCAAACAATTCTTCAAGTTTGCCACTTAATTTCATCTTAAACCTCATTTGTATCTTGACGATTACAATCTGCGTTAAAACCTTTCATGATTCTTGAAAATACCTCAATCGAGAGGATGAACCAACCGTACTTCATCTACGGAAGAAAAGACTTATGTATTTAGTTATGCACCTAAAAACACTCGGAACCTAAGTAAACGTTTAACATGTATCTGTGCTAGCTCCTTTGGCATTGTTATTACCGAAAGTAACACTGCAATTCTTTTTCAAATTAGCCAATTTTGTCACAGCTCCAGCAAATCAACTTTGACTTTTCATTCGGATAAGCCTTATTATAACTTCGATATATAAGCTTGCCTTTCGTCATCGTTATCGAAGAACCGTTTATATTCCACCACATTAGCAGTAAACTTACCAGCAACTTCAATGAATTTAGACCTTTCGAAAAATTATTATATTCATTGAAACCTCATCGTGTATTCATCTATACCCTATAACAATAATTGCCATACCAATTACAAGGAATCAGCAATCAGTATTTTGAAAACTCACAGCATATCTACATCAACAGTTATATGTATACATATAACATTTATCTCTTAGGATTATGATCTTCCATTCTGAAATTTTGAAAAGCATCTAGTCTATGAATCAATACTCCAAATTTTAAAAAAGGCTGAATGAAGCAGCAGAAACTGTAGGCAACCGTAAACGACCTTAATCATCGGAAGTTTGATGATAAAGAATAGTATGTTGGAAAAGCTCAGAAAAGTTGGAACTGGAAAACGGATTGATCTAACCACGAAGGAGACCAAGGACATATACAAGGACCATACCATATGTTCAAAGAATCCAGGTAATTCTGGATCCGTTGAAATCTTTAGAGAATATCTTGCTCCAAAGTCATGTTAAAATCTTGCAGAAAATTTTTCCTTATCAACTTTCGAACTTAGAAATTCCAAAATATCATCATAAATATCTTCGATACTTCTGAATATATTTTCATAAATATTCTCGTCCAAAATTATATACCTCTTCGTGCTGTCTGTAATACATTATATTGAAAATTTCTGTAAAATCTAAGTATAAACTATGAATGAATTCTGAAGTAGTGTTGGAAACTGAAGCATGAGTTAGAATAATATAATGACACTTGATCAATGTGATTATATTAAGTAAGTCATGCTGAGTTTCTAAATGGAACGTGATGATTCACAGATCATAATGTCATCATGTGCCATGTTACACAACTTTTGTATTCTGCTTAACCTCTAAACATATCAAGAAAATATTTTTCTTGATGATTCGGTCTTTTCAGAGGTATTCTGGTAATTTGACAAATCAAGATCGTGCCATTACAATTTCCTTCTTAGAACATTAACTATGTTCATTCTGAATTTCATATCTACAAATTCTGAACCATTATTCGCTTGACTTAGAGTTGAGAAGAAAATAAAAAGGCAAAGAGCTCCGAAATATAAGGGAGAATATAAAGCCCGATTATAACACATAAATTACAAACCGTGTATATCAATGTTTATCGCAACATAAAGACACGGGATAATTAAAAACACTATAACCCTAAGGGCGAAGTAGAAGAAAACAGATTCCTTCGGTGGAAGTTGAAAAAGGAGAATGATTGTTGCGATAGTAAGGATAAGGACAAGGATCAAAACTGGATAAAGCATTTTCACATTCTTTCAAAATTAAGTATAGGAGTGGTAAAAGTAATGGAACGGAATAAGTTAATTTATAGAGAAATATCTGATAAAGAAATCTAGGAAGATCTCCGCATTTAATTAGAGAGATCTTAATTTCCTTAAATCCCGAAGAATCAGATCTTATTTAGATTTCAAAGATTTCTTTAAAATCCCTTGAATTCCGGAAATTCAACAGTGATTTCGTCAAAAGTTACATCTCTATCTCAATCTTTTGTGACAACTTCACTTGTACGCTTCACATAATCAAACCGTTTTATCTATATTATTCAATAATAATAAAACTCTATTTATCAGCTCATATTCGTTAGGAAAACATATTTATTGTTAGCCATGACGACCTCACTCAAATTTCGGGACGAAATTTCTTTAACGGGTAGGTATTGTGACGACCCGGAAATTTTCGATTAAATTTAAACTTAATCTTTATATGATTTCGGTACGATAAGCAAAGTCTGTAATGTTGAGTTTCAAAAATTTGAACTATTTTCGTACATTCATTTGACTTCGACCTTTTTCCGACGATTCACAAACCTGTAATTGTAAACAGAAAGGTATATATAGATAATTATAAATGTAAATAATTATACATAATAAATTAAATATATTAATGAACTATTAAGTGATTTAGTTATTATGAAAGATAATTTAAAATAACTGAAACTTATTATTTTGAATATATAGAGTATATTGAATATAAAAGATTTCGAACTTAATTGGTCAATGTTAACAAAATGTTAAATATATAATGTATACTTTGAGTTTATCGGTTCCAACAGATATATATAATTAATATAATTATCTACTTAATATTTAAAACATAATTATATATATATAGTAGTAGATATATATATATATATATATATATATATATATATATATATATATATATATATATATATATATATATATATATATATATATTGTTAACACCTATTTCCTTGTGAGGTAAGGCTTAGTATATCAACAAGAGACTAGAAGTGATCTAGCTTTTAGGAGGGCGGAGTGTTACCGATTGATTTTTACCCTCGGGAAATAATCCCTGCAGACCCGGTACACAAGTGTAGAAAAGTGTGGGGTGGCTTAATCAATCTGTCGTCCGTAGAGCGTAAGAGTGCTAGCCGGATGACTTCTAGTTAGAGAAGGTAGAGAGAGAAAGAGAAGTGAAGTCTCAGCTCTCAAAGTTGTCAGAATATCTGAACTTGTGTAAAATGACGACCCAAGGGGTCTATTTATAGTGTCAGATCTACCAGATTTGTTTGGGGACACGTGTCAAATGATGATACGTTCTGTTACATGTGTTCCGAAATTTATGCTAAATGCGGCGCTCTCCGGCCAGGGCTTATGCGCTAGGCGGCCTTCAGGGCTTAGGCATGACGGAGCAGCCTGTACAGCGGAGAACGCTGGACGGACAATCTCCACAGAACTGTTGTTTCCAGCCTTTCTGATGCTATTTTTATGCAACTATTATGCCTTTTATGTGTGTACACGATAGGATACACCATTAAGTCCCCCCCAGTTTAAGGACTTAAGCATTTGAAAAATGATTAAGTTGTTAAACTTTTGATAACGCATGCCAAACCAGCCTGTTCATTGCCCACTTGCATCGGGGGAAACATTTTAGGCATTAAATGCAGACGAATTTTACTGACACTGTTATGATTAATTTTTTACGGCTAAGATCATCCACGCGCCTCCAGCTGTAAAAAGTGTTATCTTGCACCCTTCGTTTAAACTCACCCATACACGTGTCTCAATCATGACCATAAAAATTGCACCGATGAACCCTTATAAAAACCGTCATAACCCTGTTACCATCACTTTTTTACCTTTGCCAAGGTCCAAAAAGCATATTTCTCCCAAATCTTCATCGCCTTCTTCAATCTTCAACTTTTTAAGGTTCACTGTCTTCCAAGGTCAGTACACTTCATCTTACTGCTATTTTCTTGTTGTTGATATCTGTTACTGTATTATCATGGCTTCTTCACGGAGTACTGGCCAAGAACACGCCAAGCCTTCTTCATCAAATACTGCTAACATTCCAGAAGTTAGCACGATGGCTTCATCATTGACTAGTGAATACTTAGATGGATTAAAGATTGCCTTTCGCCATCTCAATCAATACAACCATGTTCTTCCCACTATCGGACAAACTGCTGACAATCCTCCTAAGGGAAAAATTACTTTATACGCTTTACAAATTACCCACGGCAACCTCTGTGTTCCCCTTACTAACTTTCTTCTTCGCCTTCTTAGATATTACGGGGCCTGTCTTAGTCAGATACATCCCCATGGTCTTCAAAAAATCATCCTTTTTGAAATGTACTGCAATGCTATTAATATAAAGCCTCGCATTAATGTTTTTATCTCTTTGTTTAGAATCCGCACAATTAGCGATTGCTGGCTTACTATTGATAGTAAGAAAAATAATCATTTTGTTGGTCTAAATAGAGTTTCAAACTTGAAGGACTGGAAAAGTCCATTTTTCTTTGTTGATGAAACTGTTATTCCGGAAGAATACTCCGTTGTCCGGGACTGGGGTGCTATTGATGATGGCATAGGAAAGGGTGTTAAAATTTCCCCCGCAGAACAGCGGATAGTAAATAGCTTGAAAGGACTCCGTATTCCACCCAGATCATACGAAAGGTATGAGGGAATCCTTGTGCTGTGCAAAGTGAGCCAAGAATGGCCAAGCAATTCTGTGCCAGTACTTCGTGAGAAAAAACAGGGTAGGATGTGATATGATCATCGTATTATATATATAGATTTTTGTCCACTGTTTGTCATGTGTACTTATATTGCTATTAATGTGTAATCTTTGCAGGCAACTCCGTGATGCAGGTCCGCTCTGCTCTTTTATCCCCTGATCTTGATGATGATGTGGAGGTCACTGCTCGTGACAAAACTGTTGAAGAGCTTGAGGCGGAGAGAGTTGCAGCTGAAGCTAAAGCTGCTGCTGATGCTGAAAAGGGGAAAGAAATTGCTGTGAGCAGCTCAGACAGCGAATCCGGGTCTGATCATACAGACACTGAGCGGACAACGGATGACACCACCACCGCCGATCAGCAAACATCGGCATCAATTGACATCACGGGTGAAACCAACCCTACTCCTCCTCCAACCCAAAAGACAAGAAAGAAGAGCATAGGCTCTAAAAGGGTAAACAGTACTGAGGAGGGCAAAAAGCAAAAACGAAGGAGAAGTATGTCCATTCTGCTCTCTTTTGAAAATGCACATGTTTTTGCTTATAACTGTTATGTTTGTTCATAATACTAGTTTGTTTTTGTTAGTAATTTTAGCAGAGTCGGATGATAGCCAAGGGAAGGCTACGGAGGGCGGTGACCGGAGGCCGGAGGGGAATCTTGAAAGTGAAGGAGAGAAGGGCCTGAAAATGCCTGACCCAAACTTTGCTTTCTTCGATGAATCTGAATTTCATGAAGATAGGCCGGAAGGCAACTCTACTTATGATTCTCCTCTTCCTAATATCACTAACCCTGCTGTCACCTCCTCCAATGTTCAAGAGCCAACTCTTCCTGCTTATGTGAGGGCTTTGCAAGCCATCATTGCAAACCCCGCTACTAAAGATAAAGAATTTGCAACTCTTATTCAGGTATGAACGATAAGACCCTCTGCATATATATGCTTGTAATTTATTGATGTGAGCTGTTTGAAATAACTCATAAAATTTTATTGATGTACAGGGTTGTGTTATCCCCGAGCTGAAACCCCAATTCTCTGCTCTCCGTTCTCATCAACTCGGGGAATCAACTATGGCAGCTCATGTACTGCTAACCAACCACCTGGACTCTGTGCTGCAACTGCAGAAGCATCAAGAATCCATTCTTGTCTTTGCTCGTAAAGACATAGCTGAAAGTGCAAATGCTCGTAAAAGAGCTTCTGATGCTGAGCGTGCCTTAAATGATGCGCAGAAAATAATAAAGGCTAAAGAAGTTGAGTTAAAAAGTGCTCAAGATGTTGCTGCTGTTCTGCAAGGGGAAAAGGATGCTAAGCAGGTGAAAGTGGGTGAGCTGGAGGAACAGCTGAGTAAAGAGAGAGAGAAGTCTGCTGAGCTACTCCGGAGGGCAGAGAAAGGAGAGGGCAATTTTGCTGAGCTTAAGAAAGGTGTGCCAGGTCTGATAGCTAAGGTGCTTGGATCCAGTCTTGTAGGGAATCCCTACAATGATTATGTTGATGCTGCCTGCGCCCATGCTATTGCTGATATGATCGGCAAGCTGTTCAAATGCCTTGCTCCCAACCAGACGCCTTCTGCTGCCATTGCCAAACTTATCCCTCCTGGTACTCAAGAAAAAGTTGATGAGGCCAAGAACAAATTGATAAATCTGAAGATAAATGTTTATGATGAAGTATGCAGCAAAGAAGACTCTTCTGCTCAAGATGTACTTGGCGTGCAGTTTAATTGATCTTTGTAAAAATTTCAAACAATGTTTTGTAATAAACTTCTTACTGACTTTAACATTATATATATATATACTGACTTTATTGTGATGACTATGTGTGCTTATATGCTTGTTGCAAATATTTTTATGCTTAACACTTTAAAACCAATCAATTATGCACCTGAGCATAAAATTTCTACACACAATTGTACAGTGTATAATTTGAGCAAATCATTTTGAAAAGTGCATAAGGTAACTCATATGTAAATGCCTTGCAGTATCAAGAATACGATGTCTGATTACGCCTTCCATCATAAAATTAATGAGGAAGAATTATGAAGTGTTTTAGAAGAATGACTATAAATCAATAAACTCTCCGTCTTACGCCTTCTGTCATAAAGTATATGAGGAAGAATTGCTAATTATTTTGCCTTCATACATAAAATATATAACTTCGTTCTGTGAAGTAATTTTTTATAATGTTTGTCATGACAAGTATCTGAGTTTTGTATCATGCCTCGGTGCGTTCTAGTAAAACTTAAACGTTTTCTAGCCGATCCCTTGTGCCTTACTGGCCGGCACAAAAGCTTCTGCCATCGGAGGTATTTAAAAATACGATCCTTCTGTGGGCAGGTTATAAATGTAATGTTTTACATTTGTCACGGGCAGCACTTTGTTTAAGAAAAATATAAAATTATTGTTCAGTACTGTGCAGTACCTAAACGATTGATGACGAATTTTAGGTGGATCAAGCCTAATTAGCACGTCATGAATGTTTAATGTATGCAATTGCTAATGTATGCACTGCAAAATAACCACAATGGTTCACAGTAAGTTTGATAAACGCTGCTTCATCTTATAATTCGAAATGTGTTCTTCAAATGCCAAACAGGCATGAGTACAACGATTGTAAAAGACTGCTTTTATTGAAATGGTAAATGAAACTGCTCTTTATTGAAAAGATAAACACTGTTCTTGATAACTTGTTGACAAATTGCTTCTTCATATGCCGAGCACCCAGCGCTGTCCGGCCTTCACACTTGCTTACGGAATGAAAAACTCCTGAACTTCTTCCTCGCTGAATAACCTATCACGCCTTCTCTGATTCATTCTGCCTTCTGGCCCATTTGCAAACGTTGATCTTTCCCTTGTTGGCTGCACATACTGTGAATGTATAGCTGCGACTCCATTTGGAGTGGGGAATCTGACCTCTGCATGGGCCGTCGATGTTATTGCCCCAAACTTAGCCAAAGCTATTCTTCCAAAAAGGACATTAAAACGAGAATTGCCATTTATGATTGTGAAATCAATTGTTTCCGTTCTCAACAATGGGAATATGCCCATAACAACTTCCAAACGAATCTGCCCCATGGCATTTATCGGTGCTCCTATTAGTCCAGAAACTTTCAACCACGTTTACCTAGCTCTGCTCTGCACATGCTTTGGAAAAGTTCTCAAACAATGCCAGTAGATGATGTCAGCTTCACTTCCTGTATCTGTGTAGATACAATTGACAAACTTATTTGCTATCTCTGCTGAAATGATCACTGGTTGGACGGACAACGCCCAATTCTGAATTGGCTGAAAGATAATTGGGGCATATCTCCAGCTGTCCAAATTGCTGTTTGATGATTCACCTTCTTCATAATGACCATCGTTAATCCAAACCATCCTGATTACAACTTCTGGGGTTGTCTCACGCTCTGTGATCCGTTCTCCGTACTGCGGTTGGTTCTGATTATCTCTTCCGCCATGCTGTTCTCTTCTGTTCTCTCCACGGCGTCCTCTGCTACCATCATTCCTTTGCCACGTAAATTTCCTGCGAGGATCATTCCTCCTGTACTGTTTGCCAGGCAACAAATGATTCAGTTCTCCTGCCTTGATTTTCGATATAATTTCTCTCATCAAATATTTACAATTGTCCGTATCATGGCCCCAAGCCTCATGGAAATCGCACCACAACTCACTCTTTGGACCCTCCCTTTCTTCCATAGGTGCTGGAGCATTGAAAGTGGTCCGAATTGGTTCAGTGAAGAGGATCTCTTTCGGAGTTTTGGTAAGCGCCATAATCAACGGGTACCTTTCTATTGGCTTTCTGTTGTGGTGAAAATCATTAGGGTGATTGTTTCCTCTCCATCCTCCATTTGAATTGTCATTCCTTCTCTGATTTCTGTCAAAATACCGTCCTCCGTTATGCGACTTGCTACTACTGCCAGTATCAAACTTGTTCAACCCACGCTCACCAGCTCGAACATGCCTCTGTGCAACCTCCAAAGCTTGATGCAATGTTTTTGGCAAGTCATACTGTAATGCATGAACAAGTGCACTAAACCGTCGCTGGTCCAAACAGAAAATGAAACCAGATACAAGCTGTGATTCTGGACAATCAGGAATCTTCTGTGCTTCAAGTGTATAACGCTTCATAAAATTGCTCAAAGATTCGTTATGATGCATTGTGATCTTGTGTGCATCAAGATGTGTCAGAGTACAGCTCCGTAGATTTTGGTATTGCATCACAAATTTTGCTCTCAAATCAAGAAAACTGGTAATACTCCTTGGCGGCAAACTAGCAAACCATTCGCGTGCCATTTTCTGCAAAACCATAGGAAACATATGGCACGCAGTTTCATCCTCCCAATGCTGCAACCTCATAACACTTTCAAACATAGTCAGAAAATCTTCCGGATCCGTTGTGCCATCATAAACTCCAATTGCTGGTATTGCAAGATTTCTGGGCAATGGATAATTAGCAATTCGATCAATGAAACACTGCGTTGATTCTGCCATCGCTGGTGGCTTGGTGGCTTGTTCTCCAGTAATGAGGGCAAAAAAGTTGTCCACAGCCACAACACGGACGGCGGGCTGCGCTAAGCGTTGCTTGTATTTTGCTGGAGCTGTCTGCTTAAGAATGTCATTTAAAAGCAACACTACCTGCTTTTCTGACATGAACTCATCTTTGTCAATTTCATCATCAGAGTCATTATTATCACAACTCAGGTCATTATCATCCCCAGAATCATCAATAAGACTGCCCAGCTTGTCAAGTAGCCTGGATAATTTGTATTTTGATATAGATTGCCTTTTCATTATCTGCTTGTCTTTGCCATCCGCCATCCGCCGAAAAGGTATAAATGACGGACATCGCTGTGGTTGCATCAATGGTCGTCGCTCTGGATTAGTAACAAAATTTGGAAGTCTTTCTGCACTTTTAGCTGTCATTTCTTCGATTACTGGCCTTTTCTCCGAATTAGTTGCCAATGTTTAAGCCTCTCTGTAGTTTTAGCAACTGTTTCTTCAATCGTACCATCTAGTGGTGAAATAGGTACATCTTCAACAGTGACCATGTCGTCAGTTGATGGATGATTGACTGCTTCAAGTACAAATGGAACTTCAGCTGCTTTCGTTCCTTTTCCGTTTCGTGTGTTCTTTGCATTAGTGGATGGCGCCATTGTTAACACCTATTTCCTTATGAGGTAAGGCTTAGTATATCAACAAGAGACTAGAAGTGATCTAGCTTTTAGGTGGGCGGAGTGTTGCCGATTGATTTTTACCCTCGGGAAATAATCCCTGCAGACCCGGTACACAAGTGTAGAAACTTGTGGGGTGGCTTAATCAATCTGTCATCCGTAGAGCGTAAGAGTGCTAGCCGGATGACTTCTAGTGAGAGAAGGTAGAGAGAGAAAGAGAAGTGAAGTCTCAGCTCTCAAAGTTGTCAGAATATCTGAACTTGTGTAAAATGACGACCCAAGGGGTCTATTTATAGTGTCAGATCTACCAGATTTGTTTGGGGACACGTGTCAAATGATGATACGTTCTGTTACATGTGTTCCGAAATTTATGCTAAATGCGGCGCTCTCCGGCCAGGGCTTATGCGCTAGACGGCCTTCAGGGCTTACGCATAACGGAGCAGCCTGTACAGCGGAGAACGCTGGACGGACAATCTCCACAGAACTGTTGTTTCTAGCCTTCCTGATGCTATTTTTATGCAACTATTATGTCTTTTATGTGTGTATACGATAGGATACACCATTATATATATATATATATATATATATATATATATATATATATATATATATATATATATATACATATATATATATATATATACATATATATATATATATATATATATATATATATATATATATATGATATTATACATAATTGTTAAATGTATGTTATAGTATATTAAACTATATAAATATTAAATATTCAAAATATGTTATAAAATACATTATATAATTAGTAAATATTACATAATCAATAAAATTGAACAATAGTATATTAAATTTAATTACAAGTTAAATTATGGTAAACATTAATATTAATAAGAATATCAGTATTATTAATACCAATAAAATTATTATATAAATTGTGATACATGTAATTTGATACATTATTATTACTTTTATAATTATTATGACCATAATTATCAAATATCATTATTATTAATATAGTTATTATGATTAGAAAATAATACAATTTATTATTATTAATATCATTAATATTATTATTATTATCATTTTTTATGATTTTTGTATTATTATTATTTATATAATTATTATTATTATTATTATTATTAATCATATATATTATTTAATTATTATTAGTAATTACATATAAAGATTATACATATAAAAACAAATTCTGTTTCTTATCCTTGTCTGCCTTCGATTTTTCTTCCCCCTGAGTGATATTCTTGTCGACAAATCCTCACTACACTACAACATCGATCACTTCCTGTAACAAAATTCAAGCAACTACCCGTGTTAAATAATTTTTGCTGCTATTATTTATCTATTAAAAACAAAACACTCTTTAACCCATATTCATCTCCATCTGTTTGATATAACTTTTTAGTGAAAACACAGAATCGAATGAAATCACAAAAACTAGAAATGTAGAAGTGTTAGAAGTAACCCACTCAAACTATCTGTAAGTTTTTGGTGTCTAATTTCTATTATTCGTTTCGAATTTTGCGAGTCAAAAATTTTGAATAAAAAGTCAACTGGGCACTTTAGGATCAAATTGAAATTATAGATGTCGTTTCTATTGAAATTGGTAATTTATAAAGTTTTTATGAAACATTTACAACACAATTTGTGTTGTAATCTCTGGCTAAAATTGTCTAAAAATCGAAATTTGAATTTGATGTGTTCTTGGGTTTTCACGATGCAGCAGGTTTCTTTTCTATCTCTTTATATATTTTTTTTTATTTGCTTCGTTTATTGATTTACCCAAAAACATGTTGAATCTGTGAAGAATCTAAATTCTTGTTTTTATAAGAGTTTTGATTTTTGGTCGATTGAAAAACATATGAAGAAGAAGAAGAAGATGAGCAATTGGAATCGGGTTAACTAGAATTGGGTGTAGAGATTAATCAGAAAATGGCAGTAGCTCAGTTGGTTAAGGTGTTAGCGGGTATTTGAGAGGTCGTGGGATCGAGTCCCGGCAGCGACGTTCTTTTTTTTGGGGCTTCTCTTCAAAGGTTGTAACCCTTTATATTTACTATTATTATTATTTGTATTATTATTATTATTATTATTATTATCAATTATTGTTATTATTAGTTGTTATTATTATTAATACTAGTAATATGTTTATTAGAATAATTAAAAAGTATTATTATTATGGTTATTACCAGTATGACTATTATTAACATATTAGTATTATTATTATTATTATTATTATTATTATTATTATTATTATTATTATTATTATTATTATTATTATTATTATTATATGTAATATTAAAATTTGTATCATTTATAAATATGAGTATTATCAATATAATTATAATTATAATTATTAATATCATATTTATCATTATTATTATTATAAGTATTACTACTATTATTACGATTAGGATTACGAATTTATGTTATAGAAACTTTAATTATTAGTTTAGAAACTAAACATGAAGATTAGGATTATGAAAGTAAAAGTTTTAAAAATATTGTTAAGATTATAAATATGAAAATTTTAAAAAAAATTGAATATCAATGTTATTATGAAATTTATATGTAAGATGAAAACTAAATATTAATATTATTAATATTATCAATATTATTATTATTATTATTATTATTATTATTATTATTATTATTATTATTATTATTATTATTATTATTATTATTATTATTATTATTATTATTATCATTATTATCACTATTATTAAAACTGTTATAATTACAAATAAAAATATATGTAAAAACACATTACTATTATATTAAATTTTCTTAATACTATATTTTGTTATCAATTAAACTATGTTAAAATTTAATATGATAATTATTAATTATATACAAAGTATAAATTAAATATATTAAGTTAATCTATATAACATAATATAACAAGTATATTATTAATAATAAAAACATATAAATTTGTTCGATTACAAGTACAAGTTTTAATAAATATACAAATGATATAGGTTCGTGAATCCGAGGCTAACCCTGCATTGTCCAGTTGTTCAATGTCGTCATATGTATTTTTACTATAAAATACAGTATAGTGAGTTTCATTTGATCCCTTTTTAAATGCTTGTGCAATATATATTTTTGGGACTGAGAATACATGCGCTGCTTTTATAAATGTTTTACGGAATAGACACAAGTAATTGAAATTACATACTATGGTTGGATTATCGAATCGAATATCACCCTTTTAGCTTGGTAACCTAAGAATTAGGGAACAGACACCCTAATTGACGCGAATCCTAAAGGTAGATCTACGGGCCCTGACTCCCCCCATACTGGAAAATGGTATGCTTTAGTACTTCGAGTTATTAATACAGATGGATTTCTGTTTTGGGGATATTCTATATGCATTATGTTAATGTCGGTTACCAGGTGTTCAATCCATATGAATGATTTTTGTCTCTATTTATGGTACGTATATTTATGAGAAATGGAAATGAAAATCTTGTGGTCTATTAAAATTATGAAATGATCGATTATGATAAACTAAGGAACTCACCAACCTTTTGGTTGACACTTTAAAGCATGTTTATTCTCAAGTATGAAAGAAATCTTCCGCTGTGCATTTGCTCATTTTAGATGTATTACTTGGAGTCATTCATGACATATTTCAAAAGACGTTGCATTCGAGTCGTTGAGTTCATCAAGATTATTATTAAGTCAATTATAGATGGATATATTATGAAATGGTATGCATGTTGTCAACTTTCGATGTAATGAAAGGTTGTCTTTTAAAAATGAATGCAATGTTTGTAAAATGTATCATATAGAGGTCAAATACCTCGCGATGTACTCATATGTTATTGTATTCGTCCTTATGGATTAGGACGGGTCGCTTCATCGTACGCTTAGAAAACTTGTACTTTACGTTTCGCGACACGTACCTTTATCAATAACTAGACTTTTTTCACCAATAATTATACTAATTGAAATGTTACTTATTCATTTGAGTGTTTTGGTCATTTGCTTCTTTAAATCGACGTCTTGTTATATATGGTAATATTAATTTAAATCAAAACGTTTTGTATCTAGTTAATATTATATTTAATCACTTTGTAAAATATATATATATTCCGAAAGAAAAATATAATTTTGTACATTTATATAGGATTGAAATATTTATTTAATAATATTATATTTTAGTTTCTCAAAAGTAATTATATTTCAAAGTTAATTTATAATCATTTAAATAATAGAAAAATATTATGTCGTATCACGTTTACGTTTTTGAAACACTATATATATATATATATATATATATATATATATATATATATATATATATACTTGTAGTTTATAATATAAGCTCTAATTAAATCTTTCAAAATTCATAAACAAATTATCTTATAAAACGTTTTAATAATAAAGTTCTTTTTAAACGTTTTTGTACGTTTGAAACTCAATCAAATACATATGATAAATTTCTTTTTTCAAAACTAAATATATTTAAGCATCATTTTGTTAAAAGGTTAAAATAAGGGAAATCGTTATATCATAAACCGTTTTAGGAAAGTAAAATTATATATACTCATTAATAGGTTTCGAGATTTTAAATTACAGTTTGTTGGTGGAGTGTGGGAATAGGTCCAAAGGTTAAATAAATTTATGAATCATCTTAAAGTAAAATGTCAATTTTTTTAACTTGTTGATATCCAACATCTAAGTTATTTATTTTCAACGTCCTTACTTTCATATAAAATAAAAGTTAAACTAATTATCTTATCAAAGTCAAAAGGAAAATATTGTAAAGCATGAATTAGAAATCAAACAGGAATCTCCACTAACTTTTGTCTAGTTACCGTTAATTGACACATTTGTTCTTACTTGTAAATCACTTTACCATTTTCCGAATATTGTTAAAAAGAACAGATTTCTTAAATCACAGTGGACCTCATAACAGAGACCCGTAATCATATCACAATGCATCATATTATCTTTTAATTCCGTCGCTAAATATATTAAACATATATTGAAATAATTATGTTCATGTAACGTATTATACATCTAATACTTTGTTAACGTTTTCAATTAATAACTATATATATATATATATATATATATATATATATATATATATATATGTATATATATATATATATATATATATATATATATATACATATATATATATATATATATATATATATATATATACACACACATCAATGTTCTTGAATCGTCGAGCATGGTCAAAGGGTAATTGATTACATGAATGTAGTTCTAAAATTTTGAGATTCAACATTACAGACTTTGCTTATCGTGTCGGAAACATATAAAGATCAAGTTTAAATTTGGTCAGAAATTTACGGGTTGTCATAGTACCTACCCGTTAAAGAAATTTCGTCCCGAAATTTGATCGAGGTCGTCATGGCTAACAATAAGAATGTAATTATGACGAATATAAGTTGATACATAGGATTTTATCATGATTAAGAAGTTTGGATAAAATAATTCGATTACGAGAAGCGTATATGCGAAGCTATCGTAAAAGAGTGAGATGAGAAAGTTAAAGATCCATCTTAACTTTTGATGTCATCACGTGTGATCTCTGGATTAAAGAAAATCTTTGTAATCTATATAAGATTTGATTCTTCGACGATTAAGGAAATTATGATCCTTTTCGATTCAATGCGATAATCTGTCTCGATTTCCCGGTCTGATATTTTACTATAAATCTACCTCCTTCGTTTCCTTATTTTCACACCTCCCACCTTCTATACCTTCTTCCTTAATTCCTACTTTCAAAACATTCATCAATATGCTCCATCCTGTTCTAATTCTTGATATATTCTTGACTATCACATCAGTCATTCTCCTTTTTCATCTACCACCGGAGGAATCTGTTTACTTCTACTATTACCTTGGGGTTATAGTGTTCTTAATTCTCCCGTGCCTTTACGTTGCAATACGTATTGATATGCACGGTTTGTAATTTATGTGTCGTTGTCGGGTTTTATATTTTTCCTTTTAAGAGTTTCATGCTCTTGTCTCCTCTTCCCGACTTCAAGTCAAGCGAATAATGGTCCAGAATTTGTAATATGAATTTTGAAATGAACATATTTAATGTTCTAAGAAAGAAATGGTAATAGCACAATCTGACTTGTCAAATTACCAGAAGATCGCGGAAAAGACCGAATCATCAAGAAAAAGTATTTTCTTGATAATTTTAGAGGTTAAATAGAATGAAAGAGTTATGTAACATGGCACATGATGACGTTATGATCTGTGAATCACCACGTTCAATTAGAAACTCAGCATGACTTACTGTAATATAATCACGTTGATCAAGTGTCATTATATTATACTAACTCATGCTTCAATTCCCAATATTACTTCAAAACATTCATAATTTTAACTCGAAGGTTTACAGAATATAGAAACTAAACAGTTTCCTTTATGATGTAACACTGATAGTGCGAAGAGATAAATGATTTCAGATAAGAATAGTTATGAAAATATCTTCAGAAATATCAAGGATATTTACAATGAAAGATACGATGATATCTTAGAATATCTAAGATCAGAGGATGATGAAGAATATTTTCTGCAAAGGTTTAGAGTAAGGAGCAAGGTATTCGTTAGTAACTACAGTAGATATTGAACCATTTGGATTCTTTGAAGGCAGGTTTAGTCTTTGTGATTTGTCCACAGCCTCCTTCATGGTTTGCTTAATTCGTTTTCCAATTCCAACATATCTGAGCTTTGCCAACATACTATTCCTTATCGTCAAACTTTCGACTGTTAAGGTCGTTTACAGTTTTTGTTGCTTCATTCAACATTTTCCAAAAATTCGGAGAACTAATTCGTAGTTTGGTGTGCTTTTCAGAATTTCAGAATTGAAGATCATAATTCTAGGAGATAAATGTTATATGTATACATATAAATGTTGATGTAGAAATGCTGCGAGATTCTAAATACTGATTGCTGATTTCGGTAATTGGTATGGCAATTATCGTTACAAGATGCAGATGAGTAGATGATGGGGTTTCAATGAGTACATATAATGATTTTTCGGAGAGGCTTACGCCAAAGAGTAACGAAGTTGCTGGTACATCTGCTGATAATATAAAAGGTTCCCCGGTAATGATGACGAAAATACAACGTATATATCAAGGTCATAATAAGGCTAGTCCGACTGAAAAGTCAAAGTTGACTTGTTGGAGCTGTGACAGAATTTGCTACTTTGAAAAGGGATTGCAAAGTTATTTTTGGTAATAAATGCCAAAGGATCTGACGCAGATATGTGTTAAACTTTTACTTAGGTTCCAAGTGTCCTTCAGGTGCATATATTCTTCATATGTATCGTGTGATTGGTTCATCCTCTCGATTTTTCCTTAGTTGAGGTGTTTTTAAGAATTTTGAAGAGTTTGAACGCAGGTCGTCGTCAATATCCGTATGATGCAATCGTCATGAATCTTGAACGATTCGAATATCTTTCCGTGTTTTTATGAATAAAAGTGATGTTCTAGTATAGTTTGGATTTAAAGTATGGTTTGGAAGATTTAGGAATCTAAGGATGATGTCTTTTGTTAGATTTTGACTTGAATTTTGATGTGTCAAAATCAGAATATGTAATTGAATTTGAATGAGAAAGGTTGTCCTGGTTTTTATGAAAAATGTATATCGCTGTGTAAGTAGTGAGCATAGTTAATGATTGTTGAACCAGAATCGAAGAATGTACAGTGTAACATATTAATTCTGAATTTATATTCCTCTCGGGTATTACCTACCCGTTAAAAGTTTCACAAGTAATATTTTGTACAAGAGAATTTTTATTACAGTCTTTATGAAAATATATATATTTTTTCTTCAGATGTAATACAGATTTAATGAGTTAATATCATATTAAGCTCATTTGATTTTTGGCTGGAATTAGAAATGAATGATCTCTAAAACATTAAAGCTTACATAATCTTCGCGGAGTATTTTACTAATGTAATCAATACTTCATTGTTTATTCTTATTGATATTCTTTGGTAAAAGATGTTGGTGCTCGTGGTATTCTTGTGAACTTCGCAAGGTACGAATGATGTTGTTTAGAAGGTTTTGAGTACATCGATGATGAAAGTGTAAAATCAAACATGTAATTGAATAATACACTTGGTTTATTATGAAACGAAATTCATTGAGTTGAAACAGAGATTGTAGTTAATGATGGTTAAGTCGTTAATGAATGATGTATATCATAGCATATTAGTGATATGAATTAACCGAGTAGTATTTACTCCTTAAAATTCACACATAATATCTTAGTACTAAAAGATATATTGTGGTTTAAAAACTTATATATATGAAGTATACATATAAATTCTTCAGAGGAAATGAGTTAATACTTCATAACTCGTTGATGCGATATACTTGGTGTTGATTTGTGATGATGTTCGCGGTGATTATGGATCTGGCAGAGCTTGTGATATGGTATGAAATGTCCCGTTCTTATTGATTAAAAACGTTCCATATTAATTGATTTCGTTGCGAGGTTTTGACCTCTATATGAGACGTTTTTCAAAGACTGCATTCATTTTAAAACAAACCATAACCTTTATTTCATCAATAAAGGTTTAAAAAGCTTTACGTAGATTATCAAATAATGATAATCTAAAATATCCTGTTTACACACGACCATTACATAACGGTTTACAATACAAATATGTTACAACAAAATAAGTTTCTTGAATGCAGTTTTTACACAATATCATACAAGCATGGACTCCAAATCTCGTCCTTATTTAAGTATGCGACAACGGAAGCTCTTAATAATCACCTGAGAATAAACATGTTTAAAACGTCAACAAAAATGTTGGTGAGTTATAGGTTTAACCTATATATATCAAATCATAATAATAGACCACAAGATTTCATATTTCAATACACATCCCATACATAGAGATAAAAATCATTTATATGGTGAACACTTGGTAACCGACATTAACAAGATGCATATATAAGAATATCCCCATCATTCCGGGACACCCTTCGGATATGATATAAATTTCGAAGTACTAAAGCATCCGGTACTTTGGATGGGGTTTGTTAGGCCCAATAGATCTATCTTTAGGATTCGCGTCAATTAGGGTGTCTGTTCCCTAATTCTTAGATTACCAGACTTAATAAAAAGGGGCATATTCGATTTCGATAATTCAACCATAGAATGTAGTTTCACGTACTTGTGTCTATTTTGTAAATCATTTATAAAACCTGCATGTATTCTCATCCCAAAAATATTAGATTTTAAAAGTGGGACTATAACTCACTTTCACAGATTTTTACTTCGTCGAGAAGTAAGACTTGGCCACTGTTGATTCACGAACCTATAACAATATATACATATATATATTAAAGTATGTTCAAAATATATTTACAACACTTTTAATATATTTTGATGTTTTAAGTTTATTAAGTCAGCTGTCCTCGTTAGTAACCTACAACTAGTTGTCCACAGTTAGATGTACAGAAATAAATCGATAAATATTATCTTGAATCAATCCACGACCCAGTGTATACGTATCTCAGTATTGATCACAACTCAAACTATATATATTTTGGAATCAACCTCAACCCTGTATAGCTAACTCCAACATTCACATATAGAGTGTCTATGGTTGTTCCGAAATATATATAGATGTGTTGAAATGATAGGTCGAAACATTGTATACGTGTCTATGGTATCTCAAGATTACATAATATACAATACAATTTGATTAAGTTATGGTTGGAATAGATTTGTTACCAATTTTCACGTAGCTAAAATGAGAAAAATTATCCAATCTTGTTTTACCCATAACTTCTTCATTTTAAATCCGTTTTGAGTGAATCAAATTGCTATGGTTTCATATTGAACCCTATTTTATGAATCTAAATAGAAAAAGTATAGGTTTATAGTCAGAAAAATAAGTTACAAGTCGTTTTTGTAAAGGTAGTCATTTCAGTCGAAAGAACGACGTCTAGATGACCATTTTAGAAAACATACTTCCACTTTGAGTTTAACCATAATTTTTGGATATAGTTTCATGTTCATAATAAAAATCATTTTCTCAGAATAACAACTTTTAAATCAAAGTTTATCATAGTTTTTAATTAACTAACCCAAAACAGCCCGCGGTGTTACTACGACGGCGTAAATCCGGTTTTACGGTGTTTTTCGTGTTTCCAGGTTTTAAATCATTAAGTTAGCATATCATATAGATATAGAACATGTGTTTAGTTAATTTTAAAAGGCAAGTTAGAAGGATTAACTTTTGTTTGTGAACAAGTTTAGAATTAACTAAACTATGATCTAGTGATTACGAGTTTAAACCTTCGAATAAGATAGTTTTATATATATGAATCGAATGATGTTATGAACATCATTACTACCTCAATTTTAGTAGGTAAACCTACTGGAAGTGACAAGAAATGATCTAGCATCAAAGGATCTTGGATGGCTTGAAAGTTCTTGAAGTAGGATCATGACACAAAAATAAGTTCAAGTAAGATTTTTACTCGAATTAAGATAGTTTATAGTTATAGAAATTGAATCAAAGTTTGAATATGAATATTACCTTGAATAAGAAAGATAACCTACTGTATATAACAAAGGTTTCTTGATCTTAGATGATTACTTGGAATGGATTAGAAAGCTTGGAAGTAAATTAGTAAACTTGAAGGGATTTTTGAAGTGTTCTTGAAGTGTTCTTCCTATGATGATTATAGCTTGATTCTTGAAGTGATTTTTGATGAATATGATGATTAACTACTGGAAAAATACGTTCATAATAGTGTGTGTGTGTGTTGAGAGAGAATTAGAAAGAGAATTGGAAGTGAAATTGAGTGAATGATGAGTGGTAATTGGTGAGTGGTGAGTGGGGTTAAAAGGAGTTCTAGTTAGTTGACTAGCTCATGGTAGAAGTTAAAATTGATTAGTCATACATGACATAATCAAGAGTGGAATCCCATGCTAGTTCCTATTGGTATATACCCATAGTAAGTACGTTTTGAAGCTGTGTATAATACGGGTAAGAATACGACTAGAATTCTTGATGAAAGAAAAGAATGGGAAAGTAACTGTAACCATTTTCGTTAAGTATGAGTATTTTGATATATGTCTTGAAGTCTTCCAAAAGTATTTTAATACATCTAAATACACTACATGTATATACATTTTAACTGAGTCGTTAAGTCATCGTTAGTCGTTACATGTAAGTGTTGTTTTGAAACCTTTAAGTTAACGATCTCAATTAATGTTGTTAACCCATTGTTTATTATATCTAATGAGATGTTAAATTATTATATTATCATGATATTATGATATATTAATATATCTTAATATGATATATATACATTTAAATGTCGTTACAACGATAATCGTTACATATATGTCTCGTTTCGAAATCCTTAAGTTAGTAGTCTTGTTTATATGTATATAACTCATTGTTAATATACTTATGGAGATACTTACTTATCATAATCTCATGTTAACCATATGTATATCCATATATATATCGTCATGTCGTTCTTACAAGTTTTAACGTTCGTGAATCGCCGGTCAACTTGGGTGGTCAATTGTCTATATGAAACATATTTCAATTAATCAAGTCTTAACAATTTTGATTGCTTAACATGTTGGAAACATTTAATCATGTAAATATCAATCTCAATTAATATATATAAACATGGAAAAGTTCGGGTCACTACAGTACCTACCCGTTAAATAAATTTCGTCCCGAAATTTTAAGCTGTTGAAGGTGTTGACGAATCTTCTGGAAATAGATGCGGGTATTTCTTCTTCATATGATCTTCACGCTCCCAGGTGAACTCGAGTCCTCTACGAGCATTCCATCGAACCTTAACAATAGGTATCTTGTTTTGCTTAAGTCTTTTAACCTCACGATCCATTATTTCGACGGGTTCTTCGATGAATTGGAGTTTTTCGTTGATTTGGATTTCATCTAACGGAATAGTGAGATCTTCTTTAGCAAAACATTTCTTTAAATTCGAGATGTGGAAAGTGTTATGTACAGCCGCGAGTTGTTGAGGTAACTCAAGTCGGTAAGCTACTGGTCCGACACGATCAATAATCTTGAATGGTCCAATATACCTTGGATTTAATTTCCCTCGTTTACCAAATCGAACAACGCCTTTCCAAGGTGCAACTTTAAGCATGACAATCTCTCCAATTTCAAATTCTATATCTTTTCTTTTAATGTCAGCGTAGCTCTTTTGTCGACTTTGGGCGGTTTTCAACCGTTGTTGAATTTGGATGATCTTCTCGGTAGTTTCTTGTATAATCTCCGGACCCGTAATCTGTCTATCCCCCACTTCACTCCAACAAATCGGAGACCTGCACTTTCTACCATAAAGTGCTTCAAATGGCGCCATCTCAATGCTTGAATGGTAGCTGTTGTTGTAGGAAAATTCTGCTAACGGTAGATGTCGATCCCAACTGTTTCCGAAATCAATAACACTTGCTCGTAGCATGTCTTCAAGCGTTTGTATCATCCTTTCGCTCTGCCCATCAGTTTGTGGATGATAGGCAGTACTCATGTCTAGACGAGTTCCTAATGCTTGCTGTAATGTCTGCCAGAATCTTGAAATAAATCTGCCATCCCTATCAGAGATAATAGAGATTGGTATTCCATGTCTGGAGACGACTTCATTCAAATACAGTCGTGCTAACTTCTCCATCTTGTCATCTTCTCTTATTGGCAGGAAGTGTGCTGATTTGGTGAGACGATCAACTATTACCCAAATAGTATCAAAACCACTTGCAGTCCTTGGCAATTTAGTGATGAAATCCATGGTAATGTTTTCCCATTTCCATTCTGGGATTTCGGGTTGTTGAAGTAGACCTGATGGTTTCTGATGCTCAGCTTTGACCTTAGAACACGTCAAACATTCTCCTACGTATTTAGCAACATCGGCTTTCATACCCGGCCACCAAAAATATTTCTTGTGATCCTTGTACATCTTCCCCGTTCCAGGATGTATTGAGTATCTAGTTTTATGAGCTTCTCTAAGTACCATTTCTCTCATATCTCCAAATTTTGGTACCCAAATCCTTTCAGCCCTATACCGGGTTCCGTCTTCCCGAATATTAATATGCTGCTCCGATCCTTTGGGTATTTCATCCTTTAAATTTCCTTCTTTTAAAAATCCTTGTTGCGCCTCCTTTATTTGAGTAGTAAGGTTATTATGAATCATTATATTCATAGATTTTACTCGAATGGGTTCTCTGTCCTTCCTGCTCAAGGCATCGTCTACCACATTTGCCTTCCCCGGGTGGTAACGAATCTCAAAGTCGTAATCATTCAACAATTCAATCCACCTACGCTGCCTCATATTCAGTTGTTTCTGATTAAATATGTGTTGAAGACTTTTGTGGTCGGTATATATAATACTTTTGACCCCATATAAGTAGTGCCTCCAAGTCTTTAATGCAAAAACAACCGCGCCTAATTCCAAATCATGCGTCGTATAATTTTGTTCGTGAATCTTCAATTGTCTAGACGCATAAGCAATCACCTTCGTTCGTTGCATTAATACACAACCGTGACCTTGCTTTGATGCGTCACAATAAATCACAAAATCATCATTCCCTTCTGGCAATGACAATATAGGTGCCGTAGTTAGCTTTTTCTTCAATAACTGAAACGCTTTCTCTTGTTCATCATTCCATTCAAATTTCTTCCCTTTATGCGTTAATGCAGTCAAGGGTTTTGCTATTCTGGAAAAGTCTTGGATGAACCTTCTGTAGTAACCAGCTAGTCCTAAAAACTGGCGTATGTGTTTCGGAGTTTTCGGGGTTTCCCACTTTTCAACAGTTTCTATCTTTGCCGGATCCACCTTAATACCTTCTTTGTTCACTATGTGACCGAGGAATTGAACTTCTTCCAACCAAAATGCACACTTTGAAAACTTAGCGTACAATTCTTCCTTCCTCAATACTTCTAACACCTTTCTCAAATGTTCACCGCGTTCTTGGTCATTCTTTGAGTAAATAAGTATGTCATCAATGAAAACAATGACAAACTTGTCAAGGTATGGTCCACACACTCGGTTCATAAGGTCCATGAACACAGCTGGTGCATTAGTTAAACCAAATGGCATGACCATAAACTCGTAATGACCGTAACGTGTTCTGAAAGCAGTCTTTGGAATATCATCTTCTTTCACCCGCATTTGATGATACCCGGAACGTAAGTCAATCTTTGAATAAACAGACGAGCCTTGTAGTTGATCAAATAAGTCGTCGATTCTCGGTAGTGGGTAGCGGTTCTTGATGGTAAGTTTGTTCAACTCTCGGTAGCCGATACACAACCTGAATGTACCATCTTTCTTCTTGACAAACAAAACAGGAGCTCCCCACGGTGATGTGCTTGGTCGAATGAAACCACGCTCTAAAAGTTCTTGTAATTGGCTTTGCAGTTCTTTCATCTCGCTGGGTGCGAGTCTGTAAGGAGCACGAGCTATTGGTACAGCTCCTGGTACAAGATCTATTTGAAATTCAACGGATCGATGTGGGGGTAATCCCGGTCATTCTTTCGGAAATACATCGGGAAATTCCTTTGCGACGGGAACATCATTGATGCTCTTTTCTTCAGTTTGTACTTTCTCGACGTGTGCTAGAACAGCATAGCAACCTTTTCTTATTAGTTTTTGTGCCTTCAAATTACTAATAAGATGTAGCATCGTGTTGCCCTTTTCTCCGTACACCATTAAGGGTTTTCCTTTTTCTCGTATAATGCGAATTGCATTTTTGTAACAAACGATCTCTGGTTTCACTTTTTTCAACCAGTCCATACCGATTATCACATCAAAACTCTCTAACTCTACTGGTATCAAATCAATCTTAAATGTTTCGCTAACCAGTTTAATTTCTCGATTCCGACATATATTATCTGCTGAAATTAATTTACCATTTGCTAATTCGAGTAAAAATTTACTATCCAAAGGCATCAATGGACAACTTAATTTAGCACAAAAATCTCTACTCATATAGCTTCTATCCGCACCCGAATCAAATAAAACGTAAGCAGATTTATTGTCAATAAGAAACGTACCCGTAACAAGCTCCGGGTCTTCCTGTGCCTCTGCCGCATTAATATTGAAAACTCTTCCGCGGCCTTGTCCATTTGTTTTCTCCTGGTTCGGGCAATTTCTAATAATGTGGCCCGGTTTTCCACATTTATAACAAACTACATTGGCATAACTTGCTCCGACACTACTTGCTCCGCCATTACTCGTTTCGACACCATTTGTTCCTTTCGTTCTATTAACCCCTGGTCCGTAGACCTCACACTTCGCCGCGCTATGACCATTTCTTTTACACTTGTTGCAAAATTTGGTGCAGAACCCCGAGTGATACTTTTCACACCTTTGGCATAGCTGCTTCTGATTGTTGTTGTTGTTGCGATTATTATTGTTGTTGGGATGATTGTTGTAGTTGTTGTTGTTGTTGTTGTTGTTGTTGTTGTTGTTGTTGTTGTTGTTGTTGTTGTTGTTGTTGTTGTTGTTGTTGTTGTTGTTGTTGTTGTTGTTGTTGTTGTTGTTGTTGTTGTTGTTGTTGTTGTTGTTGTTGTTGTTGTTGTTGTTGTTGTTGTTGTTGTTGTTGTTGGGCCGTTTGTTGTAGTTGCGATTGTTGGGATAATTGTTGCGATTATTGTTGTAATTACTGTTGTTGTTGTATTGGTGATTCTTATCACCGTTTTCCTCCCACTTTCTTTTGACTTGCTTCACATTAGCCTCTTCAGCAGTCCGTTCTTTAATTCTTTCTTCAATCTGGTTCACTAGTTTGTGAGCCCTTCTACATGCCTGTTGTATGGAGGCGGGCTCGTGTGAACTTATATCTTCTTGGATTCTTTCCGGTAATCCTTTCACAAACGCGTCGATCATCTCTTCCTCATCTTCGAATGCTCCCGGACACAATAGGCACAATTTTGTGAATCGTCTTTCGTACGTGGTAATATCAAATCCTTGGGTTCGTAACCCTCTAAGTTCTGTCTTGAGCTTATTAACCTCGGTTCTGGGACGGTACTTCTCGTTCATCAAGTGCTTGAATGCTGACCACGGTAGTGCGTACGCATCGTCTTGTCCCACTTGCTCTAGATAGGTATTCCACCATGTTAACACAGAACCTGTGAAGGTATGCGTAGCGTACTTCACTTTGTCCTCTTCAGTACACTTACTTATGGCAAACACCGATTCGACCTTCTCGGTCCACCGTTTCAATCCGATCGGTCCTTCGGTTCCATCAAATTCCAAAGGTTTGCAGGCAGTGAATTCTTTGTAGGTGCATCCTACACGATTTCCTGTACTGCTAGATCCAAGGTTATTGTTGGTATGTAGCTCAGACTGTACTGCGGCTATGTTTGAAGCTAGAAAAGTACGGAATTCCTCTTCATTCATATTCACGGTGTGTCGAGTAGTCGGTGCCATTTCCTTCAAAATAGTCAAATGGAACAAGTTAACCATACAGAATATTAAGAGTAGTTAATAGTATTTCGTAGCATAATATGAACTCATTTATAAAAGCTTTTTCTTCATATTAGCATTTTATAAGTTTAAATTCGGGTAGTACCTACCCGTTAAGTTCATACTTAGTAGCTAATATACAATTCAACTACTACAATTCTATATGAAAAACTGATTATAATAATATTTCGCGTTCAAACTTTTACACAATATTTTATAAACTTACAATACCGCTTATTTTACATATAGCATGAAATATAGCACACAATAAATTTGATACAAGATGGTTGTGAAGATAATTCTAGCTAGTACACAAGTCGTTCAGCAAAGGCAATAAAGACACGTAATTCATACGTCCAGAAACAAGTCATGCATTCTGGTTTTACTAGGATTACTTCCCATCCTTGGTCTTGTGGAACATAACCGTTATGGCCGTTGATAAGACAGCGTGTTGTAACGTCGTCAAAGGGACGAGGGTTACGTAATGTCCAACAGTCCCGTAACAATATAAAAACCTCATTTCTTACCCCAATTACCGACTCCGTCACTTGTGGGAACGTTTTGTTTAATAGTTGTAGGCCGATGTTCTTGTTCTCACATTGGTGAGAAGTGAACATTACTAATCCGTAAGCATAACATGCTTTTTTATGTTGCATGTTAGCCGCTTTTTCTAAATCACGAAGTCCAATATTCGGATATATAGAGTCAAAATAATTTCTTAACCCATTGCGTAAAATAGCATTTGGGTTCCCCGCAATATATGCGTCAAAGTAAACACATCGTAACTTATGGATTTCCCAATGTGATATCCCTCATCTTTCGAACGAAAGCCTTTTATAAACCAAGGCATTCTTGGAACGTTCTTCGAATGTCTTACAAACTGATCTCGCCTTAAATAGTTGTGCCGAAGAATTCTGACATACTCTAGACAAGATTTCATCAATCATGTCTCCGGGTAGGTCTCTTAAAATATTGGGTTGTCTATCCATTTTGTGTTTTTATACTGTAAAATAGACAAGAGTTAGATTCATAAAAAAAATACTTATTAATACAAGCAATTTTTACATATATCATAAAGCATAAGCACACTATATTACATATATTACACCACACGAATACAACTATCTTATTCCGACTCGCTTGTTTCTTTTTCTTCAGTTTTGGTTCGTTTTGCCAAGTTTCTAGGGATATATGATGTTCCCCTAATACGAGCCGTCGTTTTCTACATTGGTTTAGAAAAACCTGGTGGTTTAGAGGTTCCCGGGTCATTGTTACAACTTAAGGACTTCGGGGGTTGACGATACATATAAAGTTCATCGGGGTTGGAATTAGATTTCTCTATTTTTATGCCCTTTCCCTTATTATTTTCTTTTGCCTTTTTAAATTCAGTTGGGGTAATTTCTATAACATCATCGGAATTCTCGTCAGAATTCGATTCATCGGAGAATTGGTAATCCTCCCAATATTTTGCTTCCTTAGCGGAAACACCATTGACCATAATTAACCTTGGTCGGTTGGTTGAGGATTTTCTTTTACTTAACCGTTTTATTATTTCCCCCACCGGTTCCGATTCTTCTTTCGGTTCCGATTCTTCTTCTGGTTCCGACTCTTCTTCCGGTTCCTCTTCGGGAACTTGTGAATCAGTCCACGAATCATTCCAATTTACATTTGACTCTTCATTATTATTAGGTGAGTCAATGGGACTTGTTCTAGAGGTAGACATCTATCACATAATATCAAACGCGTTAAGAGATTAATATATCACATAATATTCACATGTTAAAAATATATAGTTTCCAACAAAATTTGTTAAGCAATCATTTTTCAAGTAAACACGGTCGAAGTCCAGACTCACTAATGCATCCTAACAAACTCGATAAGACACACTAATGCAAAATTCTGGTTCTCTAAGACCAACGCTCAGATACCAACTGAAATGTCCCGTTCTTATTGATTAAAAACGTTCCATATTAATTGATTTTGTTACGAGGTTTTGACCTCTATATGAGACGTTTTTCAAAGACTGCATTCACTTTAAAACAAACCATAACCTTTATTTCATCAATAAAGGTTTAAAAAGCTTTACGTAGATTATCAAATAATGATAATCTAAAATATCCTGTTTACACACGACCATTACATAACGGTTTACAATACAAATATGTTACAGCAAAATAAGTTTCTTGAATGCAGTTTTTACACAATATCATACAAGCATGGACTCCAAATATCATCCTTATTTAAGTATGCGACAACGGAAGCTCTTAATAATCACCTGAGAATAAACATGTTTAAAACGTCAACAAAAATGTTAGTGAGTTATAGGTTTAACCTATATATATCAAATCATAATAATAGACCACAAGATTTCATATTTCAATACACATCCCATACATAGAGATAAAAATCATTCATATGGTGAACACCTGGTAACCGACATTAACAAGATGCATATATAAGAATATCCCCATCATTCCGGGACACCCTTCGAATATGATATAAATTTCGAAGTACTAAAGCATCCGGTACTTTGGATGGGGTTTGTTAGGCCCAATAGATCTATCTTTAGGATTCGCGTCAATTAGGGTGTCTGTTCCCTAATTCTTAGATTACCAGACTTAATAAAAAGGGGCATATTCGATTTCGATAATTCGACCATAGAATGTAGTTTCACGTACTTGTGTCTATTTTGTAAATCATTTATAAAACCTGCATGTATTCTCATCCCAAAAATATTAGATTTTAAAAGTGGGACTATAACTCACTTTCACAGATTTTTACTTCGTCGAGAAGTAAGACTTGACCACTGTTGATTCACGAACCTATAACAATATATACATATATATTAAAGTATGTTCAAAATATATTTACAACACTTTTAATATATTTTGATGTTTTAAGTTTATTAAGTCAGTTGTCCTCATTAGTAACCTACAACTAGTTGTCCACAGTTAGATGTATAGAAATAAATCGATAAATATTATCTTGAATCAATCCACGACCCAGTGTATACGTATCTTAGTATTGATCACAACTCAAACTATATATATTTTGGAATCAATCTCAACCCTGTATAGCTAACTCCAACATTCACATATAGAGTGTCTATGGTTGTTCCGAAATATATATAGATGTGTCGACATGATAGGTCGAAACATTGTATACGTGTCTATGGTATCTCAAGATTACATAATATACAATACAAGTTGATTAAGTTATGGTTGGAATAGATTTGTTACCAATTTTCACGTAGCTAAAATGAGAAAAATTATCCAATCTTGTTTTACCCATAACTTCTTCATTTTAAATCCGTTTTGAGTGAATAAAATTGCTATGGTTTCATATTGAACTCTATTTTATGAATCTAAACAGAAAAAGTATAGGTTTATAGTCGGAAAAATAAGTTACAAGTCATTTTTGTAAAGGTAGTCATTTCAGTCGAAAGAACGACGTCTAGATGACCATTTTAGAAAACATACTTCCACTTTGAGTTTAACCATAATTTTTGGATATAGTTTCATGTTCATAATAAAAATAATTTTCTCAGAATAACAACTTTTAAATCAAAGTTTATCATAGTTTTTAATTAACTAACCCAAAACAGCCCGCGGTGTTACTACGACGGCGTAAATCCGGTTTTACGGTGTTTTTTGTGTTTCCAGGTTTTAAATCATTAAGTTAGCATATCATATAGATATAGAACATGTGTTTAGTTAATTTTAAAATTCAAGTTAGAAGGATTAACTTTTGTTTGCGAACAAGTTTAGAATTAACTAAACTATGTTCTAGTGATTACGAGTTTAAACCTTCGAATAAGATAGTTTTATATATATGAATCGAATGATGTTATGAACATCATTACTACCTCAAGTTTAGTAGGTAAACCTACTGGAAGTGACAAGAAATGATCTAGCTTCAAAGGATCTTGGATGGCTTGAAAGTTCTTGAAGTAGGATCATGACACAAAAACAAGTTCAAGTAAGATTTTTACTCGAATTAAGATAGTTTATAGTTATAGAAATTGAATCAAAGTTTGAATATGAATATTACCTTGAATAAGAAAGATAACCTACTATATATAACAAAGGTTTCTTGATCTTAGATGATTACTTGGAATGAATTAGAAAGCTTGGAAGTAAATTAGTAAACTTGAAGGGATTTTTGAAGTGTTCTTGAAGTGTTCTTCCTATGATGATTATAGCTTGATTCTTGAAGTGATTTTTGATGAAGATGATGATTAACTACTGGAAAAATACGTTCATAATAGTGTGTGTGTGTTGAGAGAGAATTAGAAAGAGAATTGGAAGTGAAATGGAGTGAAGGATGAGTGGTAATTGGTGAGTGGTGAGTGGGGTTAAAAGGAGTTCTAGTTAGTTGACTAGCTCATGGTAGAAGTTAAAATTGATTAGTCATACATGACATAATCAAGATTGGAATCCCATGTTAGTTCCTATTGGTATATACCCATAGTAAGTACGTTTTGAAGCTGTGTATAATAAGGGTAAAAATACGACTAGAATTCTTGATGAAAGAAAAGAATGGGAAAGTAACTGTAACCATTTTTGTTAAGTATGAGTGTTTTGATATATGTCTTGAAGTCTTCCAAAAGTATTTTAATACATCTAAATACACTACATGTATATACATTTTAACTGAGTCGTTAAGTCATCGTTAGTCGTTACATGTAAGTGTTGTTTTGAAACCTTTAAGTTAACGATCTCAATTAATGTTGTTAACCCATTGTTTATTATATCTAATGAGATGTTAAATTATTATATTATCATGATATTATGATATATTAATATATCTTAATATGATATATATACATTTAAATGTCGTTACAACGATAATCGTTACATATATGTCTCGTTTCAAAATCCTTAAGTTTGTAGTCTTGTTTATATGTATATAACTCATTGTTAATATAATTATGGAGATACTTACTTATCATAATCTCATGTTAACCATATGTATATCCATATATATATCGTCATGTCGTTCTTACAAGTTTTTACGTTCGTGAATCGCCGGTCAACTTGGGTGGTCAATTGTCTATATGAAACATATTTCAATTAATCAAGTCTTAACAAGTTTGATTGCTTAACATGTTGGAAACATTTAATCATGTAAATATCAATCTCAATTAATATATATAAACATGGAAAAGTTCGGGTCACTACATGGAAAAGTTCGCCCACTCATCTGGTTTACAATTAGAACTAGAATAAATAATCTCTAAAACTTTTAGAAACTACATATTCTCTGCGGAATATTTCTTCGATGAAGTTATAAATCAGTACTTCATCGTTTGTTTTTGTTGGTATTCCTTGGTACCTACAGTGCGTATGATGTTGATGATCAAGGTACAAATTGTAACCTTGAGGTGTGGGATGCGAGGTTGTTATTGGTGGTGGTAATGGTATTGTTGGTGTTGGTGTTGGTGATGGTGGTACTGTTGATGCCGGTGATGCCGATGGTGCTTGTAACCTTTGCACCATATTCTCCAAAGTCAATACTCGAGGGCGAAGCTCGTTGACTTCTTCTATTACACCGGGATGATTGTCGGTTCGGACAAGCGAATGAATAAGATTCAGAATTTGAGATAGTATATTATCGTGACGAGATACTCTAGAAATGAGAGAGAAAATGGTGTCTTGAACAGGTTCGCCGGTAAGTGCTTCAGGTTCTTTGCCAAGAGGAAAATGTGGTGGATGGAAGGGATCACCTTTTTCTTGTCTCCAATGATTAAGTAGGCTACGAACCCATCCCCAAATCATCCAGAATAGACGATGACTAATTGGTTTATCCATTTCGGTCACACTGCTTTCGGAGCTCGAGTGGAACTCCATATCGGAATCCGAGGAACTTGAACTAGTGGCGAGTTCCATTTCGTACGATTGAATAAAATATTTTTCGATATGAAATGATTTTCGGCTATCGGATGGTATTCTAATTACATAGAATATCTATATATATAAAACAAAAGATTTTGTAGATTACGGAGGAATTTACGGAATATGTCAGGAAAAGTTTACAGTAACAGATACGCTAAGATATGAATTAGCAAATACGCTAAGATATGAATTTTGTCTATACACTATTCATGCAATCAATGCAGTAAGACGTGTCTAGACTAAGAGTGATAAGCAGATAATTTTCAACAAGAAATGATAAGCAAGACTTTTTGACATGCAGACACGGTCGAAGTCCAGACTTACTAATGCATCCTAACAACTATCAGTTAGACACACTAATACAAGATCTGGTTCGCTAAGTCCACTGCTCTGATACCAACTGAAAGGACCCGTTCATATCGATTATAAATGATTCACAATAATTGATTACATTGCGAGGTTTTGACCTCTATATGATACATTTTACAAATATTGCATTCGTTTTTAAAAGATAAAATTTCATTTCATCGAAAGTTGACAAGCATGCATACCATTTCATAATATATCCAAACTATAAATGTCTTAATAATAATCTTTGTTGAACCCAATGAATCGAATGCGACGTCGTTTGAAATATGCCATGAATGACTCCAAGTAATATCTTTAAAATGAGCAAATGCACAGCAGAAGATTTCTTTCATACCTGAAAATAAACATGCTTAAAAGTGTCAATCAAAAGGTTGGTGAGTTCATTAGTTTATCATAATCCATTATTTCCATAATTTTTAATAGACCACAAGATTTTATTTTCATAATAAAGTGCAGGTCTACTCACTGCTGAAAAATCCATTTATATGATGAACACCTGGTAACCGACATTAACAAAAATGCATCTAGCATATCCCTATACAGGCACCTCATCTGTATATATATAAACCTCAAAGTACTAAAGCAGTTCATATTCTCTGACTGGGGCTTGTCAAGGCCCATAGATCTATCTTTAGGATTCACGTCAATTAGTGGCGTTCACTAATTCTTAGGTTACTAGACTAAATAAAAAGGGATACGCAGTATAATAATTCATCATATAATGTAGTTCAAGTACTTGTGTCTATTCTGTAAAACAGTTATAAAATAGCGCATGTATTCTCAGCCCAAAATATAATAAAAGGGAGTAATGAAACTCATAATACTGTATTTCGTAGCAATTATGCATATGACGGTACTGAACAGGTGCAGGATTGGCCTCGGATTCATGAACCTATATTAGTATATGTTGATCAAATAAATGTCTAACAAGCTAGGTCAGGTCATAGTGTATCACAATCCTAATGCTCGAGATTATCATGCAAAAGTCAACAAAAGTCAACTTGACCCAAAATGACTTCCAAAATCTATACATGTTTATTATATAACTTAAATATAGTCACTTTATATATTTAAATATATTTATCAGATTTTATTAGAGTAAAAATTACAAGTACTTTATTAATAAGTAAAAATTTATATTAAAATTTATAAAAATATACTTTTATATATCTTAAGTAATAAAATTTATAAAGTTCACTTAATATCATAAAAATATAGTGGTATGTATTATTAATGTAATTATATTACGTGTGGTAAAAATATCTTTGTATCACATATTTATTTGATTAAATAATATTGATAATAATAATAATGAGTAATAATAATAATTATTATTATTATTCTACTACTAATAATAATAACAATATTTATTTTTACTAATGATGATATTAATTATAATAAAATGAAAATTCTAATTATGATAATAATAACGATACTTTTTAATATTAACTGTAATAATAATAATATAATAATTCTATTCAAAATGATAATTTTTAATAATAATACTAAAATGATAATAATAATGATATTTTATAATAACAATGATATTTCTATTAAAAATGGTAATTTTAATAAAAATGATAGTTTTACTATTAATGAAACTTTTTTAATAATAATAATGATAAAAATAATGGAAACAATATTTTTATCTAAATCAATATCTTACAATATTTTAATTTCATCATGATACTTATACTCATTATTTCCTAATCGATTTGTTTAATAGCTTTTAGTCCTCTTTTATATCGCATTCATAATAATGATAATAATAGTAATCAAAATGGTTAGATGGTACTAATATTAGTTTTAATGATAATGATACTGATAATAAATATAATAATAATATTAATATTAATAATATTAATAATAACCTTAATGATAATAATGATGGTAATAACAATAACAATAACAATTTTTAATGATAATACTTATATTAATAATGATAAAGATAATAATAAAAATAATAATTATTAGATAGTAATAATAACGACGATAATAACGATGATAGTAATAATAATAATCATTTTAATAATAATACTAAAATTAATGATAATTCAGTTGACTATATCTTTTAATCCGTTTATCGAAACCATATGCTTTCTAAATGAAAAGTTATTAATTTTTCATCAGCTTTCCAACGACATGCATATCATATACCTTATCCCAGTAGCATATGTATTAAATTCATAATTTATCATAAACTATTTAATGAAAAAATTAAGCATACAAGCTTGCATAATCATATATACTCGAGCACTAGTCAGGGATACACTATTAATATATAAAAGATAAGATATGGATGCTCACGTATCAATATTGAGATTCAATATTGTAGGAAAGTACGTAGACGCAACGGAGATGATAAACACTAGGTTGACCTCACGAACAAAACCCATGAACCATACCCATGACCTCTGTAGAAACCCGTCCTAATCCATCTGGATGAAGTCCATATCGATTATAAACGATTCACAATAGTTGATTACATAGCGAGGTATTTGACCTCTATATTATACATTTTACAAACATTGCATTCGTTTTTTAAAGACAAACTTTCTTTTCATTGAAAGTTGACATTTTGCATACCATTTCATAATACATCCAGCTATATTTGACTTAATAATAATCTTGATGAACTCAACGACTCGAATGCAACATCTTTCGAAATATGCCATGAATGACTCCAAATAATATCCTTAAAATGAGCTAATGCACAGCGGAAGATTTCTTTCATACCTGAGAATAAACATGCTTTAAAGTGTCAACCAAAAGGTTGGTGAGTTCATTAGTTTAACATAAATAATCATTTCCATCATTTTAATAGACCACAAGATTTTCATTTTCTGTTCTCATAAATATACGTCCCATGCATAGAGACAAAAATATCATTCATATGGATTGAACACTTGGTAAACGACATTAACAAGATGCATATAAGAATATCCCCTATCATTCCGAAAAATCCTTCGGACATGATAAAACAACATCGAAGTACTAAAGCATTCGGTACTTTGGATGGGGTTCGTTAGGCCCAATAGATCTATCTTTAGGATTCGCGTCAATTAGTAGATCGGTTTACTAATTCTTAGGTTACCAAGCAAAAGGGGCATATTCGGCTTCGATCATTCACCCATATAATGTAGTTTCGATTACTTGTGTCTATTTCGTAAAACATTTATAAAAAATTGCGCATGTATTCTCAGCCCAAAAATATAAAGAGTAAAAAGGCAAATGAAACTCACCTAATGTATTTTGTAGTAAAAATACATATGACTATGTTGAATAATGCAGGGTTGGCCTCGGATTCACGAACCTATATTATTCATATATATTAACACATATCACATTTAATCGACTAAGTTTATTTATATTAAATAATGTATTAAGATTAATATCTTTATATATATATATATATATATATATATATATATATATATATATATATATATATATATATATATATATATATATATATATATATATATATATGATTATATTAAGATATATTTTTATATAACTATTACTTTATTTGGTAAAATAATATTTATAATAGAAAGTTGTAATATTTTTATAAAAATAAGATACTACTAATAATAATAATAAATAATAGTAGTGTTAGTAAAAATGATGATAATAATATATAAAAATCTTTATAATGACAATATTAATAATAATGATAATAATAATAATAATAATAATAATAATAATAATAATAATAATAATAATAATAATAATAATAATAATAATAATAATAATAATAATAATAATAATAATAATAATAATAATTTTACTAATACTGTTATCTTAATAAGATGACCAACTTTGATTAATAATAATGATGATGATGATAAATGTGCTACCTTAATGAAACAAGCTCCAAAAAGGAAAATTAACTGCCCATGCCCAGGCTCGAACTCACGACCACTCGCTTGCCATACCAACCTCTAAACCATCTATCTACCACACTTTTCTGTTAGTGTTTGGGTTTTATTTTCTTTTATCTTACCTTCTGTTTTCCTTCATCTTCTCAAAAAAAAAATATCGATCAAAGTAATATCAATCAACATCACGACTATATCATCATCATCATAATCGTAATTATCCCATCATCTTCTTTATATACATTATCCAATCATCAGTCATAATCTTTCATCATTAACACTATACATCACCTTAATCATCATCATTAACCTATTTATCTAAACAGCACACAACGAGCATGGTATCATTTCCTATCCACATCATCATTCACATTCTGTCGTCGACATCATCTTCATTACATCAACACCATTTGGTTATCATCGTAAATCTCTTGTTTCAGTTTCGTTGCTGTATCAGAAAATGGAGACAGAAAAGTAGCGAACAGCAACAATATCTTCAATATATCATCCATTATCATATTCTAACTCCAATTTTACTTAAATACGTACGGGTCAAAAATAGTCCACCACAAGCCCAAACTTCAACTAGCCCAACAATAATTATATACCTGGCCCAACTGTAAATTCGTGGCTTTTCTTTCTTGATCAGGTATCACGAGTTGCAATTTGCAGGCACATAAATAAATCTAAGGTAAAACGTGTGTATTCCTCATCATCTCATCATAGTTACCTCATTTCCCACTAACATTATCTTAGACTTTATAAATAAAAAGAACTAGTGAGTGTCGGCCATGAAAACTCCTATTGTCCCACTTGATTATTATAAAACACTTATAAGCATCATAATTCTATGATAAATTAGTCAAGTGGGTCGGCCAATAAAGGAAAGATACATACATTATTATCGTAACAATCCACCTTTTTTAATATAAAAGTATGTCATATTCCTTCTTCACATTTCGACATAAGTGGTTGTAGATAACAAGGAAATTAAGTTGCAGGTTTTTTTAACACTAACAGGATAGAAACAGAAGCTAGTGAATGAGAGAAAAATTGAGGTTCGAAAAGAAAGAAAGGAATAAAGAACACCGTATGTATGTTGATGGTGACCGAAGGTGGTTGCGTTCGATAACAGAAAATATATACATATGGTGAACCATGGTGACGATCTGTTGTTGTGGATTACATCATGAGCAGACAGTTCGAGCAACATAATTATGAAGGTGGAAGGTTTAGTTATTGGTGGTGAGTTGGTGTTTGAACCGAACCAGAAAGGTGGTGATGAATGGTTGTTCATGTGGGTTTGGTGGTGATATGAGTATTGCAGAAACACAAAAACAGAAAAAAAACAATAAGCTCAAGTTATCGAATGGTAAATATAAGAGTGAAGGTGGTAGTTCTTTAAACAAAAGAAGAAATATATTGCAGAGGAAGAAGTGGGTTTGTTTTTCGTATTACTTACACAGAATTGCATCCTTTAATCAACCCAGTTGGTCGACATACATTATTTAGCAAGGACAGAAATAATATAAAAGAAAGATAAAAGTGAAAGAGATGTGAAACTAACTTTGGATGCATTCTGATGATTGTATTCATGAATGGTACAATTTTGTGGGCATAAAATCAATTCACAACAGTTTGATTGAAATTTAGAAACTGAATCTGATTCCTTAAACATAGTTATGTATATATCTATTTATATATATCTATATACTGTAATTAGATAATTATATCTGTATATGTATTTCATTATATACTTAGCTATATTTTGAATATATATATATATATATATATATATATATATATATATATATATATATATATATATATATATATATATATATATATATGTATCTGATTATATTCTGAATTAATAGATATATGTGTGTATTAATAATAATATTAGTTATACATATAATAATAATAGTAAAATTAATAATAAAGATAATAATATCAATAATTAATAATTACATATCTTAATAATAATGCTCATAATATTAAAAATAATTTTATTAATAATAATAACAAATAATAATAATAATATTATATATCAATGATCATGATTCTTTATAATAATAATACTAGTAATATCAAGTTACATATTTCAGTTATATATATATATATATATATATATATATATATATATATATATATATATATATATATATATATATATATATATATATATTAACAATACAAATAATAATATTAATAACAATAATGAGAGTAGTACTAACTATATTAATATTTCCAATCAATTATGTCAAACTTCCTATATATATATATATATATATATATATATATATATATATATATATATATATATATATATATATATATATATATATATATATATATATATATATATATATATATATATGTAATATACAAATGATAATATTAATATTAATATTAATAAATAATAATGAGAGTAATAATAATAATATTGATATAATACTATATCCAAACTTGTAATTATATATTATTAGTTGTGGAAAATTTATTATTCATATCATATATTTTATCATGACTTTTATAGGATAGTTATTATTTATAAATTTCATATATTATAATATACATAATAATAACGATACATGTACATTATATTATATATATATATAGATTCATTTTTAATTACATCTAATTATTTTGTATCTTATTTTATATATTATATTTTATAGTTTCAAGTTAATATACATATGCTTTACATCTATATATACATATTTTATTTACAAACAATTGTTCGTGAATCGTCGAGAATATTCAAAGGTTAACTGAATCCATGTAAAAGTTCAAAAATTTTGTGACTCAACATTACAGACTTTGCTTATTGTGTCAAAATCATATCAAGAATAAGTTTAAATTTGGTCGGAAATTGCCGGGTCGTCACAGTACCTACCCGTTAAAGAAATATCGTCCCGAAATTTGAGTGAGGTCGTCATGGCTAACAATAAGAATGTTTTCCTGACGAATATGATCTGATAATTAGAGTTTTATTACTGTTGAGTAATATGGATAAGATAATTCGATTACTCGAAGAGTACGAGTGAAGCTATCACAAAAGAATGAAATGAGTAAATGCATGTTCGTCTTAACCGGTGACGTAGTCACGGTTGATTTTAGAAAATAAGGTGCGTCTTAACTTTTGACGTTGTCTTGGTTGAATTCCGGAATTCAAGGGATTTAAAAGAAAATCTTCGAAATTTATAAGATTTGATTCTTTGGTGAATAAGGGAATTAGGATCTCTTTAATTAAATGCGACCATCTGCCTCGATTGCTTTATCTGATATTTTTACTATAGATTTACCTTTTCCATTCCATTAATTTTTTTTACCACTTCAATAATTTCTTTTTTAATTTACATTTCCAAAGAGTTTGAAAATGAAAATCCAGTTCTGATCCTTGCACTTATCCTGACTATCGTATCTGTCATTCTTCTTTTCCATTTACCACCGGAGGAATCTATTCACTTCTACTATTACCTTGGGGTTATAGTGTTTTTAATTCTCCCATGTCTTTATATGGCTATACGTATTGATATACACGGTTTGTAATTTCTATATTGTTGTTGTGCTTATATTTCAGAGCTCCAGGCTTTGGTTTTCTCTTCCCGACCTGAAGTAAAGCGAATAATGGTCCAGAATTCGCATGTATAAAGTTTTGAATGATCATACTATACAAAGCAGAAAGGAAAAGTAATAGCACAATTTAATTTGGTAAATTACCAAAATCACTGAGAATAGAACTATCAAGAATATACTTTCTTGATATGTTCAGGAGTTAAGCAGAATGAAAGAGTTATGTAACATGGCACATGATGACGTTAGGATCTTTGAATCATCACGTTCCATTAGAAACTTGGCATGACTTACTGTAATATAATCACGTTGATCAAGTATCATTATATTATACTAATCCATGCATCAATTTCCAACACTACTTCAGAATTCATTCATGGTTTATTCATAGATTTTACAGAAGTTTCCAATATAATGGAATACAGAAAATAATAAGAAGTATATAATTTCGGACAAGAATATTTATGAAAATATCCTCAGAAATATTGAAGATATTTATGATGATATTTTGGAATTTCTAAGTTCGTAGGTTGATGAAGAAAATTTTTCGCAAGATTTTAACATGACTTCGGAGCAAGATATTCTCTAAAGATTTCCTCGGATCCAGAATTACCTAAATTCTTTGAATATAGAGTATGGTCCTTGTATTTGTCCTTGGTCTCCTTCATGGTTTACTCAATCCGTTTTCCAGTTCCAATTTTTCTGAGCTTTTCCAACATACTATTCTCTATCATCAAACTTCCATCGATTAAGGTCGTTTACTGTTGTCTACAGTTTCTGCTGCTTCATTTAACTTTTTCAAAGTTCACTATATTGTTTCGTAGGCTGGGTGCTTTTTCAGAATTTCAGGATGAAAGGTCATAATTCTAAGAGATAAAGGTTATATTTATGCATATAACTGTTGATGTAGAAACGCTGCGAGATTCAAAATACTGATTGCTGATTTTCAGTAATTAGTATGGCAATTCTCGTTACAAGGTGCGGATGAGTATATGATAGGGTTTTAATGAACATATATAATGGTTCTTTAGAAAGTCAAAGATCAATGAAGTTGCTGATAAGTTTACTGCTAATATGGCAGAATATATACGGTTCTCCGGTAACGATGATGAAAGGCATAATTATATATCGAGGTTGTAAGGTTACTTCGAATGAAAGTCGAAGCTAATTTGCTGGAGCTGTGACAAAATTGGCTACTTTGGAAGTAATAATAACGCTAAAGGAATTAGCACAGCTACGCGTTAAACGTTTACTCAGTTTTCGAGAGTTTCCAGGTGCATAACTATATGCATAGATCTTTCCCTCCATAAATGAAATGCGGCTAGTTCATCCTTTTGATTGAGGTGTTTTCAAGAATCATGAAAGGTTTGAACGCGGGTTGTAATCGTCAAGATACAAATGAGGTTTAAGATGAAATCAAGTGGCAACTTGAAGAATTGTTTAGTTTCATATGTTATAACCAATATTTTAATTCATTTTAATTGTCCAATGTTGGTAGTCCTCAGTTGATAATCCACAGTTAGCAATTCAATAATTCATATATAGTTTAATTTATAATATTCGGATTAATTAATACACATCGTGACCCGCGTACATGTCTCAGACTCGATCACAACTCAAAGTATATATATTATTATTTGAGAATCAACCTCAACCCTGTATAGAGAACTCGATCATTACTGCATATAGAGTGTCTATGGTGATTCCAAATAATATATATAGATGTGTCGATATGATATGTCAAAACCTTGTATACGTGTCCCGATATTTAAAGTGCGTAAAATAAATAACGAAAATTAAATGATGATAAATAAAATTGCGATAATTAAATTGCGATAAATAAACTGCGATAAATAAAATGTAATCAGTTAGCTAGGAACAGTTAGCTGGAAACAGTTAGCGTGGAATCTTAACAAAATTTGTCATAGTTAATTTGTTTGTTTCTATCAAATTTTTATTTCGTCAAATGTGTTCTTCATTATGCTACTTGTTGGATTCTGATAGATTAAAATCCAAATATAAAATTGAATGAAAATGGTTATTCTTTGGTGAATCAGATTCGTATATCTGTGGATGTAAGTAGGATGGTAATTTATCGTTGAATCAGATTCGAAGAATGTATAGTGTAACTTATTAATGTGAAATCTAAATATTCCTCGGGTATTACCTACCCGTTAAAATATTTTCATCATTAACATTTTGTACGAAAGAATTTTTTTAATTATAATCTTTTTGAAAATATATATACATATATATTTTCTTCAGATGTAATCATGGATTTAATGAGTCCATATGATATTAAACTCATTTGATTTACCATTAGAACAAGAATATATAATCTCTAAAACATTAGAGATTACATAATCGCAATGTCGAACGAAGATAAATGATGTAGAACAATTCGTAGAACGATGATTATACTCGAGGTACAAAATGAGATGTTGAGGCATGGATTGTTGAAACTTGGGTTGTTGGTAGTACTGGTGCCATTGGTGCTGAGGCTGGTGATGTTACTGGTGTTGGTGATACTGCTGGTGCTTGCAAATTGTATACCGTGCTCTCTAAAGTTAATACTCGAGCTCGGAGTTCTCTAACTTCTTCTACTAACCCTGGTTGATTATCAGTGTGAGGTAGAGGTCGGAAATCTTCTCTAGTTCCGTTAATGGTAGCTTCAAGACAAAAAATTCTTGCAAATAGGGTATAAACGGTGTTGCGAACGGGTTCGCCGGTGAGCGGGTCAAGTACTCCAAGGTTAGGTGGTAGATTCGATTCATGATATGGAGTACCTTCTTCCCTTCTCCATAGGGTGAGTATGTCACGAACCTACCCCCATTTTCTCCAGTAATCACGGTAGTTGATTGGTTGGTGTGCTCCTGTCACGCTGTCTTGGGAGTCAGAGGAACTTGGTCGATTCGTAGAGGCCATCTTACGCAATCTCAGGAAAGATTTTTGGTACGAAGAGTTTAGTGACAGCAATTGATAGTTGGATGGTATTCTCAATTCATAATTTGCATAGATATATATAGTACCAGAATCCCTTAAATTAAGGAGAAATTTACAAGAGATATCAGGCAAGGTCTACAGTAACAGATACGCTAAGATATGAGTTGTCAGATACGCTAAGATATGAATTTTGTCTATACACTATTCATGCAGTCAATGCAGTAAAATGTGTCTAGACTAAGAATAATGAGTAGGTAATTTCCTAAGGATGATAAGCAGATGATTTCTAACAAAAATGATAAGCAAAACTTTTGACATGCAGACACGGTCGAAGTCCAGACTCACTAATGCATCGTAATGACTATCAGTTAGACACACTAATGCAAGACCTGGTTCGCTAAGACCACCGCTCTGATACCAACTGTAGAAACCCGTCCTAATCTATCCGGACGAAGTCCATATCGATTATAAATGATTCACAATAGTTAATTACATAGCGAGGTATTTGACCTCTATATGATACATTTTACAAACATTGCATTCGTTTTTAAAAGACAAACTTTCTTTTCATTGAAAGTTGACATTTTGCATACCATTTCATAATACATCCAACTATATTTGACTTAATAATAATCTTGATGAACTCAACGACTCGAATGCAACATCTTTCGAAATATGCCATGAATGACTCCAAATAATATCCTTAAAATGAGCTAATGCACAGCGGAAGATTTCTTTCATACCTGAGAATAAACATGCTTTAAAGTGTCAACCAAAAGTTGGTGAGTTCATTAGTTTAACATAAATAATCATTTCCATCATTTTAATAGACCACAAGATTTTCATTTTCAGTTCTCATAAATATACGTCCCATACATAGAGACAAAAATATCATTCATATGGATTGAACACCTGTTAACCGACATTAACAAGATGCATATAAGAATATCCCCTATCATTCCGGAAAATCCTTCGGACATGATAAAACAACATCGAAGTACTAAAGCATCCGGTACTTTGGATGGGGTTCGTTAGGCCCAATAGATATATCTTTAGGATTCGCGTCAATTAGTAGATCGGTTTACTAATTCTTTGGTTACCAAGAAAAAGGGGCATATTCGGCTTCGATCATTCACCCATATAATGTAGTTTCGATTACTTGTGTCTATTTAGTAAAACATTTATAAAAAATTGCGCATGTATTCTCAGCCCAAAAATATAAAGGGTAAAAAGGCAAATGAAACTCACCTAATGTATTTTGTAGTAAAAATACATATAACTATATTGAACAATGCAGGGTTGGCCTCGGATTCACGAAACTATATTATTCATATATATTAACACATATCACATTTAATCGACTAAGTTTATTTATATTAAATAATGTATTAAGATTAATATCTTTATATATATATATATATATATATATATATATATATATATATATATATATATATATATAATATATATATATATATACATATACATATACATATACATATACATATACATATACATATACATATACATATATATATATATATATATATATATATATATATATATATATATATATATATATATATAAACATGATGATAATAATATATAAAAATCTTGATAATGACAATATTAATAATAATAATAATAATGATAATAATAATGATAATAATAATAATAATAATAATAATAATAATAATAATAATAATAATAATAATAATAATAATAATAATTTTACTAATACTGTTAATCTTAATAAGATGACCAACTTTAATTAATAATAATAATAATAATAATAATAATAATAATAATAATAATAATAATAATAATAATAATAATAATAAATGTGCTACCTTAATGAAACAAGCTCCAAAAAGGAAAATTAACTGCCCATGCCCAGGCTCGAACTCACTACCACTCGCTTGCCATACCAACCTCTAAACCATCTATCTACCACACTTTTCTGTTAGTGTTTGGGTTTTATTTTCTTTTATCTTACCTTCTGTTTTCCTTCATCTTCTCAAAAAAAAAAATATCGATCAAAGTAATATCAATCAACATCACGACTATATCATCATCATCATAATCGTAATTATCCCATCATCTTCTTTATATACATTATCCAATCATCAGTCATAATCTTTCATCATTAACACTATACATCACCTTAATCATCATCATTAACCTATTTATCTAAACAGCACACAACGAGCATGGTATCATTTCCTATCCACATCATCATTCACATTCTGTCGTCGACATCATCTTCATTACATCAACACCATTTGGTTATCATCGTAAATCTCTTGTTTTAGTTTCGTTGCTGTATCAGGAAATGGAGATAGAAAAGTAGCAAACAGCAACAATATCTTCAATATATCATCCATTATCATATTCTAACTCCAATTTTATTTAAATACGTACGGGTCAAAAATAGTCCACCACAAGCCCAAACTTCAACTAGCCCAACAATAATTATATACCTGGCCCAACTGTAAATTCGTGGCTTTTCTTTCTTGATCAGGTATCACGAGTTGCAATTTGCAGGCACATAAATAAATCTAAGGTAAAACGTGTGTATTCCTCATCATCTCATCATAGTTACCTCATTTCCCACTAACATTATCTTAGACTTTATAAATAAAAAGAACTAGTGGGTGTCGGCCATGAAAACTCCTATTGTCCTACTTGATTATTATAAAACACTTATAAGCATCATAATTCTATGATCAAATAGTCAAGTGGGTCGGCCTACAAAGGAAAGATACATACATTATTATCGTAACAATCCACCTTGTTTAATATAAAAGTATGTCATATTCCTTCTTCGCATTTCGGCAGAAGTGGTAGTAGATAACAAGGAAATTAAGTTGCAGGTTTGTTTGAACACTAACAGGATAGAAACAGAAGCTAGTGAATGAGAGAAAAATTGAGGTTCGAAAAGAAAGAAAAGAATGAAGAACACCGTAGGTATGTTGATGGTGACCGAAGGTGGTTGCATTCGATAACAGAAAATATATACATATGGTGAACCATGGTGACGATCTGTTATTGTGGATTACATCATGAGCAGATAGTTCGAGCAGCATAATTATGAAGGTGGAAGGTTTAGTTATTGGTGGTGAGTTGGTGTTTGAACCGAACCAGAAAGTTGGTGATGAATGGTTGTTCATGTGGGTTTGGTGGTGATATGAGTATTGCAGAAACACAAAAACAGAAAAAAAACAATAAGCTCAAGTTATTGAATGGTAAATATAAGAGTGAAGGTGGTAGTTCTTTAAACAAAAGAAGAAATATATTGCAGAGGAAGAAGTGGGTTTGTTTTTCGTATTACTTACACTGAATTGCATCCTTTAATCAACCCAGTTGGTCGACAGTAATTATTTAGCAAGGACAGAAATAATATAAAAGAAAGATAAAAGTGAAAGAGATGTGAAACTAACTTTGGATGCATTCTGATGATTGTATTCGTGAATGGTATGATTTTGTGGACATAAAATCAATTCACAACAGTTTGATTGAAATTTAGAAACTGAATCTGATTCCTTAAACATAGTTATATATATATCTATTTATATATATCTATATACTGTAATTAGATAATTATATCTGTATATGTATTTCATTATATATTTAGCTGTATTTTGAATATATATATATATATATATATATATATATATATATATATATATATATATATATATATATGTATATGTATTTGATTATATTCTGAATTAATAGATATATGTGTGTATTAATACTAATATTAGTTATACATATAATAATAATAGTAAAATTAATAATAAGGATAATAATATCAATAATTAATAATTACATATCTTAATAATAATGCTCATAATATTAAAAATAATTTTATTAATAATAATAACAAATAATAATAATAATATTATATATCAATGATCATGATTCTTTTTAATAATAATACTAGTAATATCAAGTTACATATTTCAGTTATATATATATTAACAATACGAATAATAATATTAATAACAATAATGAGAGTAGTACTAACTATATTAATATAACCAATCAATTATGTCAAACTTCATATATATACATATATATATATATATATATATATATATATATATATATATATATATATATATATATATATATTAATATTATATTTTAATATACAAATGATAATATTAATATTAATATTAATAAATAATAATGAGAGTAATAATAATAATATTGATATAATACTATATCCAAACTTGTAATTATATATTATTAGTTGTGGGAAATTTATTATTCATATCATATATTTTATCATGACTTTTATAGGATAGTTATTATTTATAAATTTCATATATTATAATATATATAATAATAATGATACATGTACATTATATTATATTATATATATATATATATATATATATATATATATATATATATATATATATATATATATATATATATATATATATATATATATAGATTTATTTTTAATTACATCTAATTATTTTGTATCTTATTTTATATATTATATTTTATAGTTTCAAGTTAATATACATATGCTTTACATCTATATATACATATTTTATTTACAAACAATTGTTTGTGAATCGTCGAAAATATTCAAAGGTTAACTGAATCCATGTAAAAGTTCAAAAATTTTGTGACTCAACATTACAGACTTTGCTTATTTTGTCGAAATCATATCAAGAATAAGTTTAAATTTGGTCGGAAATTGCTGTGTCGTCACAACCTCCATAGCTATAACTCATATTTTCCTTAGCTCTATCCTGCCCGAAAAACTCGTTTTGAAAATGATTCGCTCATGACCTCGTCGTAGTATTTTATGTAAAATACTAATAATAATAATACTAATACTATTAGTATTAATAATAAGATTCATAACAATAATAATAATAATAATAATGATAATAATAATAATAATAATAATAATAATAATAATAATAATAATAATAATAATAATAATAATAATAATAATAATAATAATAATAATAATAATAATAATAATAATAATTATAATTATAATTATAATTTATATGTATAGAGAAAGATTCGAGTGATATATGTTATGAAAACTGGAATCAAAATCGTGCAATTTATAGAACCTCTCACCCATCTACACCCCATGCGATCGCATGAGGTCTCTACCTCATGTCCATGCGATCGCATGGATGCCTCCTCCAGCTCATGAGCACTCAAAACTCTTGCCGACACCCATTTTATAATATAAATTAATATATCATATATTTAATCTTTATAATTAATTAAATATTATATTTTATTCTCGTGCATAGTTGATTTGTAATTTTAGCACAGATGAATTGTACGTTGACGTTCGACTTACATACCGGTTCTGGTTTTTCGAACGTCTTTTCGTACGCTTAGAAAACTTGTACTTTACGTTTCGCGACACGTACCTTTATCAATAACTAGACTTATTCCACCAATAATTATACTAAATATAAAGTGAACTATAGAGGAATTTGGTAGTTTTGGATGAAAAGCTTTTGGCTGCACTTGCTTCGATCAATACTAAAGATGAAATTGCATGGGAAGCCATTCACGATAATTATTAGTTCCTTTAAACTATTTATAATTAAGTGTGTTCATCTTTCATTTAATTTGTGGAGATTTTGATACTACATGACTTAAGCATAAATAATTTCTTCACTTTAGTTCATATAATAATTTGACTTATCATTTGGGATTCTCTGTTTGATGAGAAGGTAAACTTTTAGCATTATGTTACTTTTTAATTGATGTGTTAATATTTGTCGAATACATGGTGTCTTATTCGAAAATAGTTAATGTTTTGTAATGAATCATGTATATCTTCAATAAATGATTTTTTTAATATAAATTATTTGTTTGAACTTTAAAGTTGAAGGATGTAATTTTTATTTTTATTAGAACCTATATACTATCATAAAAACTCATGGTCAAAATGGATGAATGGTAAAACACTCATTATTACATCTAGACTGATTCGATTTCCTCCATATTTTTTTATTTCATTAAAGAACTCAGTAATATGCTTCTTGAGTTTTTCACCTATTTTGTTACTTTAAGTAAATAAATGATAAACTTATTCTTTGAATGGGAGTGTTAATTAATTTTTGTTAGCTTTTTTATATTCATTGTCCCATTATAATTGTGTGCAGTTTTGATTTTTAAAAGTTTTTCTTTATCAACTTTGCATTTATAAATATCCGTTTCCATTATATAATACTTGATGAAAGTTATACCGATGAAACCGCATTCAAAATCTAATCCATTCATTAACCGTGTTAGTCCTGTTACTTTCCTTTATTGTTGGCAAAATAATCGAATGATCATATATTGTGTATCAAGCTGTAACACATTATTCCAAATTCACATCTATATATTTTTTACTAGCTTGAACTCTTACATGCTTATTTATATTTTTGTTATTACTTTTGGGTTGTTTGTGAAGTCCACAACATGAAAGAGGAGAAGTTTGGTGACTACACTTTTTTCATATGAAATGTTATGTATTTTATGTAAAGTTAGAACATGTCAGCCTGTGTATTGGATGAGCGCATTTACTGATATGTCATTTTTATTGTTGTTTAAGTATATTTAGAGTTTTTGTTATAATAAATGTGCAATATGACGTATGTAGTAACTGATGTAGTATCACAATTTTAAGATTAGCATTTCATTATTGATAAGTGATTACTTATTGATATGCATTATGGATTAGCTTTAAAACTGCCCTTTATGATTACTGTTGGATAAAAATGTAATACAATGATTTTTTTCAATTTAAAATTTGATAGTAAAAATAAGTTATGGATAGTCATTGTTGATGTTCTTGGTTTGATAGCTAAAAATTCATAGTATTAAGTTTATTTTTAATGTCCATGGTTTAATGTTAGGTTATAGGAAGATTTTGATGATATTGCATTTGGTGATGTTGGTTGGTCAAATGCAATGCTTGAATGGATTAGATGGTTATTAGACATCTCAAAGGAATAAAGAATAATACTTATGATATGCACACTGTACAATAATACTTATTAAAAATATATCGATTTTGATGTCAAATGTCTCAAATTTAATCTTCACTTATATTATCTTTGTAAGTGAGAAAAGTTTGGCGTATGTGGATGCTGATATTGTTTTATTGCTCAACTAACATTTGCTAACTAAACCAAGGTTGGGATGAAGTATTAGAGAATGGAAACTTGGTAACAACTACTATAAACAATTGATTGTTGCATTGAAAGTGTATTCATTCATAGAATTTACGATACTTAAATATACAATAAATTTGGTTTTAATACAGATACTATCAATAATAAAGGGTTTCGTTATTTGTAATAGTATCATATAAATAATTGGTACCAATAATAACGTTTTCAAATACTATTTTATAAAGCTGTCGTGTGCAACGCACGAGCTCTTAAATCTAGTTTAATTAATCAAATTAATTCAAAGTTCACTAATTAACAATATATATATATATATATATATATATATACATATATATATATATATATATATATATATATATATATATATATATATATATATATATATACATATATATAGGGTGGGTGTTAATCCCATGATAATGTTCTCATATATAATTAAAGGTGAGAATAGATCTGGACCATTGATCCGTATCAAGATCAAAATCTTTAATAACTATTCAAAACTAACAAAAAAGGTTATATTAGGAACTTCTTAGTTTTACATTTTCATATTTCTCCTAACATTTTGCTTTCTCCAGATTTTCATCAATGCAAATCAAAATTGTTTTTTACTTTCTATAGTTTAATTTATTTTACTGCATCCGAACATAAACATAGTTGCAAACCAATTTATTGATGCATTGAGTTTTTGATCATCCCTATAAAACACATTATGAATGCAGGAAACCCATTTATAGTTTCATTTAATTATTTCCTGGAGTTTAACGGATGCATGTTCATATTGAAAGGTGATAAACACATTATGAATGCAGCAAACCCATTTTAGATGCATTGAGTTTTTGATCATCCTTATATAAGAAAAAAAAGGAAATATAAGAAACAGACATTTTGTTATATGCACTATTAATTTGTATCATCATTAATGAAACTAAATACCATGTTTTATTAGTAACTGTCGTCATTATGTATAATGAGTTATGAACATGGAATGTGGGATTCAAAGAAACTGTTGGAAATAGGAGGTTATGTATATTATTTGTGGAAGAGTGGATTGATGATTTTTAGAAGTTAGATTGATCTTGAAAGCTTTTCTTTTATTGCTTATTGCTTGCTTTGCTTGATTACAAATGAGGGGTGAAGCCCTCTATTTATACTACTCAATGGAGTAGTCTAGATCACTCCATCATCTACTACTATCTAGATATTTCCTAGTATTTCTAGACCTAGATATTTTACAAGATTATTCTACACACATTCTACACACTTTCACTACTACATATTACAAGAAGCTTCTACATAATGGGCTATAATCTTGATCCAAAATATTTGTATACTTGCAAGCCCAAATCCAAAACAAATAGCCCACAATCAAGTTTAGTTTCCAACAGCCCCCCTTAAACTTGATTTCGTCACTCCGAGCATATTCCGTAATCTCTGAAAAGTCTCGTGTTTTAGAGGCTTTGTGAAAATATCAGCAACTTGGTCGAATGACTTCGTGTACTTTATCTGCACCTCTTTATTTGTAACACACTCCCTGATGAAATGGTATTTCGTATCGATGTGCTTGCTTCGATCATGGAAGACTGGATTCTTTGCTAGAGCAATCGCAGACTTGTTATCCACATATATCTCCGTAGCTTCCTTTTGAAAAAACTTAAGCTCATTTAGTAACTTCCTGAGCCATATTGCATGACAGGTGCACGATGTTGCTGCTACAAACTCGGCTTCACACGTTGACAGAGTCACAATGGGTTGCTTCTTCGAGCTCCATGTGAACGCCGTATCTCCCATATAGAACACGAAACCACTCGTACTCTTACGATCATCTATGTCTCCAGCCCAATCACTATCACTGTATCCAACTAGCTTGAAGTGCTCAGAAGGCGAATAAAACAGGCCATAGTCAATCGTACCTTTGATGTAGCGAAGTATCCTCTTGGCTGCCTTCAAGTGATTTATTGTAGGTGCTTCCATGTATCGACTTACTAGTCCAACTCCGTAGAGAATATCTGGCCTCGTGCAGGTTAGGTATCTCAGACTTCCAACCAAACTCTTGTATTGTGTTGGGTCCACCAAGTATCCTTCATCATCTTTTGACAATTTGAGATTGCAATCCACCGGTGTGTTCATTGACTTGCATTCATTCATCTTAAACTTCTTGAGCACCTCATTCGCATAACCTTCTTGGGATATGAATATTCCTTCTTTCTTTTGTTTTACCTCGATCCCAAGATAGTAAGCCATAAGTCCAATATCGGTCATCTCGAACTCCCGAACCATTACTTTCTTGAACTCCTCAAACATTTTGGGATTACTGCCAGTGAATATCAAGTCATCCACATATAGGCACACAATCATAACATCTCCTTCCTTGCTTACTTTGGTATAGAGAGCATGCTCATGTGGGCATTTTGTAAAGCCATTCTGTTGGAAATACTTGTCTATCCTGCTATTCCATGCTCGAGGCGCTTGCTTCAACCCATATAAGGCCCTTTTCAATTTCAGCACCTTATTCTCTTGGCCTTTCACGATGTATCCCAAAGGTTGTTCTATATAGACTTCTTCTTCTAAGTGGCCATTAAGGAACGCGGATTTGACATCCATTTGATAAATCTTCCAATTATGTTGAGCCGCAAGTGAGATTATTAATCTTATAGTTTCTAGACGAGCGACGGGAGCAAATACTTCTTCATAGTCTATGCCAGCTCGTTGACTATATCCCTTCGCCACCAACCTTGCCTTGTATCTTTCAACTTCACCTTTGGAATTCTTCTTGGCCTTGTACACCCACTTTACACCAATAGCCTTATGCCCTTTTGGAAGTGTAGCAAGATCCCACGTATCATTCTTCTCGATTGCTTGAATCTCCTCGTCCATGGAACGTTTCCACTTTTGGCTTTTTGCTGCATCTTCGTAACTTATTGGCTCACAATCGGCAAGAAGGCTGAACAATGTTAGATCCTCTATAGGTTGAGTTACCTCGTACAACTCCTCAATGCTCCTTGTGTGATGTTGTAGCCTACTTGATTCTCCTCCTGATGTTGGTGTCACTTCATTAGGTGTAGTGGTTGGAGTACGTGGAGAGTGCGGAGATGGTGTACTAGAAGGTTCTTGAACTTCTAGATATTCTTCGTTCCTTGCAGTACTCTCGAATGGATAAGGGAGAAAGTCGTAGTTCTCCTCTTCGGGAACATTCCAATCCCATGTTGCTTCTTCATCGAACACCACATCTCGACTTGAGATTACTTTACCGGTCTTGGGATTGTATAACTTGTAACCCTTCGAACTTGAGTCATAGCCCACGAATATGAGTTTCTCGCTTTTATCATCGAGCTTCGTCCTCTTCTGATCTGGCACATGAGCATATGCCACACTTCCGAACACTCGAAGGTGTAAGATGCCGGGCTTCCTTCCACTCCAAGCTTCAATGGGCGTTTTGTTCTTGACGCTTCTAGTGAGCGAGCGATTTGCTAGATAGATCGCACAGTCCACTGCCTCAGCCCAAAACTCCTTAGGCATCCTTTTGCTCTTTAACATACTCCGGGCCATATCAAGAATGGTCCTATTTTTTCTTTCCGCAACACCATTTTGTTGAGGTGAATATGGAAGAGTTAGAGGACGTCGTAAGCCATTGTTGTCGCAAAATTCCTTGAATTCCTTGGATGTAAACTCTCCTCCACGATCGGATCTCATCGCCTTTATGGTGAGACCACTTTGATTCTCCACAAACGCTTTAAACTTCTTGAACATTCCAAAAGCTTCCGACTTTTCTTTTAGAAAATAGACCCATGTCTTTCGACTAAAATCATCAATGAATAGAAGAAAATATCTATTTTTACCAAAAGACGGCGGGCTTATGGGTCCACACACATCCGTGTGAATAAGTTCTAGAGGTTTCTTCGATCTACTAGAAGCCTCTATTGGAAAACTGTTTCGGAAGTGCTTTCCTAGAAGACATCCCTCACAAATTTGATCCGGGTGATTAATTGGAGGCAAACCCTTCACCATTCCTTTACTTGATAATAATTTTAAGCCTCCAAAATTTAAGTGCCCGTATCTCATGTGCCAAAGCCAAGAATTATCTTTGAAACATGCTTTTAAACATCGTGGAATGTCATGTTGAATATTTAGCAAGAACATCCTATTCGTTGACATTGGCACCTTAGCAATCAAACCTCCTTTTTGGTCTCTCAGATAAAGACTACGATTTATCATGTGAATATCATAGCCTTTCTCTAAGAGTTGTCCAATACTCAGTATATTCGTCTTCATATTAGGCACATAATACACGTTAGAGATAAATTGATGCCTTCCATTTTTCAAGCGGATGAGAATCTTACCTTTGCCTTTAACCGGGACTTTAGAGGAATCTCCGAAGGTGATATTTCCACTAATTACCTCGTCTAACTCCACAAACATGTTTTTGTCACCGCACATATGGTTGCTTGCACCTGTGTCGAGATACCACAAATTTGATTCTCCATTATCTTCACCTTTGCATGCTAGTAACAAAGTGTTTTCCACGGCTTCAGTATCCTCTTGTGCAAAATTTGCTCTTTCTTGCACGTAATTGTTTGACTTCTCGCATTCCGAGGCATAGTGGCCAAATTTATGACAATTATAGCATTTGGTTTGAGAATTGTCATACCTTGGCCTTCTACTTGTGTAGCCTCTCCCGCGACCTCTTGTCGGGTGAAAATCTTGACTTCTTTCTTCATTTTTATAAGAACTATAACCTCCACGTTTGGAATATCCTTGCCCTCGTCCTCGGCCACGTACTTGACCACGACCTCGTTGACTCGGTTGATGAGTCTTTTCACTACTCTCTTCCTTGAAAGACAGTTTTGCTTGTAAAGCTTGCTCCAAAGGCTCCTTATTTTTCTTATTGAACCTCTCTTCATGGGCTTGTAGTGAACCCATGAGTTCATCTATAGTCATTGATTCTAGATCTTTAGATTCTTCGATGGCTACGACTATATAGTCGAATTTCGAATCTAATGATCTAAGAATCTTCTCAATGACTCTTACATCACTTAGAGTTTCACCATTCCTCTTTAATTGATTGACAATCGCCAAGACTCTTGTAAAATAATCGGAAATTGATTCTGAGTCTTTCTTATTTAAGGATTCGAACTCACCTCGTAGTGTTTGTAGTCGAACCTTTTTCACCTTTTCAACTCCCTTGTGAGAATTCTCCAAGATCTCCCATGCTTTCTTGGCGGTGGTTGCACTTGCAATTTTCTCAAAAGCTCCATCATCTACACTTTGTTGGATGATGGAAAGAGCCTTTTGATCGTTCGTCTTCATTAATTTTTTCTCCTTGCCGAGAGGACCTTTTTCTGCAGGTTCCTCATAGCCTTCCTCCACAATCTCCCATAAGTCTTGTCCACCTAGGAAGGTCTTCATTTGGATGCTCCATCGATCATAATTATCCTTTGTGAGGCGAGGAAATGTGATGACATTGTTGGCCATCATCTTGTCGAACCAAGCTCTGATACCAATTTGTTGGAAATAGGAGGTTATGTATATTATTTGTGGAAGAGTGGATTGATGATTTTTAGAAGTTAGATTGATCTTGAAAGCTTTTCTTTTATTGCTTATTGCTTGCTTTGCTTGATTACAAATGAGGGGTGAAGCCCTCTATTTATACTACTCAATGGAGTAGTCTAGATCACTCCATCATCTACTACTATCTAGATATTTCCTAGTATTTCTAGACCTAGATATTTTACAAGATTATTCTACACACATTCTACACACTTTCACTACTACATATTACAAGAAGCTTCTACATAATGGGCTATAATCTTGATCCAAAATATTTGTATACTTGCAAGCCCAAATCCAAAACAAATAGCCCACAATCAAGTTTAGTTTCCAACAGAAACATGGCGTATGGTATATTGGTACGAAATCCAACAAATATTTTTTTCATCCACAAAACATTTAATAATAGAGGTGGGATGCACTACAGGGAATCGGCCTGTAAAGAAGGATGTATTTGATGATGCTGTTGATGTATCATCTATGAAGGATGTAAAGAAGAATCATGGCATTGGCATTGAACACATATATTTGCATCAAAATAAGATGACCCATGTGGTGCAGCAGCAATTGAGTTTTTAAAAATGGAGTTTTATTTATTTTTTTCAATGCAATGATGAAATGATGCTTAAAAATAGGCATATAGTTGGTGTGATCGTGTGTATGACCAGTTTAACATTCAAGAATTGCTAAAATATTGGAGATATATGTTCAAGGTAACCGATATATACAAGTTTAAGCACATATTTGCCCCCCAAAAGCTAATTCGAATGACAATTACACCCCTACAATATTTTTATGATTATAATTTAATTTAAATTATATAATATAAATGTGTGGTCCACAACTGTTCTCACGAAAACTTAAAATGAGAACGTTCTCATTTGAACGCATCTATAGGGTTATATATATATATATATATATATATATATATATATATATATATATATATATATATATATATATATATATATATATATATATATAGTGATAGGATTAAGAGGGAAGTAACCAATCGCGGGGAAGCGGGGGGAAGCAAATTTTTTTTTTTCGTTTTTTGAAAAAACTTTGTTCACGAATGAAATGTCCCGTTCTTATTGATTAAAAACGTTCCATATTAATTGATTTCGTTGCGAGGTTTTGACCTCTATATGAGACGTTTTTCAAAGACTGCATTCATTTTTAAAACAAACCATAACCTTTATTTCATAAATAAAGGTTTAAAAAGCTTTACGTAGATTATCAAATAATGATAATCTAAAATATCCTGTTTACACACGACCATTACATAATGGTTTACAATACAAATATGTTACATCGAAATCAGTTTCTTAAATGCTGTTTTTACACAATATCATACAAACATGGACTCCAAATCTTGTCCTTATTTTAGTATGCAACAGCGGAAGCTCTTAGTATTCACCTGAGAATAAACATGCTTTAAACGTCAACAAAAATGTTGGTGAGTTATAGGTTTAACCTATATATATCAAATCGTAACAATAGACCACAAGATTTCATATTTCAATACACATCCCATACATAGAGATAAAAATCATTCATATGGTGAACACCTGGTAACCGACATTAACAAGATGCATATATAAGAATATCCCCCATCATTCTGGGACACCCTTCGGATATGATATAAATTTCGAAGTACTAAAGCATCCGGTACTTTGGATGGGGTTTGTTAGGCCCAATAGATCTATCTTTAGGATTCGCGTCAATTAGGGTGTCTGTTCCCTAATTCTTAGATTACCAGACTTAATAAAAAGGGGCATATTCGATTTCGATAATTCAACCATAGAATGTAGTTTCACGTACTTGTGTCTATTTTGTAAATCATTTATAAAACCTGCATGTATTCTCATCCCAGAAATATTAGATTTTAAAAGTGGGACTATAACTCACTTTCACAGATTTTTACTTCGTGGGGAAGTAAGACTTGGCCACTGTTGATTCACGAACCTATAACAATATATACATATATATCAAAGTATGTTCAAAATATATTTACAACACTTTTAATATATTTTGATGTTTTAAGTTTATTAAGTCAGCTGTCCTCGTTAGTAACCTACAACTAGTTGTCCACAGTTAGATGTACAGAAATAAATCGATAAATATTATCTTGAATCAATCCACGACCCAGTGTATACGTATCTCAGTATTGATCACAACTCAAACTATATATATTTTGGAATCAACCTCAACCCTGTATAGCTAACTCCAACATTCACATATAGAGTGTCTATGGTTGTTCCGAAATATATATAGATATGTCGACATGATAGGTCGAAACATTGTATACGTGTCTATGGTATCTCAAGATTACATAATATACAATACAAGTTGATTAAGTTATGGTTGGAATAGATTTGTTACCAATTTTCACGTAGCTAAAATGAGAAAAATTATCCAATCTTGTTTTACCCATAACTTCTTCATTTTAAATCCGTTTTGAGTGAATAAAATTGCTATGGTTTCATATTGAACTCTATTTTATGAATCTAAACATAAAAAGTATAGGTTTATAGTCGGAAAAATAAGTTACAAGTCGTTTTTGTAAAGGTAGTCATTTCAGTCGAAAAAACGACGTCTAGATGACCATTTTAGAAAACATACTTCCACTTTGAGTTTAACCATAAGTTTTGGATATAGTTTCATGTTCATAATAAAAATCATTTTCTCAGAATAACAACTTTTAAATCAAAGTTTATCATAGTTTTTAATTAACTAACCCAAAACAGCCCGCGGTGTTACTACGACGGCGTAAATCCGGTTTTACGGTGTTTTTCGTTTTTCCAGGTTTTAAATCAATAAGTTAGCATATCATATAGATATATAACATGTGTTTAGTTGATTTTGAAAGTCAAGTTAGAAGGATTAACTTTTATTTGCGAACAAGTTTAGAATTAACTAAACTATGTTCTAGTGATTACAAGTTTAAACCTTCGAATAAGATAGCTTTATATGTATGAATCAAATAATGTTATGAACATCATTACTACCTTAAGTTCCTTGGATAAACCTACTGGAAAAGAGAAAAATAGATCTAGCTTCAACGGATCCTTGGATGGCTCGAAGTTCTTGAAGCAGAATCATGACACGAAAACAAGTTCAAGTAAGATCATCACTTGAAATAAGATTGTTATAGTTATAGAAATTGAACCAAAGTTTGAATATGATTATTACCTTGTATTAGAATAATAACCTACTATAAGAAATAAAGATTTCTTGAGGTTGGATGATCACCTTACAAGATTGGAAGTGAGCTAGCAAACTTGAAAGTATTCTTGATTTTATGTAACTAGAACTTGTAGAATTTATGAAGAACACTTAGAACTTGAAGATAGAACTTGAGAGAGATCAATTAGATGAAGAAAATTGAAGAATGAAAGTGTTTGTAGGTGTTTTTGGTCGTTGGTGTATGGATTAGATATAAAGGATATGTAATTTTATTTTCATGTAAATAAGTCATGAATGATTACTCATATTTTTGTAATTTTATGAGATATTTCATGCTAGTTGCCAAATGATGGTTCCCACATGTGTTAGGTGACTCACATGGGCTGCTAAGAGCTGATAATTGGAGTGTATATACCAATAGTACATACATCTAAAATCTGTGTATTGTATGAGTACGAATACGGGTGCATACGAGTAGAATTGTTGATGAAACTGAACGAGGATGTAATTGTAAGCATTGTTGTTAAGTAGAAGTATTTTTATAAGTGTATTGAAGTATTTCAAAAGTGTATAAATACATATTAAAACACTACATGTATATATATTTTAACTGAGTCGTTAAGTCATCGTTAGTCGTTACATGTAAGTGTTGTTTTGAAACCTTTAGGTTAACGATCTTGTTAAATGTTGTTAACCCAATGTTTATAATATCAAATGAGATTTTAAATTATTATATTATCATGTATGAATATCTCTTAATATGATATATATACATTAAATGTCTTTACAACGATAATCGTTACATATATGTCTCGTTTAAAAATCATGAAGTTAGTAGTCTTGTTTTTACATATGTAGTTCATTGTTAATATACTTAATGATATGTTTACTTATCATAGTATCATTTTAACTATATATATATCCATATATATGTCATCATATAGTTTTTACAAGTTTTAACGTTCGTGAATCACCGGTCAACTTGGGTGGTCAATTGTCTATATGAAACATATTTCAATTAATCAAGTCTTAACAAGTTTGATTGCTTAACATGTTGGAAACATTTAATCATGTAAATATCAATCTCAATTAATATATATAAACATGGAAAAGTTCGGGTCACTACAGTACCTACCCGTTAAATAAATTTCGTCCCGAAATTTTAAGCTGCTGAAGGTGTTGACGAATCTTCTGGAAATAGATGCGGGTATTTCTTCTCCATCTGATCTTCACACTCCCAGGTGAACTCGGGTCCTCTACGAGCATTCCATCAAACCTTAACAATTGGTATCTTGTTTTGCTTAAGTCTTTTAACCTCACGATCCATTATTTCGACGGGTTCTTCGATGAATTGGAGTTTTTCGTTGATTTGGATTTCATCTAATGGAATAGTGAGATCTTCTTTAGCAAAACATTTCTTCAAATTCGAGACGTGGAAAGTGTTATGTACAGCCGCGAGTTGTTGAGGTAACTCAAGTCGGTAAGCTACTGGTCCGACACGATCAATAATCTTGAATGGTCCAATATACCTTGGATTTAATTTCCCTCGTTTACCAAATTGAACAACGCCTTTCCAAGGTGCAACTTTAAGCATGACCATCTCTCCAATTTCAAATTCTATATCTTTTCCTCTAATGTCAGTGTAGCTCTTTTGTCGACTTTGGGCGGTTTTCAACCGTTGTTGAATTTGGATGATCTTCTCGGTAGTTTCTTGTATAATCTCCGGACCCGTAATCTGTCTATCCCCCACTTCACTCCAACAAATCGGAGACCTGCAGTTTCTACCATAAAGTGCTTCAAACGGCGCCATCTCAATGCTTGAATGGTAGCTGTTGTTGTAGGAAAATTCTGCTAACGGTAGATGTCGATCCCAACTGTTTCCGAAATCAATAACACATGCTCGTAGCATGTCTTCAAGCGTTTGTATCGTCCTTTTGCTCTGCCCATCAGTTTGTGGATGATAGGCAGTACTCATGTCTAGACGAGTTCCTAATGCTTGCTATAATGTCTATCAGAATCTTGAAATAAATCTGCCATCCCTATCAGAGATAATAGAGATTGGTATTCCATGTCTGGAGACGACTTCCTTCAAATACAGTCGTGCTAACTTCTCCATCTTGTCATCTTCTCTTATTGGCAGGAAGTGTGCTGATTTGGTGAGACGATCAACTATTACCCAAATAGTATCAAAACCACTTGCAGTCCTTGGCAATTTAGTGATGAAATCCATGGTAATGTTTTCCCATTTCTATTCTGGGATTTCGGGTTGTTGGAGTAGACCTGATGGTTTCTGATGCTCAGCTTTGACCTTAGAACACGTCAAACATTCTCCTACGTATTTAGTAACATCGGCTTTCATATCCAGCCACCAAAAATGTTTCTTGAGATCCTTGTACATCTTCCCCGTTCCAGGATGTATTAAGTATCTAGTTTTATGAGCTTCTCTAAGTACCATTTCTCTCATATCTCCAAATTTTGGTACGCAAATCCTTTCAGCCCTATACCGGGTTCCGTCTTCCCTAATATTAAGATGCTGCTCCGATCCTTTGGGTATTTCATCCTTTAAATTTCCCTCTTTTAAAACTCCTTGTTGCGCCTCCTTTATTTGAGTAGTAAGGTTATTATGAATCATTATATTCAGAGATTTTACTCGAATGGGTTCTCTGCCCTTCCTGCTCAAGGCATCGGCTACCACATTTGCCTTCCCCGGGTGGTAACGAATCTCAAAGTCGTAATCATTCAAGAATTCAATCCACCTACGCTGCCTCATATTCAGTTGTTTCTGATTAAATATGTGTTGAAAACTTTTGTGGTCGGTATATATAATACTTTTGACCCCATATAAGTAGTGCCTCCAAGTCTTTAATGCAAAAACAACCGCGACTAATTCCAAATCATGCGTCGTATAATTTTGCTCGTGAATCTTCAATTGTCTAGACACATAAGCAATCACCTTCGTTCGTTGCATTAATACACAACCGATACCTTGCTTTGATGAGTCACAATAAATCACAAAATCATCATTCCCTTCAGGCAATGACAATATAGGTGCCATAGTTAGCTTTTTCTTCAATAACTGAAACGCTTTCTCTTGTTCATCCTTCCATTCAAATTTCTTCCCTTTATGCGTTAATGCAGTCAAGGGTTTTGCTATTCTGGAAAAGTCTTGGATGAACCTTCTGTAGTAGCCAGCTAGTCCTAAAAACTGGCGTATGTGTTTCGGAGATTTCGGGGTTTCCCACTTTTCAACAGTTTCTATCTTTGCCGGATCCACCTTAATACCTTTTTTGTTCACTATGTGACCGAGGAATTGAACTTCTTCTAACCAAAATGCACACTTTGAAAATTTAGCGTACAATTCTTCCTTCCTCAATACTTCTAACACCTTTCTCAAATGTTCACCGTGTTCTTGGTCATTCTTTGAGTAAATAAGTATGTTATCAATGAAAACAATGACAAACATGTCAAGGTATGGTCCACACACTCGGTTCATAAGGTCCATGAACACAGCTGGTGCATTAGTTAAACCAAACGGCATGACCATAAACTCGTAATGACCGTAACGTGTTCTGAAAGCAGTCTTTGGAATATCATCTTCTTTCACCCGCATTTGATGATACCCGGAACGTAAGTCAATCTTTGAATAAACAGACGAGCCTTGTAGTTGATCAAATAAGTCGTCGATTCTCGGTAGTGGGTTGCGGTTCTTGATGGTAAGTTTGTTCAACTCTCGGTAGTCGATACACAACCTGAATGTACCATCTTTCTTCTTGACAAACAAAACAGGAGCTCCCCACGGTGATGTGCTTGGTCGAATGAAACCACGCTCTAAAAGTTCTTGTAATTGGCTTTGCAGTTCTTTCATCTCGCTGGGTGCGAGTCTGTAAGGAGCACGAGCTATTGGTGCAGCTCCTGGTACAAGATCTATTTGAAATTCAACGGATCGATGTGGGGGTAATCCCGGTAATTCTTTCGAAAATACATCGGGAAATTCTTTTGCTACGGGAACATCATTGATGCTCTTTTCTTCAGTTTGTACTTTCTCGACGTGTGCTAGAACAGCATAGCAACCTTTTCTTATTAGTTTTTATGCCTTCAAATTACTAATAAGATGTAGCTTCGTGTTGCCCTTTTCTCCGTACACCATTAAGGGTTTTCCTTTTTCTCGTATAATGCGAATTGCATTTTTGTAACAAACGATCTCTGCTTTCACGTCTTTCAACCAGTCCATACCGATTATCACATCAAAACTCCCTAACTCTACTGGTATCAAGTCAATCTTAAATGTTTCACTAACCAGTTTAATTTCTCGATTCCGACATATATTATCCGCTGAAATTAATTTACCATTTGCTAATTCGAGTAAAAATTTACTATCCAAAGGCGTCAATGGACAACTTAATTTAGCACAAAAATCTTTACTCATATAGCTTCTATCCGCACCCGAATCAAATAAAACGTAAGCAGATTTATTGTCAATAAGACACGTACCTGTAACAAGCTCCAGGTCTTCCTGTGCCTCTGCCGCATTAATATTGAAAACTCTTCCGCGGCCTTGTCCATTCGTGTTCTCATGGTTCGGGCAATTTTTAATAATGTGGCCCGGTTTTCCACATTTATAACAAACTACATTGGCATAACTTGCTCCGACACTACTTGCTCCGCCATTACTCGTTCCGACACCATTTGTTCCTTTCGTTCTATTAACCCCTGGTCCGTAGACCTCACACTTCGCCGCGCTACGACCATTTCTTTTACACTTGTTGCAAAATTTGGTGCAGAACCCCGAGTGATACTTTTCACACCTTTGGCATAGCTGCTTCTGATTGTTGTTGTTTGATGTTATGCGAGGTGTATACGAAATAGCTTATATTTTACTAGAAAAAACTATTAAATACGATACATTTTTACACAAGATATTTATTTATTTATAGAATGGATATACTTAAACCTTGCTACAACACTTATAGGCAGTGTACCTAATCGTACAGTAGTGTAGTTTTTAGTAAGTCCGGTTCGTTCCACAGGGAAATCTTTAAACAAAGCTCAACGCTATATTAGTTTACTTTTATAAAAATACAAACATATATATAAGTAATATTATTATTATAAAGGGGGGGTTTTACCGTTTAATGACCGGTTTGTCGATTTTAAGACTTTAGTCGCAGTTAAAACCTAATGTAAAATATAAAATAAATACAAGACTTAAATTAAAGCGTAAAGTAAATAACGATAATGAAATTGCGAATAATAAAAGTGCGATAAAATAAACTTGCGATAATTAAAAAGTACGATAATTAAAAGTGCGATTAAATAACAATAAATAAAAGTGCGATAATTAGAAGTGCAATTAAATATAAAATCAAGGAAATTAAATATGAAATAAAAGAATTATGCTTATTTAAACTTCCGTAATCATGATGTTTGACGTGTTGATTTTAGTTTTATGCCCATGGGTTAATTGTCCTTTGTCCTGGATTATTTAATATGTCCGTCTGGTTTTTGTCCATAACAGTCCATCAGTCATAAATATAAAGTGCGAGTGTCCTCGTCAAATTATCCTTATACCCGAAGTTAAATATTCCAACTAATTGGGGATTCGAATTGTAACAAGGTTTTAATACTTTGTTTAATGAATACACCAGGTTATCAACTGCGTGTAAACCAAGGTTTTACTACTTTGTTAGCAATTACACCAATTACCCTTGAATGTAATTTCACCCCTGTTTTAATTATTCTAGTGGCTATTAATCCATTCCCGTGTCCGGTTAAATGAACGATTATTCGTACATATAAATACCCTGCCCATCGTGTCCGATTGAGTGTATATGGTATTTTATAGGGACGCCCAATTGTAAATCTTTATATTAACATTAACAAACTTTCATTTAGTTAAACAAATATAAAGCCCATTAATAGCCCATAGTCTAATTTCCACAAGTGTCGTTCTTTTGTCCAAACCCCAATTATGGTACAAAGCCCAATTACCCAATTTTAGTAATTAGCCCAACATCATGATTACTTCGTTTTAAATAAGCATAATAATTACTTAGCTACGAGACATTAATGTAAAAAGGTTGAACATAACTTACAATGATTAAAAATAGCGTAGCGTTACACGGACAGAATTTCGACTTACACCCTTACAACATTCGCTAACATACCCTTATTATTAGAATTATAATTATAATTAAAATTAAAATATAAATTATATATATATATATCGTATATATGAGAGAAGAGAGAAAATAGATTATAAATTGCGATCAGAATTCGGTTGCTTTTATAGGAAAAGTTGATTTTTTGGGCTCCGCGACTCGCGGCAAAATCCTCTTCAAACTCCGCGAGTCGCGGAGAATGAATTTACAGCTCACACCCTTGGAGTCTTTCTCTGCCGACGGTTTTATAATATATATATAATATATATATAATTAATATAATTAATTATATATTATATTATATTTATATACATAGTTAACTTGTAATTTTTAGTCCGTTGCGTCGAGCGTTAAGAGTTGACTCTGGTCCCGGTTCCGGATTTTCGAACGTCCTTGCGTACAATTTTATATTTTGTACTTTGCGTTTTGAATCTTGTACTCTTGTAATTTCGAGATGTTTCTTATCAATAATTGAAACCTTTTTGATTGTCTTTTGTACTTTTGAGCTTTTTGGTCGTTTGCGTCTTCAATTCGTCGAATCTGTCTTTTGTCTTCACCTTTTATTATTTAAACGAATATCACTTGTAAATAGAACAATTGCAACTAAAAGCTTGTCTTTCTTGAGGAATAATGCTATGAAATATATGTTCGTTTTTAGCATTATCAAATATTCCCACACTTGAGCGTTGCTTGTCCTCAAGCAATATCGTCTTGAAATACTAGAATCACTTCTTTATTCTTCACACTTTGTACATCAGTGATTTCTATACGGCGGTATAAACAATGGTAGTAACGATATGGTTTACAGTCCCACATGACTATAAAAATTTAGATCCATTAAGGAAATTGGATCTTTATGAAAACATTTGATCTTTTGAAAATTAAATCTAGTTTTTACCCTACCGGAATAACCCTTCACCGGTGTTTGCAAATTATTTTTGTGGGTTGTGTGGGTTTCAGATTTGAAAATTTTAGCTCAAAACTTATGGTTTTGTGTCACCCACTTGCTAACCTTGTATTTGGAAAGCAACACGTCCAGTTTACTTGTCCCGTATATTATCTTTCGGTAAACTACCATCCGGTTGAAAGGAAAGCGTTGAACAAGCAACTGTTAAGGCAATGTCCCCTGACATGCTTTTAATTATGGTCTATAATGAAATGTCCCGTTCTTATTGATTAAAAACGTTCCATATTAATTGATTTCGTTGCGAGGTTTTGACCTCTATATGAGACGTTTTTCAAAGACTGCATTCATTTTTAAAACAAACCATAACCTTTATTTCATAAATAAAGGTTTAAAAAGCTTTACGTAGATTATCAAATAATGATAATCTAAAATATCCTGTTTACACACGACCATTACATAATGATTTACAATACAAATATGTTACATCGAAATCAGTTTCTTGAATGCAGTTTTTACACAATATCATACAAACATGGACTCCAAATCTTGTCCTTATTTTAGTATGCAACAGCGGAAGCTCTTAATATTCACCTGAGAATAAACATGCTTTAAACGTCAACAAAAATGTTGGTGAGTTATAGGTTTAACCTATATATATCAAATCGTAACAATAGACCACAAGATTTCATATTTCAATACACATCCCATACATAGAGATAAAAATCATTCATATGGTGAACACCTGGTAACCGACATTAACAAGATGCATATATAAGAATATCCCCATCATTCCGGGACACCCTTCGGATATGATATAAATTTCGAAGTACTAAAGCATCCGGTACTTTGGATGGGGTTTGTTAGGCCCAATAGATCTATCTTTAGGATTCGCGTCAATTAGGGTGTCTGTTCCCTAATTCTTAGATTACCAGACTTAATAAAAAGGGGCATATTCGATTTCGATAATTCAACCATAGAATGTAGTTTCACGTACTTGTGTCTATTTTGTAAATCATTTATAAAACTTGCATGTATTCTCATCCCAAAAATATTAGATTTTAAAAGTGGGACTATAACTCACTTTCACAGATTTTTACTTCGTCGGGAAGTAAGACTTGGCCACTGGTTGATTCACGAACCTATAACAATATATACATATATATCAAAGTATGTTCAAAATATATTTACAACACTTTTAATATATTTTGATGTTTTAAGTTTATTAAGTCAGCTGTCCTCGTTAGTAACCTACAACTAGTTGTCCACAGTTAGATGTACAGAAATAAATCGATAAATATTATCTTGAATCAATCCACGACCCAGTGTATACGTATCTCAGTATTGATCACAACTCAAACTATATATATTTTGGAACCAACCTCAACCCTGTATAGCTAACTCCAACATTCACATATAGAGTGTCTATGGTTGTTCCGAAATATATATAGATGTGTCGACATGATAGGTCGAAACATTGTATACGTGTCTATGGTATCTCAAGATTTCATAATATATAATACAAGTTGATTAAGTTATGGTTGGAATAGATTTGTTACCAATTTTCACGTAGCTAAAATGAGAAAAATTATCCAATCTTGTTTTACCCATAACTTCTTCATTTTAAATCCGTTTTGAGTGAATCAAATTGCTATGGTTTCATATTGAACTCTATTTTATGAATCTAAACAGAAAAGTATAGGTTTATAGTCGGAAAAATAAGTTACAAGTCGTTTTTGTAAAGGTAGTCATTTCAGTCGAAAGAACGACGTCTAGATGACCATTTTAGAAAACATACTTCCACTTTGAGTTTAATCATAATTTTTGGATATAGTTTCATGTTCATAATAAAAATCATTTTCTCAGAATAACAACTTTAAAATCAAAGTTTATCATAGTTTTTAATTAACTAACCCAAAACAGCCCGCGGTGTTACTACGACGGCGTAAATCCGGTTTTACGGTGTTTTTCGTGTTTCCAGGTTTTAAATCATTAAGTTAGCATATCATATAGATATAGAACATGTGTTTAGTTGATTTTAAAAGTCAAGTTAGAAGGATTAACTTTTGTTTGCGAACAAGTTTAGAATTAACTAAACTATGTTCTAGTGATTACAAGTTTAAACCTTCGAATAAGATAGCTTTATATGTATGAATCGAATGATGTTATGAACATCATTACTACCTTAAGTTCCTTGGATAAACCTACTGGAAAAGAGAAAAATGGATCTAGCTTCAATGGATCCTTGGATGGCTCGAAGTTCTTGAAGCAGAATCATGACACGAAAACAAGTTCAAGTAAGATCATCACTTGAAATAAGATTGTTATAGTTATAGAAATTGAACCAAAGTTTGAATATGATTATTACCTTGTATTAGAATGATAACCTACTGTAAGAAACAAAGATTTCTTGAGGTTGGATGATCACCTTACAAGATTGGAAGTGAGCTAGCAAACTTGAAAGTATTCTTGATTTTATGAAACTAGAACTTTTGGAATTTATGAAGAACACTTAGAACTTGAAGATAGAACTTGAGAGAGATCAATTAGATGAAGAAAATTGAAGAATGAAAGTGTTTGTAGGTGTTTTTGGTCGTTGGTGTATGGATTAGATATAAAGGATATGTAATTTTGTTTTCATGTAAATAAGTCATGAATGATTACTCATATTTTTGTAATTTTATGAGATATTTCATGCTAGTTGCCAAATGATGGTTCCCACATGTGTTAGGTGACTCACATGGGCTGCTAAGAGCTGATCATTGGAGTGTATATACCAATAGTACATACATCAAAAAACTGTGTATTGTACGAGTACGAATACGGGTGCATACGAGTAGAATTGTTGATGAAACTGAACGAGGATGTAATTGTAAGCATTTTTGTTAAGTAGAAGTATTTTGATAAGTGTATTGAAGTCTTTCAAAAGTGTATAAATACATATTAAAACACTACATGTATATACATTTTAACTGAGTCGTTAAGTCATCGTTAGTCGTTACATGTAAGTGTTGTTTTGAAACCTTTAGGTTAACGATCTTGTTAAATGTTGTTAACCCAATGTTTATAATATCAAATGAGATTTTAAATTATTATATTATCATGATATTATCATGTATGAATATCTCTTAATATGATATATATACATTAAATGTCTTTACAACGATAATCGTTACATATATGTCTTGTTTAAAAAATCATTAAGTTAGTAGTCTTGTTTTTACATATGTAGTTCATTGTTAATATACTTAATGATATGTTTACTTATCATAGTATCATATTAACTATATATATATCCATTATATGTCATCATATAGTTTTTACAAGTTTTAACGTTCGTGAATCACCGGTCAACTTGGGTGGTCAATTGTCTATATGAAACATATTTCAATTAATCAAGTCTTAACAAGTTTGATTGCTTAACATGTTGGAAACATTTAATCATGTAAATATCAATCTCAATTAATATATATGAACATGGAAAAGTTCGGGTCAATACAGTACCTACCCGTTAAATAAATTTCGTCCCGAAATTTTAAGCTGTTGAAGGTGTTGACGAATCTTCTGGAAATAGATGCGGGTATTTCTTCTTCATCTGATCTTCACGCTCCCAGGTGAACTCGGGTCCTCTACGAGCATTCCATCGAACCTTAACAATTGGTATCTTGTTTTGCTTAAGTCTTTTAACCTCACGATCCATTATTTCGACGGGTTCTTCGATGAATTGAAGTTTTTCGTTGATTTGGATTTCATCTAACGGAATAGTGAGATCTTCTTTAGCAAAACATTTCTTTAAATTCGAGACGTGGAAAGTGTTATGTACAGCCGCGAGTTGTTGAGGTAACTCTAGTCGGTAAGCTACTGGTCCGACACGATCAATAATCTTGAATGGTCCAATATACCTTGGATTTAATTTCCCTCGTTTACCAAATCGAACCACGCCTTTCCAAGGTGCAACTTTAAGCATGACCATCTCTCCAATTTCAAATTCTATATCTTTTCTTTTAATGTCAGCGTAGCTCTTTTGTCGACTTTGGGCGGTTTTCAACCGTTGTTGAATTTGGATGATCTTCTCGGTAGTTTCTTGTATAATCTCCGGACCCGTAATCTGTCTATCCCCCACTTCACTCCAACAAATCGGAGACCTGCACTTTCTACCATAAAGTGCTTCAAACGGCGCCATCTCAATGCTTGAATGGTAGCTGTTGTTGTAGGAAAATTCTGCTAACGGTAGATGTCGATCCCAACTGTTTCCGAAATCAATAACACATGCTCGTAGCATGTCTTCAAGCGTTTGTATCGTCCTTTCGCTCTGCCCATCAGTTTGTGGATGATAGGCAGTACTCATGTCTAGACGAGTTCCTAATGCTTGCTGTAATGTCTGCCAGAATCTTGAAATAAATCTGCCATCCCTATCAGAGATAATAGAGATTGGTATTCCATGTCTGGAGACGACTTCCTTCAAATACAGTCGTGCTAACTTCTCCATCTTGTCATCTTCTCTTATTGGCAGGAAGTGTGCTGATTTGGTGAGACAATCAACTATTACCCAAATAGTATCAAAACCACTTGCAGTCCTTGGCAATTTAGTGATGAAATCCATGGTAATGTTTTCCCATTTCCATTCCGGGATTTCGGGTTGTTGAAGTAGACCTGATGGTTTCTGATGCTCAGCTTTGACCTTAGAACACGTCAAACATTCTCCTACGTATTTAGCAACATCGGCTTTCATACCCGGCCACCAAAAATGTTTCTTGAGATCCTTGTACATCTTCCCCGTTCCAGGATGTATTGAGTATCTGGTTTTATGAGCTTCTCTAAGTACCATTTCTCTCATATCTCCAAATTTTGGTACCCAAATCCTTTCAGCCCTATACCGGGTTCCGTCTTCCCGAATATTAAGATGCTTCTCCGATCCTTTGGGTATTTCATCCTTTAAATTTCCCTCTTTTAAAACTCCTTGTTGCGCCTCCTTTATTTGAGTAGTAATGTTATTATGAATCATTATATTCATAGATTTTACTCGAATGGGTTCTCTGTCCTTCCTGCTCAAGGCATCGGCTACCACATTTGCCTTCCCCGGGTGGTAACGAATCTCAAAGTCGTAATCATTCAATAATTCAATCCACCTACGCTGCCTCATATTCAGTTGTTTCTGATGAAATATGTGTTGAAGACTTTTGTGGTCGGTATATATAATACTTTTGACCCCATATAAGTAGTGCCTCCAAGTCTTTAATGCAAAAACAACCGCGCCTAATTCCAAATCATGCGTCGTATAATTTTGTTCGTGAATCTTCAATTGTCTAGACGCATAAGCAATCACCTTCGTTCGTTGCATTAATACACAACCGAGACCTTGCTTTGATGCATCACAATAAATCACAAAATCATCATTCCCTTCAGGCAATGACAATATAGGTGCCGTAGTTAGCTTTTTCTTCAATAACTGAAACGCTTTCTCTTGTTCATCATTCCATTCAAATTTCTTCCCTTTATGCGTTAATGCAGTCAAGGGTTTTGCTATTCTGGAAAAGTCTTGGATGAACCTTCTGTAGTAACCAGCTAGTCCTAAAAACTGGCGTATGTGTTTCGGAGTTTTCGGGGTTTCCCACTTTTCAACAGTTTCTATCTTTGCCGGATCCACCTTAATACCTTCTTTGTTCACTATGTGACCGAGGAATTGAACTTCTTCCAACCAAAATGCACACTTTGAAAACTTAGCGTACAATTCTTCCTTCCTCAATACTTCTAACACCTTTCTCAAATGTTCACCGTGTTCTTGGTCATTCTTTGAGTAAATAAGTATGTCATCAATGAAAACAATGACAAACTTGTCAAGGTATGGTCCACACACTCGGTTCATAAGGTCCATGAACACAGCTGGTGCATTAGTTAAACCAAACGGCATGACCATAAACTCGTAATGACCGTAACGTGTTCTGAAAGCAGTCTTTGGAATATCATCTTCTTTCACCCGCATTTGATGATACCCGGAACGTAAGTCAATCTTTGAATAAACAGACGAGCCTTGTAGTTGATCAAATAAGTCATCGATTCTCGGTAGTGGGTAGCGGTTCTTGATGGTAAGTTTGTTCAACTCTCGGTAGTCGATACACAACCTGAATGTACCATCTTTCTTCTTGACAAACAAAACAGGAGCTCCCCACGGTGATGTGCTTGGTCGAATGAAACCACGCTCTAAATGTTCTTGTAATTGGCTTTGTAGTTCTTTCATCTCGCTGGGTGCGAGTCTGTAAGGAGCACGAGCTATTGGTGCAGCTCCTGGTACAAGATCTATTTGAAATTCAACGGATCGATGTGGGGGTAATCCCGGTAATTCTTTCGGAAATACATCAGGAAATTCTTTTGCGACGGGAACATCATTGATGCTCTTTTCTTCAGTTTGTACTTTCTCGACGTGTGCTAGAACAGCATAGCAACCTTTTCTTATTAGTTTTTGTGCCTTCAAATTACTAATAAGATGTAGCTTCGTGTTGCCCTTTTCTCCGTACACCATTAAGGGTTTTCCTTTTTCTCGTATAATGCGAATTGCATTTTTGTAACAAACGATCTCCGCTTTCACTTCTTTCAACCAGTCCATACCGATTATCACATCAAAACTCCCTAACTCTACTGGTATCAAATCAATCTTAAATGTTTCGCTAACCAGTTTAATTTCTCGATTCCGACATATATTATCTGCTGAAATTAATTTACCATTTGCTAATTCGAGTAAAAATTTACTATCCAAAGGCGTCAATGGACAACTTAATTTAGCACAAAAATCTCTACTCATATAGCTTCTATCCGCACCCGAATCAAATAAAACATAAGCAGATTTATTGTCAATAAGAAACGTACCCGTAACAAGCTCCGGGTCTTCCTGTGCCTCTGCCGCATTAATATTGAAAACTCTTCCACGGCCTTGTCCATTCGTGTTCTCCTGGTTCGGGCAATTTCTAATAATGTGGCCTGGTTTTCCACATTTATAACAAACTACATTGGCATAACTTGCTCCGACACTACTTGCTCCGCCATTACTCGTTTCGACACCATTTGTTCCTTTCGTTCTATTAACCCCTGGTCCGTAGACCTCACACTTCGCCGCGCTATGACCATTTCTTTTACACTTGTTGCAAAATTTGGTGCAGAACCCCGAGTGATTCTTTTCACACCTTTGGCATAGCTGCTTCTGATTGTTGTTGTTGTTGCGGTTATTATTGTTGTTGGGATGATTGTTGTAGTTGCTGTTGTTGTTGTTGTTGTTGTTGTTGGGCCGTTTGTTGTAGTTGCGATTGATGTTGCGATTGTTGGGATAAGTGTTGCGATTATTGTTGTAATTGTTGTTGTTGTTGTATTGGTGATTCTTATCACCGTTTTCCTCCTACTTTCTTTTGACTTGCTTCACATTAGCCTCTTCAGCAGTCTGTTCTTTAATTCTTTCTTCAATTTGGTTCACGAGTTTGTGAGCCATTCTACATGCCTGTTGTATGGAGGCGGGCTCGTGTGAACTTATATCTTCTTGGATTCTTTCTGGTAATCCTTTCACAAACGCGTCGATCTTCTCTTCCTCATCTTCGAATGCTCCCGGACACAATAGGCACAATTCTGTGAATCGTCTTTCGTACGTGGTAATATCAAATCCTTGGGTTCGTAACCCTCTAAGTTCTGTCTTGAGCTTATTGACCTCGGTTCTGGGACGGTACTTCTCGTTCATCAAGTGCTTGAATGCTGACCACGGTAGTGCGTACGCATCGTCTTGTCCCACTTGCTCTAGATAGGTATTCCACCATGTTAACGCAGAACCTGTGAAGGTATGCGTAGCGTACTTTACTTTGTCCTCTTCAGTACACTTACTTATGGCAAACACCGATTCGACCTTCTCGGTCCACCGTTTCAATCCGATCGGTCCTTCGGTTCCATCAAATTCCAAAGGTTTGCAGGCAGTGAATTCTTTGTAGGTGCATCCTACACGATTTCCTGTACTGCTAGATCCAAGGTTATTGTTGGTATGTAGCGCAGCCTGTACTGCGGCTATGTTTGAAGCTAGAAAAGTACGGAATTCCTCTTCATTCATATTCACGGTGTGTCGAGTAGTCGGTGCCATTTCCTTCAAAATAGTTAAATGGAACAAGTTAATCATACAGAATATTAAGAGTAGTTAATAGTATTTCGTAGCATAATATGAACTCATTTATAAAAGCTTTTTCTTCATATTAGCGTTTTATAAGTTTAAATTCGGGTAGTACCTACCCGTTAAGTTCATACTTAGTAGCTAATATACAATTCAACTACTACAATTCTATATGAAAAACTGATTATAATAATATTTCGCGTTTAAACTTTTATACAATATTTTACAAACTTACAATACCGCTTATTTTACATAAAGCATGAAATATAGCACACAATAACTTTTATACAAGATAGTTGTGAAGACAATTCTAGCTAGTACACAAGTCGTTCAGCAAAGGCAATAAAGACACGTAATTCATACGTCCAGAAACAAGTCATGCATTCTGGTTTTACTAGGACTACTTCCCATCCTTGGTCTTGTGCAACATAACCGTTATGGCCGTTGATAAGACAGCGTGTTGTAACGTCATCAAAGGGACGAGGGTTACGTAATGTCCAACAGTCCCGTAATAATCTAAAAACCTCATTTCTTACCCCAATTACCGACTCCGTCACTTGTGGAAACGTTTTGTTTAATAGTTGTAGCCCGATGTTCTTGTTCTCACTTTGGTGAGAAGCGAACATTACTAATCCATAAGCATAACATGCTTCTTTATGTTGCATGTTAGCCGCTTTTTCTAAATCACGAAGTCCAATATTCGGATATATTGAGTCAAAATAATTTCTTAACCCGTTGCGTAAAATAGCATTTGGGTTCCCCGCAATATATGCGTCAAAGTAAACACATCGTAACTTATGGGTTTCCCAATGTGATATCCCCCATCTTTCAAACGAAAGTCTCTTATAAACCAAGACATTCTTGGAACGTTCTTCGAATGTCTTACAAACTGATCTCGCCTTAAATAGTTGTGCCGAAGAATTCTGGCCGACTCTAGACAAGATTTCATCAATCATGTCTCCGGGTAGGTCTCTTAAAATATTGGGTTGTCTATCCATTTTGTGTTTTTAAACTGTAAAATAGACAAGAGTTAGATTCATAAAAAAATACTTATTAATACAAGCAATTTTTACATATATCATAAAGCATAAGAACACTATATTACATATATTACACCACACGAATACAACTATCTTATTCCGACTCGCTCGTTTCTTCTTCTTCGGTTTTGGTTCGTTTTGCCAAGTTTCTAGGGATATATGATGTTCCCCTAATACGAGCCGTCGTTGTCCACATTGGTTTAGAAAAACCTGGTGGTTTAGAGGTTCCCGGGTCATTGTTACAACTTAAGGACTTCGGGCGTTGACGATACATATAAAGTTCATCGGGGTTGGAATTAGATTTCTCTATTTTTATGCCCTTTCCCTTATTATTTTCTTTTGCCTTTTTAAATTCAGTTGGGGTAATTTCTATAACATCATCGGAATTCTCGTCGGAATCCGATTCATCGGAGAATTGGTAATCCTCCCAATATTTTGCTTCCTTGGCGGAAACACCATTGACCATAATTAACCTTGGTCGGTTGGTTGAGGATTTTCTTTTACTTAACCGTTTTATTATTTCCCCCACCGGTTCTATTTCTTCATCCGGTTCCGATTCTTCTTCCGGTTCCGATTCTTCTTCCGGTTCCGACTCTTCTTCCGGTTCCTCTTCGGGAACTTGTGAATCAGTCCACGAATCATTCCAATTTACATTTGACTCTTCATTATTATTAGGTGAGTCAATGGGACTTGTTCTAGAGGTAGACATCTATCACATAATATCAAACGCGTTAAGAGATTAATATATCACATAATATTCACATGTTAAAAATATATAGTTTCCAACAAAATTTGTTAAGCAATCATTTTTCAAGTAAACACGGTCGAAGTCCAGACTCACTAATGCATCCTAACAAACTCGATAAGACACACTAATGCAAAATTCTGGTTCTCTAAGACCAACGCTCGGATACCAACTGAAATGTCCCGTTCTTATTGATTAAAAACGTTCCATATTAATTGATTTCGTTGCGAGGTTTTGACCTCTATATGAGACGTTTTTCAAAGACTGCATTCATTTTTAAAACAAACCATAACCTTTATTTCATAAATAAAGGTTTAAAAAGCTTTACGTAGATTATCAAATAATGATAATCTAAAATATCCTGTTTACACACGACCATTACATAATGGTTTACAATACAAATATGTTACATCGAAATCAGTTTCTTGAATGCAGTTTTTACACAATATCATACAAACATGGACTCCAAATCTTGTCCTTATTTTAGTATGCAACAGCGGAAGCTCTTAATATTCACCTGAGAATAAACATGCTTTAAACGTCAACAAAAATGTTGGTGAGTTATAGGTTTAACCTATATATATCAAATCGTAACAATAGACCACAAGATTTCATATTTCAATACACATCCCATACATAGAGATAAAAATCATTCATATGGTGAACACCTGGTAACCGACATTAACAAGATGCATATATAAGAATATCCCCATCATTCCAGGACACCCTTCGGATATGATATAAATTTCGAAGTACTAAAGCATCCGGTACTTTGGATGGGGTTTGTTAGGCCCAATAGATCTATCTTTAGGATTCGCGTCAATTAGGGTGTCTGTTCCCTAATTCTTAGATTACCAGACTTAATAAAAAGGGGCATATTCGATTTCGATAATTCAACCATAGAATGTAGTTTCACGTACTTGTGTCTATTTTGTAAATCATTTATAAAACTTGCATGTATTCTCATCCCAAAAATATTAGATTTTAAAAGTGGGACTATAACTCACTTTCACAGATTTTTACTTCGTCGGGAAGTAAGACTTGGCCACTGGTTGATTCACGAACCTATAACAATATATACATATATATCAAAGTATGTTCAAAATATATTTACAACACTTTTAATATATTTTGATGTTTTAAGTTTATTAAGTCAGCTGTCCTCGTTAGTAACCTACAACTAGTTGTCCACAGTTAGATGTACAGAAATAAATCGATAAATATTATCTTGAATCAATCCACGACCCAGTGTATACGTATCTCAGTATTGATCACAACTCAAACTATATATATTTTGGAACCAACCTCAACCCTGTATAGCTAACTCCAACATTCACATATAGAGTGTCTATGGTTGTTCCGAAATATATATAGATGTGTCGACATGATAGGTCGAAACATTGTATACGTGTCTATGGTATCTCAAGATTTCATAATATATAATACAAGTTGATTAAGTTATGGTTGGAATAGATTTGTTACCAATTTTCACGTAGCTAAAATGAGAAAAATTATCCAATCTTGTTTTACCCATAACTTCTTCATTTTAAATCCGTTTTGAGTGAATCAAATTGCTATGGTTTCATATTGAACTCTATTTTATGAATCTAAATAGAAAAGTATAGGTTTATAGTCGGAAAAATAAGTTACAAGTCGTTTTTGTAAAGGTAGTCATTTCAGTCGAAAGAACGACGTCTAGATGACCATTTTAGAAAACATACTTCCACTTTGAGTTTAATCATAATTTTTGGATATAGTTTCATGTTCATAATAAAAATCATTTTCTCAGAATAACAACTTTAAAATCAAAGTTTATCATAGTTTTTAATTAACTAACCCAAAACAGCCCGCGGTGTTACTACGACGGCGTAAATCCGGTTTTACGGTGTTTTTCGTGTTTCCAGGTTTTAAATCATTAAGTTAGCATATCATATAGATATAGAACATGTGTTTAGTTGATTTTAAAAGTCAAGTTAGAAGGATTAACTTTTGTTTGCGAACAAGTTTAGAATTAACTAAACTATGTTCTAGTGATTACAAGTTTAAACCTTCGAATAAGATAGCTTTATATGTATGAATCGAATGATGTTATGAACATCATTACTACCTTAAGTTCCTTGGATAAACCTACTGGAAAAGAGAAAAATGGATCTAGCTTCAATGGATCCTTGGATGGCTCGAAGTTCTTGAAGCAGAATCATGACACGAAAACAAGTTCAAGTAAGATCATCACTTGAAATAAGATTGTTATAGTTATAGAAATTGAACCAAAGTTTGAATATGATTATTACCTTGTATTAGAATGATAACCTACTGTAAGAAACAAAGATTTCTTGAGGTTGGATGATCACCTTACAAGATTGGAAGTGAGCTAGCAAACTTGAAAGTATTCTTGATTTTATGAAACTAGAACTTTTGGAATTTATGAAGAACACTTAGAACTTGAAGATAGAACTTGAGAGAGATCAATTAGATGAAGAAAATTGAAGAATGAAAGTGTTTGTAGGTGTTTTTGGTCGTTGGTGTATGGATTAGATATAAAGGATATGTAATTTTGTTTTCATGTAAATAAGTCATGAATGATTACTCATATTTTTGTAATTTTATGAGATATTTCATGCTAGTTGCCAAATGATGGTTCCCACATGTGTTAGGTGACTCACATGGGCTGCTAAGAGCTGATCATTGGAGTGTATATACCAATAGTACATACATCTAAAAACTGTGTATTGTACGAGTACGAATACGGGTGCATACGAGTAGAATTGTTGATGAAACTGAACGAGGATGTAATTGTAAGCATTTTTGTTAAGTAGAAGTATTTTGATAAGTGTATTGAAGTCTTTCAAAAGTGTATAAATACATATTAAAACACTACATGTATATACATTTTAACTGAGTCGTTAAGTCATCGTTAGTCGTTACATGTAAGTGTTGTTTTGAAACCTTTAGGTTAACGATCTTGTTAAATGTTGTTAACCCAATGTTTATAATATCAAATGAGATTTTAAATTATTATATTATCATGATATTATCATGTATGAATATCTCTTAATATGATATATATACATTAAATGTCTTTACAACGATAATCGTTACATATATGTCTTGTTTAAAAAATCATTAAGTTAGTAGTCTTGTTTTTACATATGTAGTTCATTGTTAATATACTTAATGATATGTTTACTTATCATAGTATCATATTAACTATATATATATATCCATTATATGTCATCATATAGTTTTTACAAGTTTTAACGTTCGTGAATCACCGGTCAACTTGGGTGGTCAATTGTCTATATGAAACATATTTCAATTAATTAAGTCTTAACAAGTTTGATTGCTTAACATGTTGGAAACATTTAATCATGTAAATATCAATCTCAATTAATATATATGAACATGGAAAAGTTCGGGTCACTACATATAACGTGTCGGACGCAATTACTATCCTTGGTAGGAGCAATAGTAAAGCTCACCCTTATAATTTTTCGGTCTGGCACAAGGTCCTGTCTTTGACCACTATGCAACCACCGTTCTTACGGTTGACACCCGATTTAGTTCAGGTGACCTAATGAATTCCAGGTGAATTCCTAGGATTTTACGTTCAATGGTAATGAACGCATTGAAAATAGGGTTTTCAGAAAACAAATCGGTTTGTAATTTTGATCAAAATATTTTCTCGTTTAAGCTCGAGTTTAGATATCATCGAATTCCATGAGTTTGTAATTCTCAATTTTTAAGGTCAATCTCTAGGATTGAGTAATATCAGTCTTAAAAGCTGATTTTTAATCTTTAAGGAGATTATCCTTTCTGGGGATCTGATTCATTAGTCTTATCAAGCTAATTTGCACGGTGCCCCCCCCATTGTACGAGATAAATCCTTCTCGTGGTTAGGATAAATCTGACCACTTGGCGACCCTGTTTAATGCTGAGGTCCGTGGATTTCCTGCTGATTTTAGTGATGACTTTTCTAGATTTTTCGTCAACCTACAGCTGGTCTGGACGACAACTTCATGACCTAAATCAGGAAGCGCGTGTCTTTTTCGGAAGACTTTACTTCCTTTTAATGATGGAATTGATTCATCATGTAGATCCATCTCTTCTTTTCTTTCATCGGGTAAAAACAGTTTAGTTTAGTCCAAAGCAAAAGTATTTTCAGTTATTTGTTACAGATATATGTGACATATGTTTAAGATAACTTGGTAAATTTTCCCACACTTGGCTTTTATTTTCCTTTTTATCGTCCTCTATTCCATTTTAAATGAATTTTTAACATTTTGGTTTGTTTCTCAATTTATGTCCTTTCCGAGGTTACAATAATTTCGGTGTTAAAACCTAGTTTTATCGTTCATAAATATGTATAAACATGATTTTGAGTTCATTTAATTGAAAATTTTGAAAAATTTTACTAGAATTGGGTAGTCAGTATATAAGACCAGGGCTGTTCTTTATTATCAGAGAGCACTAGATTCTAATACAACTACTGCTTTACTAGTATTTTTAATGGTAACCAAGTGTTTAAGATAAAAATTTTTAAAATCCGAAAGAATTTAACCCCTTCCCACACTTAAGATCTTGCAATGCCCTCATTTGCAAGAAATCAGTAACAATTTAAATTATTGAGGGTGATTTGTGTGAAAATGATTAAATTTTTACCAAAGTTTCCAAATATATTGGCGTTTGTTTGCTGAATGATAAATGGTGCACATCATTTGTTCATTCCTTCTTGTTGTTATTTCACATATATTTTGCATCTTGTCGTCAAAATTAGTTGCTTTTGCTGAACTTAATGCCAGTCTTTGAAAATGCGTTGTTTTACCCTGTTGTGTACATAAGATAAACTGCAAATATATATACATATTTTTGAAGTTTGGTATATTACCCCACATTCAAAAATTATTAAAATCTAAGAATAAAAGTTAGATAATTATAAAAATGATTACAATATTAACAAAAGTATTAAACATATCAATAATTACAAATTACAAAATAAAAAAAAATAATAATAAGTAAACTAAGGATGATATTGGTACCAATAGGGGTTCCAGGCATAACCATAGGTGCTATAGAATGCTTCGGCAGGGTCATACGTAGGATATGGTGGCTGCATCTCTATAGACCAAGGAGGGAAGATGGGTTTTGGTGTAGGAATATAGTTTCTACCTATATGTTGGCAATGAGCTATGATCTGGTTCTGATGAACTTGCCAATCTTCAAATGCTCTCTGTCTAGCATTTTCGTATTCCTGAGAAGCTATAAACCTATGCATTTCTTGCATCTCATTCCCCCCTCCTACATTACCTTGCTGCTGGTTTCTCTCCACCTGTGGATGTCTACCATGGTATCGTACTGCGGCGTTATTTCGCCTCTTCAAAACTTTCGCACCATGGTATACATTTAAACCTATAGTTTCGCGGGGTTCCGGCTCTTCTAGTAATAATCCCCCCCGACTTATATCCACACCGAGATATTCACCAATCAAAGTAATAAAAATACCACCTCCTATTATGCTATGTGGTCGCATCCCCCGAACCATAGCTGATAAATAATAACCCACACAATATGGTATACTTACAGCGCTTTGTGGGTCTCGAATACACATATGGTAAAACAAATCTTGTTCATTTACCTTTTCCTTGTTTTTACCCCTTTGTGTAATCGAATTAGCTAAAAACCTATGTATCACTCTTAATTCGGCTCTATCTATATCCAAATAAGAGTAATTTCCCCCTTTGAAACGGTGATGGCTTGTCATTTGACTCCACACACCGTGTGTATCAAAATTTTCATCTATCTTTCTACCGTTTAGTATCAATCCTCTACAATCGGCAGACGCTAACTCCTCAGGCGTATATATACGTAAAGCCTGAGCCATGTCTAGTAAAGACATGTGGCGCATCGAACCGCCTAACAAAAATCTAATAAAAGAACGATCGGTTAAACTAGCTACCCGATCATTCAACTCTATACTACATAACAATTCTTCACACCATACTTTATATACAGGTCTATGTATGGTGAATAAACATACCCAGTCATTAAAAGAAGAATTACCATACCTCTGTACAAGTAATTCCCTAATTGGCCCGGACAATTCTACTTCTTCTAAGGGTCCCCATTCTATGACCCTTGGTACCTCAACAACCTTAGAATGAAGAGTATGCAAATCCCTTTGATATTTTGGATAATCTATCCAAAGTCTGTCAAATCTCAGGTTCGGGTGCAACTCTTCCAAGTGCATATCGGAAAAGGTCATGACTGGATGAGGTATATCCTGCTTGTAGTAGTTATCCACCTCCTGTTGTTCCAAATTCTCAGCAGGAGCATTGCGGGCTTGGGATGAAGATTCACCCCTTTCATTCTGCAAAACACATCACACACAATTTTTGTGCATCCAAATATGCATTAGTGTCAGCAAAATCATCAATCAAAATAATTACAATGACATTATCAATTTATATCAAACTTAAGCTCATTTTCACATTTTTATCAAATCTACACTTTTTCAAATAAGCATATACGAAAATGTTCGCCAAGTTCATAAACATTCAACTCAAATAACATGTCAAAATAATCATTACTAGCAATTAAACAAGTCTCAAATGGCATTATCTTTCAATAATCAAGTTCATGAATTTTAGACTTGAAAAAGTCCACTTTAATTCTCAAAATCATGTTTAGGCTCAAAGTTTGGATCATTTAACTACCTAGACATGTTACACTACTCAATTTAGCAACAATTCATGACAAAAATCGGCCATAACCTGTTTATATCAAAAAGCCCCAAATTTGCTCAAGAACACAAACCCTAGATTATTCAAAATTTGAAGTTTAAGGCTTCTAATCATGTTAAACAGCATCAATCTAGGTTATACAAGCATAATACATAAACAATTTAAGCCTAATTACACTAAAAAGCATCAAAATCAAATTGGGAAAAAAATTGCTCAAGAACATCAAATTTCGAATTAAATGGTGTTTAGGTGTAGAAATTTACCGTTTTTCTTGAGTAATTCTTAGATAGCATCCTTCTCAACATGATTTTAGCAAAAGATTTGGTGATTAACGGTTAAAAATTGTGATTTTGGGGTGTATTTGGGTGTATTTTCGGACAGTTTTTCGAAGGTTTTCTGTTTTGGGTGTGTGAAACTGAGCTGTTGCAGCTCTTTATTTTTTTTCTGTAATCCGACTCCTCCGCGAGTCGCGGCGAATTGCACTTCAAACTCCGCGAGTCGCGGAGTTTGGTATTTTTTATTTTTTTTATAATCATTAACTTATTAAAACAATTAAGTAATTAATTTTAAAATTTTGTTTCCCTTGTTATTTAGGACGAGGTCGTTTCGGATCGATGTCCTAGTCCGTCCTTCGACAAAATTTTAAAATTTGTCTTTTTGTAGCGATTGTTTTAAAAGCTAAGATTTTTGGGTTTTTTCAATGTTTTTGGCATACTCTAATTCAATAAGATTAAAAATAATGATAATAAAAGTTCTCGTCCCTCCCTCGGGTAAAGCAATTTCGGTTCAAAGACCTAGTCTTCAACTTACGACGAATTTTAAAAATCATATTCTTAACTTAATGAGATAAAGTAAATTTTTGTTTTTAAATGCACACAACTTAAATATAAAATTCAAAATTAATATTAAAAATTCACACCAAACTTAAAAATTAAAATGCATAAAATTAAAAATTTATATTTTAAAAATTAAAAATTCACACCAAACTTAATTTAAAAATTCATATTATAAATTCATACCAAACTTATATTAATTTTTCAAATATTTAGAATTTTAAATATATTGTTTTTACAAAGTTTACAGTATTAATTTAAGATTTAAATATTAATTTTAAAAAAACATGGTAAAAATAAAATTAAAAATCTTTTTGGCTTTTTTATCCCACTTTAATCAATCAAATATTATCAAAAATATGCGTCCCTCTTTTCGGTAAAGTAATTTCGGTTCCAAGACCTAATTTAACTCATGACGAATTTTTGAAATATTTTGGTTTGATTGATTAAAGATATTTATACCTTAAGAATAAACGTTAAATTTCGCAGTGATGTAATAAATTTTTGAATGACATCAATAATTTCGGTCGCCAAACCTAATTTTATTTAATACCAATTTAATACTTTTTAGCGAACAAATTAGCGTTTATTATCAAAAGGTTAAAAATAAAAATAAAAATAAAAACAGTACAGACATACCTGTGAAATAGATTTCTTAGTTATATGATCTATCCCATTCATAAGATAGTCGGCTTAATTAGTTTTCCATGGCTACATAGGCGTAACCTCGAGCATTCAGTGTCTTTTCTTCTAAACATATGAACGGTCCGTCTCTGCATAAAGTAACAAATTCGGTATTTGAATAGGTTTGATTATTTGAACATTTACCTCCATGTGACCATTTTCCGCATTTGTGACATCTTTCTAGGTGTCTTGCTCTTCTTTTCGCTGCGGATTTTGATTTTCCTTTACCAAATTGTAACTTATTATCTTCGCATCTGGATTCTTTTCTAACTCCGTCCATTCTTTCTCTGATTACTGATACTAATTCACTCGGTAGTATGTCATTATTTCTTTTAGTGATCAAAGCGTGTAGCATTAGACCATGGTTTAGTTCACAGGCAGTCTTCATTTTGTAAAAACCTAAAAAAAATAAAAATTCAGAATGGGGGGAGAAGACTAGTTCTTTAGGGTCTGCTAGGGAAAGACCATTCGGGTTCCATTTTCGAGAACTACACGAAAACAGACAATCTAACTCTAACAGAAATACATATTATCCTTTAAAGACTTGATTCTCCCCACACTTAGTTAGCTGTGGTGTCGAAATTGTGATTAACTTCGTTGTCGACTTCCATCGGACCATGTATGTAATGTTTAACTCTGTGACCATTAACTTTAAATTCAATCCCATTTGAATTTATTAATTCTATCGTTCCGTATGGGAAAACTCTTTTGACTATGAATGGTCCAGACCATCTTGATTTCAATTTTCCAGGAAATAGCTTGAATCGTGAATTGAAAAGAAGAACTCTGTCTCCTTCTTTAAATTCTTTTGAACTTCTGATTCTTTTATCATGCCATTTCTTCGTTCTTTCTTTATAGATTAACGAATTTTCGTATGCTTCATGTCTTAATTCTTCTAATTCGTTTAGTTGACTTAATCGTAGACGTCCAGCTTCATGTAAATCAAGATTACATGTTTTCAAAGCCCAAAATGCTTTGTGTTCAATTTCTACTGGAAGATGACATGCTTTTCCATAAACAAGTCTAAAAGGTGTGGTTCCAATTGGAGTTTTGTAGGCTGTTCTAAAAGCCCAGAGTGCATCCTCCAATTTAATGGACCATTCCTTCGGATTTGATCCTACGGTTTTCTCTAAAATACGTTTTAAAGCTCGGTTGGTATTTTCAACTTGTCCACTTGTTTGTGGATGATATGCGGTGGAGATTTTATGAGTTACTCCATATCTTTTAAGAACTTTCTCAAGTTGATTATTACAGAAATGAGTACCCCGATCACTTATTAAAGCTTTCGGTGTTCCAAACCTTGCAAAAAGACGTTTTAAAAAATTGACTACAACTCGTGCATCGTTAGTTGGGAGAGCTTGTGCTTCAGCCCATTTAGATACATAATCAATGGCTACGAGTATATATAGATTATTATTAGATTTTGGAAATGGACCCATAAAGTCAATACCCCAAATGTCAAATACTTCACATACTTGGATGACATTTTGTGGCATTTCATCACGTTGACTTATTTTTTCGGCCCTTTGACATGCATCACAGGATTTGCAAAGAAGGTGTGCGTCTTTGTAAATTGTAGGCCAATAGAATCCAGCTTCATAAACTTTTCTTGCTGTTAGTTGAGGCCCATAATGCCCTCCTGTTGGTCCTGTGTGACAATGGTTTAATATTTTACTAGCTTCATCTCCAAATACACATCGGCGTATTATTCCATCGGGACAACTTTTAAACAGATGTGGATCTTCCCAGAAATAGTGTTTTATATCACTGAAGAATTTCTTTCGTCTTTGGTACGATAATCCTTTTTCAAGGAATCCACAAACTAAGTAGTTTGCATAGTCTGCAAACCATGGGATTTCTTTATAATCTATCTTCAATAGATATTCATCAGGAAAGTTGTCTTGTATGGCTGATTCATTTAGAACTTCTAATTCGGGATTTTCAAGACGAGAAAGATGATCAGCGGCGAGATTTTCTGCTCCTCTTTTATCTCGGATTTCAATATCAAACTCTTGTAAGAGTAAGATCCAACGGATTAATCTTGGTTTAGCATCTTGTTTTGAAAATAGGTATCTAAGAGCAGAATGGTCGGTATAGACCACCGTTTTTGCTAGAACGAGATATGATCGAAATTTGTCAAAAGCAAAGACAATTGCAAGGAGTTCTTTTTCAGTAGTTGTATAGTTCGTTTGTGCTCCTTGTAACGTCTTACTAGCATAATATATAGGTTGAAATCGTTTTTCAATCCTTTGTCCTAAAACGGCTCCCATTGCAAAATCACTTGCATCGCACATTAGTTCAAATGGTAGATTCCAATTTGGTGTTATCATGATTGGCGCATTAGTGAGTTTCTCTTTAAGAATATTAAAAGATTTGATACACTCATCTGAAAAGATGAATGGCGCATCCTTTTCTAGGAGTTTATTCATAGGAGTGGCAATTTTAGAAAAATCTTTTATGAAACGTCGGTAAAAACCGGCATGCCCTAGAAAACTCCTAACTCCTCTAACATTGGTGGGATGTGGAAGTTTAGCAATTACATCTACTTTAGCTCTATCCACTTCAATTCCTTCTTTTGAAATTTTATGTCCAAGAACGATGCCTTCTTTAACCATGAAATGGCATTTCTCCCAATTAAGTACTAGATTTGATTTTTCGCATCTAATTAGCATTCGTTCCAGATTAACTAGACATGATTTAAATGTATCACCGAAGACTGAAAAGTCATCCATGAAAACTTCCATGCATTCTTCTATCATGTCATGAAAAATCGCCATCATACACCTTTGAAAGGTTGCAGGGGCGTTACAAAGTCCAAATGGCATGCGTTTGTAAGCAAAAGTACCATAAGGGCACGTGAATGTGGTTTTCTCTTGGTCTTCGGGTGCTATTGGAATTTGAAAATATCCGGAAAATCCATCTAGAAAACAATAGTAACTATTTTCGGCTAATCTTTCCAACATTTGATCTATGAAAGGTAAGGGAAAGTGATCTTTTCTGGTGGCGTCATTTAATTTTCTATAATCAATACACACACGCCATCCTGTTACAGTCCTAGTAGGAATAAGCTCATTTTTCTCATTTGTAATGACAGTCATGCCACCCTTCTTAGGCACGCATTGAACTGGGCTTACCCATGGACTATCAGAGATTGGATAAATTAAACCTGCATCTAGCAGTTTAATAATCTCTTTCTTAACTACATCTTGCATATTAGGATTTAGTCTTCGTTGGCGTTGCACATACGTTTTATGACCTTCTTCCATAAGGATTTTATGTGTGCAATACGAAGGACTTATTCCTTTAATATCATGAATCTTCCATGCAATGGCTGGTTTATGAGCTTTCAACACAGAAATGAGTTGTGATTTCTCATTTTCAGTAAGAGAAGACGATATTATTACAGGTAATTCAGATTCACCATGTAAATAAGCGTATTCCAAATGGTTTGGAAGTGGCTTTAACTCTAATTTCGGAGGTTCTTCTATCGATGATTTGTATCGATATCTGTCTTCTTCTTTTAGCATTTGAATTTATTCTGTTGTTGGTTCATATCCATTAGCTATTAGTGTAGCTAACATTTCAGCTTCATCAATTGGTTCATTACCTTCTCCTAAAGAACATTCTCCTGTTCCTTGTAATTCTGGAAATTCTTCTAATAATTTTGCATGTGCATCTATAGTTTGAATATAATAACATGTATCATCTGCAGATTGTGGTTGTTGCATTGCTCTATCAACTGAAAAGGTAACACTCTCATCCTCTATACTTAGGGTCAGTTTCTTACCGAACACGTCTATCATTGCTTTAGCCGTGTTTAAGAATGGTCTTCCTAATATGAGAGGAACTTGAGAATCTTCTTCCATGTCCAAAACAACAAAATCTACTGGAAATACTAAAGTACCAACTTTAACTAGCATGTTCTCCATTATCCCTCTAGGATATTTTATTGATCTATCGGCTAGTTGTATGCTTATTCTGGTTGGTTTCAATTCTCCAAGGTCTAGTTTAGCGTATAGTGAATACGACATTAGATTTATACTAGCACCTAAGTCTGCCAATGCTTCTATTGAACTAAGACTACCCAGAAAACATGGAATTGTGAAACTTCCTGGATCAGATAATTTTTCTGGTATCTTATTCAACAGCACTGCTGAACAATTAGCATTCATAGTAACAGCCGAGAGTTCTTCCATTTTCTTTCTATTTGAGATTAGATCTTTCAAGAATTTAGCATATCTAGGCATTCCTGAAATCACATCAATGAAAGGAAGATTTACATTTATCTGTTTAAACATATCCAAGAATTTGGATTGCTCGGCTTCAAGTTTTTCTTTCTTCATTTTACTCGGATAAGGAAGTGGTGGTTGATATGGTTTAACATAAGGTTTATCCTTAACTGTGTTATCTTCTTTAACCTTTTCAACTACCGGTTCTTTTTCCTTATCTTGATTAGGTTGTGGTTCTTGTTGAGTAGGAATGGCTTCATCAGAAGTTACAGGTATTTCAGGTGGTTTAAGTGTTGTACCACTTCTTGTGGTAATAGCTTTAGCTGTTTCACTCCGGGGGTTAGCATTTGTATCACTAGGTAGACTTCCCGGTTTTCTTTCACCTATTAACCTTGCTAGGTTACTTACTTCTTGTTCCAGATTTTGAATAGAAGCTTGTTGATTTCTAAATGCTTGAGCATTTTGTTCATTGGTTTGTTTCTGAGATGTGAAAAACTGTGTTTGAGTTTCAACTAGCTTTGTCATCATATCTTCTAAATTCGGCTTTTTATCATCGGTTTGTTGTGGTGGTTTGTTTTGAAAATTAGGTCTTTGCTGATTGTAAGTATTATTGGATACTTGTTGATTGCTAGGACCTTGTTGGTTGTTGTATGGAATATTTCGGTTATAATTCTGGTTTTGATTGTAAATCGGTCTTGGCGGTTGATAATTATTCTGATAATTATTTCCAGGCCTTAGGTTTATGTATGAAATATTCTCTCTTTGTTCCATTGTTAATTCAATACTGAGACAATCTTTTGTCAAATGTGGTCCTCCACACTGCTCACAACTAATTCGTATTGAGTGAATATCCTTAGTCATCTTTTCCATTCGTCTCTCCACAGCATCTATCTTTGCGGAAATGGAATCTAAGTCATGGCTAGAATCGGCTCTAGCTGCTTTAGATGATCTAATGATATCTTTTTCTTGGTGCCACTCATGTGAGTGGGAAGCAGTATTATCAATAATTTTGTAAGCATCAGTTTCGGTTTTCTTCATAATAGAACCACCAGCTGCTATATCTATGTCTTTTCTTGTAGTGATGTCGCATCCTTGGTAGAATATTTGTACTATTTGACAGGTGTCTAAACCATGTTGCGGACATCCTCTTAATAACTTTCCATATCTTGTCCACGCCTCATATAGAGTTTCATTTGGTTTCTGTGTGAACATAACAATTTCTGCTTGAAGTCTTACGGCTTTAGATGCAGGAAAGAATTGTTTAAGAAATTTGTCAACTAAAACATCCCATGTATCGATCGCCCCTTCAGGTAACGATTCCAACCAATCTTTGGCTTCTCCCTTTAAAGTCCAGGGAAATAACATGAGATATATCTGTTCATCCTCCACTTCTCGGATTTTAAATAGTGTGCAGATCCTATTAAAGGTACGTAGATGTTCATTTGGATCTTCCTTCGGCGCACCACTAAATTGGCATTGATTAGTCACCATGTGTAGAATTTGTCCTTTGATTTCATAATCTGGTGCATTAATGTCTGGATGAGTAATTGCGTGACCTTGGCCAGTGCGTTTAGCTCTCATTCGGTCTTCCATACTTAAAGGTTCCAGATTCTCCATAATTGAATTTGTTGAATCGGTATCACTAGATGATTCTAATTTAATGGTTCGTTCCTCAACAATCTCTGTTTGAATGATTGGTGGCTCCGGAGGAAAGTTTAATGGTTCAGGATCTACGAACCGTTCCTGAATATTCTCCGGATTCTCAATTGTGAGGTCGGGTTCAAAAAATGGATTATCAGAAATTTGAACTGAAGTACTTGGTCGACTGGATGACGATTCTAAAGAAAAATCAACGGCGGTTATATTTGCTAAATGTCTTGATCTAGTTACAGGTGGTGAACGTACAAAAGGTGATGAACGTCTTGCTCGGTGCATTCACTGAATATCCTATTAGTTTTAAAAAGGAAGAAAAATTATAATAAGTTATCCAATTAATAGACTTTTCTGATTTTTCCCACGTTTCGAATAGCCAAAAGATGCAGCAGAGGGGCAGGATTCGTTTGGTCTCAATATAATTGAGGACTGTTTGGCTCCAATAACCCGGTCCACGTACAAATCCAACTATTACTACGAACCAGAAAATTTTGATGTCTATCAATTTAACCACTTAAAATAAATTTTCGTAATTTTAAGAAATTTAGATAAGAAGTAGAATAAAAATCTATGTCCTAAAAACTAGAATAGCGAGAAATAAGAGAGAAAAAGAGTTCGTCGAAAAAGGTCGAAAAAGAAAAATGGTTGAAAAATAAAAGGTGACGGAAAAATAAAAGAAACTTATAAAAATTTAAAAATACTTGACTAACCTAACCTTATTACTACAACTAACTTAAAATTATAATCGCAAATTGATATTACTAATTGGAATGATAATTGGTACATAATAAAAGGTGTCTAAAAATATTAAAGCTTACAGGAAAAACTAAATCCCAAATGGAAATAACTTAAAAAGAAACTAAAACTTAAAAAGACATCGCAAAATTCTAAAGCACCTAAATCTTAGTCTAAAGAAAAAGCACTTAAGGAATTCTACGGCAAAGCCTAAAAATCTAGGAGTAAAAATGACTATGGCAAAAACTAAGTTTAAAACTAAATATGAGCTAAAAATACAAATATTACGCTACAACGATTAAAAAGGGACAAAATATAAAAATATACAAAAAGTTGTAAAAAGTACAATTTTTATAAAAATATTATTTTTATATTATTTATTTAATAAAACTACTAATTTTACAATTTAATAAAACTAATTTAAACAAAATAAAACAAATTAAATAAAAAGTAAATCTTAAAATAAAACTTAATTATAATAATAATAATACATAATTAGGGTTTATATTAATAATAATTAATAATAATCCTTAATAAATGCTGAATTAGGGCTTCTGTCGGCGTGTCAGAAAGTCTCCGCGAGTCACGGTAATTAATGAAGAAAACCCCGCGAGTCGCGGGGTTCAGAAATTCAGTTGACAGATTTAATCTTCGACGCGTTTTTTCTTTATTTATTTATTTTTTTTATTTTCTGTTTTCTGTTTTTCTCTATAAATAAAAGATATTTAATAAAACTTATATTTTTATAAATTAAAATAAAAATAAAGAAACTTATAAAACTTAAATATTTAACAAAATCTTAAAAATACTTATATTTTTATTTTTCTTTTTATATTTTTGAATAATTAAAACGTATTTTTACAAAAGCGACTTTTAATAGAATAAATCTCTTTTTTTCTTTTTTATATATTAGCGTTGCGCTTCCGGTGTTTAAGATGATTTTCCCGGCAGCGGCGCCAAAAAAATACTTGATGTTATGCGAGGTGTATACGAAATAGCTTATATTTTACTAGGAAAAACTATTAAATACGATACAATTTTACACAAGATATTTATTTATTTATAGAATGGATATACTTAAACCTTGCTACAACACTTATAGGCAGTGTACCTAATCGTACAGTAGTGTAGTTTTTAGTAAGTCCGGTTCGTTCCACAGGGAAATCTTTAAACAAAGCTCAACGCTATATTAGTTTACTTTTATAAAAATACAAACATATATATAAGTAATATTATTATTATAAAGGGGGGTTTTTACCGTTTAATGACCGGTTTGTCGATTTTAAGACTTTAGTCGCAGTTAAAACCTAATGTAAAATATAAAATAAATACAAGACTTAAATTAAAGCGTAAAGTAAATAACGATAATGAAATTGCGAATAATAAAAGTGCGATAAAATAAACTTGCGATAATTAAAAAGTACGATAATTAAAAGTGCGATTAAATAACAATAAATAAAAGTGCGATAATTAGAAGTGCAATTAAATATAAAATCAAGGAAATTAAATATGAAATAAAAGAATTATGCTTATTTAAACTTCCGTAATCATGATGTTTGACGTGTTGATTTTAGTTTTATGCCCATGGGTTAATTGTCCTTTGTCCTGGATTATTTAATATGTCCGTCTGGTTTTTGTCCATAACAGTCCATCAGTCATAAATATAAAGTGCGAGTGTCCTCGTCAAATTATCCTTATACCCGAAGTTAAATATTCCAACTAATTGGGGATTCGAATTGTAACAAGGTTTTAATACTTTGTTTAATGAATACACCAGGTTATCAACTGCGTGTAAACCAAGGTTTTACTACTTTGTTAGCAATTACACCAATTACCCTTGAATGTAATTTCACCCTTGTTTTAATTATTCTAGTGGCTATTAATCCATTCCCGTGTCCGGTTAAATGAACGATTATTCGTACATATAAATACCCTGCCCATCGTGTCCGATTGAGTGTATATGGTATTTTATAGGGACGCCCAATTGTAAATCTATATATTAACATTAACAAACTTTCATTTAGTTAAACAAATATAAAGCCCATTAATAACCCATAGTCTAATTTCCACAAGTGTCGTTCTTTTGTCCAAACTCCAATTATGGTACAAAGCCCAATTACCCAATTTTAGTAATTAGCCCAACATCATGATTACTTCGTTTTAAATAAGCATAATAATAACTTAGCTACGAGACATTAATGTAAAAAGGTTGAACATAACTTACAATGATTAAAAATAGCGTAGCGTTACACGGATAGAATTTCGACTTACACCCTTACAACATTCGCTAACATACCCTTATTATTAGAATTATAATTATAATTAAAATTAAAATATAAATTATATATATATATATATCGTATATATGAGAGAAGAGAGAAAATAGATTATAAATTGCGATCAGAATTCGGTTGCTTTTATAGGAAAAGTTGATTTTTTGGGCTCCGCGACTCGCGGCAAAATCCTCTTCAAACTCCGCGAGTCGCGGAGAATGAATTTACAGCTCACACCCTTGGAGTCTTTCTCTGCCGACGGTTTTATAATATATATATAATATATATATAATATATATATAATTAATATAATTAATTATATATTATATTATATTTATATACATAGTTAACTTGTAATTTTTAGTCCGTTGCGTCGAGCGTTAAGAGTTGACTCTGGTCCCGGTTCCGGATTTTCGAACGTCCTTGCGTACAATTTTATATTTTGTACTTTGCGTTTTGAATCTTGTACTCTTGTAATTTCGAGACGTTTCTTATCAATAATTGGAACCTTTTTTATTGTCTTTTGTACTTTTGAGCTTTTTGGTCGTTTGCGTCTTCAATTCGTCGAATCTGTCTTTTGTCTTCACCTTTTATTATTTAAACGAATATCACTTGTAAATAGAACAATTGCAACTAAAAGCTTGTCTTTCTTGAGGAATAATGCTATGAAATATATGTTCGTTTTTAGCATTATCATTGTTGTTGCGGTTATTATTGTTGTTGGGATGATTGTTGTCGTTGCTGTTGTTGTTGTTGTTGTTGTTGTTGTTGTTGTTGTTGGGCCGTTTGTTGTAGTTGCGATTGATATTGCGATTGTTGGGATAATTGTTGTGATTATTGTTGTAATTGCTGTTGTTGTTGTATTGGTGATTCTTATCACCGTTTTCCTCCCACTTTCTTTTGACTTGCTTCACATTGGCCTCTTCAGCAGTCTGTTCTTTAATTCTTTCTTCAATCTGGTTCACTAGTTTGTGAGCCATTCTACATGCCTGTTGTATGGAGGTGGGCTCGTGTGAACTTATATCTTCTTGGATTCTTTCCGGTAATCCTTTCACAAACGCGTCGATCTTCTCTTCCTCATCTTCGAATGCTCCCGGACACAATAGGCACAATTCTGTGAATCGTCTTTCGTACGTGGTAATATCAAATCCTTGGGTTCGTAACCCTCTAAGTTCTGTCTTGAGCTTATTGACCTCGGTTATGGGACGGTACTTCTGGTTCATCAAGTGCTTGAATGCTAACCACGGTAGTGCGTACGCATCGTCTTGTCCCACTTGCTCTAGATAGGTATTCCACCATGTTAACGCAGAACCTGTGAAGGTATGCGTAGCGTACTTCACTTTGTCCTCTTCAGTACACTTACTTATGGCAAACACCGATTCGACCTTCTCGGTCCACCGTTTCAATCCGATCGGTCCTTCGGTTCCATCAAATTCCAAAGGTTTGCAGGTAATGAATTCTTTGTAGGTACATCCTTCACGATTTCCTGTACTGCTTGATCCAAGGTTATTGTTGGTATGTAGCGCAGCCTGTACTGGAACTATGTTTGAAGCTAGAAAAGTACGGAATTCCTCTTCATTCATATTCACGGTGTGTCAAGTAGTCGGTGCCATTTCCTTCAAAATAGTCAAATGGAACAAGTTAATCAAACAGAATATTAAGAATAGTTAATAGTATTTCGTAGCATAATATGAACTCATTTATAAAAGCTTTTTCTTCATATTAGCGTTTTATAAGTTTAAATTCGGGTAGTACCTACCCGTTAAGTTCATACTTAGTAGCTAATATACAATTCAACTACTACAATTCTATATGAAAAACTGATTATAATAATATTTTGCGTTCAAACTTTTATACAATATTTTACAAACTTACAATACCGCTTATTTTACATAAAGCATGAAATATAGCACACAATAACTTTGATACAAGATAGTTGTGAAGATAATTCTAGCTAGTACACAAGTCGTTCAGCAAAGGCAATAAAGACACGTAATTCATACATCCAGAAACAAGTCATGCATTCTGGTTTTACTAGGACTACTTCCCATTCTTGGTCTTGTGGAACATAACCGTTATGGCCGTTGATAAGACAGCGTGTTGTAACGTCGTCAAAGGGACGAGGGTTACGTAATGTCCAACAGTCCAGTAACAATCTAAAAACCTCATTTCTTACCCCAATTACCGACTCCGTCACTTGTGGGAACGTTTTGTTTAATAGTTGTAGCCCGATGTTCTTGTTCTCACTTTGGTGAGAAGTGAACATTACTAATCCGTAAGCATAACATGCTTCTTTATGTTGCATGTTAGCCGCTTTTTCTAAATCACGAAGTCCAATATTCGGATATATTGAGTCAAAATAATTTCTTAACCCATTGCGCAAAATAGCATTTGCGTTCCCCGCAATATATGTGTCAAAGTAAACACATCGTAACTTATGGATTTCCCAATGTGATATCCCCCATCTTTCGAACGAAAGCCTTTTATAAACCAAGGCATTCTTGGAACGTTCTTCGAATGTCTTACAAACTGATCTCGCCTTAAATAGTTGTGCCGAAGAATTCTGACCGACTCTAGACAAGATTTCATCAATCATGTCTCCGGGTAGGTCTCTTAAAATATTGGGTTGTCTATCCATTTTGTGTTTTTATACTGTAAAATAGACAAGAGTTAGATTCATAAAAAAAATACTTATTAATACAAGCAATTTTTACATATATCATAAAGCATAAGCACACTATATTACATATATTACACCACACGAATACAACTATCTTATTCCGACTCGCTTGTTTCTTCTTCTTCGGTTTTGGTTCGTTTTGCCAAGTTTCTAGGGATATATGATGTTCCCTTAATACGAGCCGTCGTTTTCCACATTGGTTTAGAAAAACCTGGTGGTTTAGAGGTTCTCGGGTCATTGTTACAACTTAAGGACTTCGGGGGTTGACGATACATATAAAGTTCATCGGGGTTGGAATTAGATTTCTCTATTTTTATGCCCTTTCCCTTATTATTTTCTTTTGCCTTTTTAAATTCAGTTGGGGTAATTTCTATAACATCATCAGGATTCTCGTCGGAATCCGATTCATCGGAGAATTGGTAATCCTCCCAATATTTTGCTTCCTTGGCGGAAACACCATTGACCATAATTAACCTTGGTCGGTTGGTTGAGGATTTTCTTTTACTTAACCGTTTTATTATTTCCCCCACCGGTTCTATTTCTTCATCCGGTTCCGATTCTTCTTCCGGTTCCGATTCTTCTTCCGGTTCCGACTCTTCTTCCGGTTCCGACTCTTCTTCCGGTTCCTCTTCGGAAACTTGTGAATCAGTCCACGAATCATTCCAATTTACATTTGACTCTTCATTATTATTAGGTGAGTCAATGGGACTTGTTCTAGAGGTAGACATCTATCACATAATATCAAACGCGTTAAGAGATTAATATATCACATAATATTCACATGTTAAAAATATATAGTTTCCAACAAAATTTTTTAAGCAATCATTTTTCAAGTAAACACGGTCGAAGTCCAGACTCACTAATGCATCCTAACAAACTCGATAAGACACACTAATGCAAAATTCTGGTTCTCTAAGACCAACGCCCAGATACCAACTGAAATACAGTTGGGGACAACCACCGTCCCACCCAGTGCCTTCCCAGATAACCGCCTGGTGACCACTGAGTGTACCTCAGATACTGATTTTAGGGCATGCCTCTCGGCTACTGCCAACCCTCGTAAGGGATCGCAAGGAGTAAGAGCCAATGCTTCTTCACAGGTAACACTGTGAGAACCTCCTTTACGACTAACCCGCCACACATGGATGGCGTTATACCAGCTCTGATGCCAACTGAAATGTCCCGTTCTTATTGATTAAAAACGTTCCATATTAATTGATTTCGTTGCGAGGTTTTGACCTCTATATGAGACGTTTTTCAAAGACTGCATTCATTTTTAAAACAAACCATAACCTTTATTTCATAAATAAAGGTTTAAAAAGCTTTACGTAGATTATCAAATAATGATAATCTAAAATATCCTATTTACACACGACCATTACATAATGGTTTACAATACAAATATGTTACATCGAAATCAGTTTCTTGAATGCAGTTTTTACACAATATCATACAAACATGGACTCCAAATCTTGTCCTTATTTTAGTATGCAACAGCGGAAGCTCTTAGTATTCACCTGAGAATAAGCATGCTTTAAACGTCAACAAAAATGTTGGTGAGTTATAGGTTTAACCTATATATATCAAATCGTAACAATAGACCACAAGATTTCATATTTCAATACACATCCCATACATAGAGATAAAAATCATTCATATGGTGAACACCTGGTAACCGACATTAACAAGATGCATATATAAGAATATCCCCCATCATTCCGGGACACCCTTCGGATATGATATAAATTTCGAAGTACTAAAGCATCCGGTACTTTGGATGGGGTTTGTTAGGCCCAATAGATCTATCTTTAGGATTCGCGTCAATTAGGGTGTTTGTTCCCTAATTCTTAGATTACCAGACTTAATAAAAAGGGGCATATTCGATTTCGATAATTCAACCATAGAATGTAGTTTCACGTACTTGTGTCTATTTTGTAAATCATTTATAAAACCTGCATGTATTCTCATCCCAGAAATATTAGATTTTAAAAGTGGGACTATAACTCACTTTCACAGATTTTTACTTCGTCGGGAAGTAAGACTTGGCCACTGTTGATTCACGAACCTATAACAATATATACATATATATCAAAGTATGTTCAAAATATATTTACAACACTTTTAATATATTTTGATGTTTTAAGTTTATTAAGTCAGCTGTCCTCGTTAGTAACCTACAACTAGTTGTCCACAGTTAGATGTACAGAAATAAATCCATAAATATTATCTTGAATCAATCCACGACCCAGTGTATACGTATCTCAGTATTGATCACAACTCAAACTATATATATTTTGGAATCAACCTCAACCCTGTATAGCTAACTCCAACATTCACATATAGAGTGTCTATGGTTGTTCCGAAATATATATAGATGTGTCGACATGATAGGTCGAAACATTGTATACGTGTCTATGGTATCTCAAGATTACATAATATACAATACTAGTTGATTAAGTTATGGTTGGAATAGATTTGTTACCAATTTTCACGTAGCTAAAATGAGAAAAATTATCCAATCTTGTTTTACCCATAACTTCTTCATTTTAAATCCGTTTTGAGTGAATAAAATTGCTATAGTTTCATATTGAACTTTTTTTTATGAATCTAAACATAAAAAGTATAGGTTTATAGTCAGAAAAATAAGTTACAAGTCATTTTTGTAAAGGTAGTCATTTCAGTCGAAAGAACGACGTCTAGATGACCATTTTAGAAAACATACTTCCACTTTGAGTTTAACCATAAGTTTTGGATATAGTTTCATGTTCATAATAAAAATTATTTTCTCAGAATAACAACTTTTAAATCAAAGTTTATCATAGTTTTTAATTAACTAACCCAAAACAGCCCGCGGTGTTACTACGACGGCGTAAATCCGGTTTTACGGTGTTTTCGTGTTTCCAGGTTTTAAATCATTAAGTTAGCATATAATATAGATATAGAACATGTGTTTAGTTGATTTTAAAAGTCAAGTTAAAAGGATTAACTTTTATTTGCGAACAAGTTTAGAATTAACTAAACTATGTTCTAGTGATTACAAGTTTAAACCTTCGAATAAGATAGCTTTATATGTATGAATCGAATGATGTTATGAACATCATTACTACCTTAAGTTCCTTGGATAAACCTACTGGAAAAGAGAAAAATGAATCTAGCTTCAACGGATCCTTGGATGGCTCGAAGTTCTTGAAGCAGAATCATGACACGAAAACAAGTTCAAGTAAGATCATCACTTGAAATAAGATTGTTATAGTTATAGAAATTGAACCAAAGTTTGAATATGATTATTACCTTATATTAGAATGATAACCTACTGTAAGAAACAAAGATTTCTTGAGGTTGGATGATCACCTTACAAGATTGGAAGTGAGCTAGCAAACTTGAAAGTATTCTTGATTTTATGTAACTAAAACTTGTAGAATTTATGAAGAACACTTAGAACTTGAAGATAGAACTTGAGAGAGATCAATTAGATGAATAAAATTGAAGAATGAAAGTGTTTGTAGGTGTTTTTGGTCGTTGGTGTATGGATTAGATATAAAGGATATGTAATTTTGTTTTCATGTAAATAAGTCATGAATGATTACTCATATTTTTGTAATTTTATGAGATATTTCATGCTAGTTGCCAAATGATGGTTCCCACATGTGTTAGGTGACTCACATGGGCTGCTAAGAGCTTATCATTGGAGTGTATATACCAATAGTACATACATCTAAAAGCTATGTATTGTATGAGTACGAATACGGGTGCATACGAGTAGAATTGTTGATGAAACTGAACGAGGATGTAATTGTAAGCATTTTTGTTAAGTAGAAGTATTTTGATAAGTGTATTGAAGTCTTTCAAAAGTGTATAAATACATATTAAAACACTACATGTATATACATTTTAACTGAGTCGTTAAGTCATCGTTAGTCGTTACATGTAAGTGTTATTTTGAAACCTTTAGGTTAACGATCTTGTTAAATGTTGTTAACCCAATGTTTATAATATCAAATGAGATTTTAAATTATTATATTATCATGATATTATCATGTATGAATATCTCTTGATATGATATATATACATTAAATGTCTTTACAACGATAATCGTTACATATATGTCTCGAAAAATCATTAAGTTAGTAGTCTTGTTTTTACATATGTAGTTCATTGTTAATATACTTAATGATATGTTTACTTATCATAGTATCATGTTAACTATATATATATATCCATATATATGTCATCATATAGTTTTTACAAGTTTTAACGTTCGTGAATCACCGGTCAACTTGGGTGGTCAATTGTCTATATGAAACATATTTCAATTAATCAAGTCTTAACAAGTTTGATTGCTTAACATGTTGAAAACATTTAATCATGTAAATATCAAATCTCAATTAATATATATAAACATGGAAAAGTTCGGGTCACTACAACGAACATTATAAATGAGATGAAAATATGAACATTTAGTAGAGACACTTTGTGATAAATGTTTTTATTTTGGTGGGAAAACGCTCGAAGAAGTAATATATAACAATTATCATGTTTTTCGAGCGTATGTTGAGGTTTTAGCTATTGGGGTTTAGATATTAGGGTTTAGATATTAGGGTTTATATATATCAGGGTTTTGAAATTTAGGGTTTAGGGTTTAGAGTTTAGATTTAGGGTTTAGATTTAGGATTTAGATTGAGTTTTTAACACGAACGGTTTAGAGTTTAGGGTTTAGGGTTTAGAGTTTTTTGGGTTTATGGAATAAACCCGAAACACCAAACCCTAAACCCTAAACTCTAAATCGGGCTAAATTTTACTTCACAAAACATGAAGAAAAAAAAAAACGTTCATATTCTTCACGAACAATATTATCTTGAATGTTATTTTTGTCGATCGTTTTCCCGCCTAAATAATAACATTCATCACGAAGTGTCTCTTCTAAATGTTCATATTTTCGTGTGATCTTGATGCCGGAAAAAAAAATTCCAAAAAAAACGAAAAAAAACTTCCCCCCACTTCCCCCCGATTGGTTAATTCCCCATTGATCCTGCCCATATATATATATATATATATATATATATATATATATATATATATATATATATATATATATATATATATATATATATATATGGTCATAAACAAGAGGGAAAAACTTTTCTGGGGGGAAGAGAAGTAAAATTTATTTTTATTATGTTTTCGTTTTTTTGGAAATAAAATTTCCAACATTAAGAGCACACGAAAATATGAACAATTAAAAAAGACACTTTGTGATCAATGTTATATTTTTTGGCGGGAAAACGCTCAAAGAAAAAACTGATAACATGCATCATGCGTAATGTTATTTCTGAATGCTATTATTCGAGCGTTTTTTTCCATCATATGGGAAGTTTTTTTCAAGATTTAGCCCAATTTTGGGTTTATGGAGATTTAGGGTTTAATCCCAAAACTCAAAACCCTATACCCTAAACCCAAAACCCTAAATTCTAAATTGTTTATGTTAAAAATTCAATCTAAAAGCTAATTCTAAACCCAAAACCCTAATTTCTAAACCCTAATTTTTAATCCCTAATTTCTAAACCTTAATTTCTAAACCTAATTTTAAACCCTAAAAAAAACTAAGAAACAAAACATTCATTGCAATGAATGTTATTATTTATTTCTTCGAGCGGTTTTTTGCCAAAATAATAACAATCATCACGAAATGTCTTTCTTAAATTTTTATATTTTCATGTGATCTTAATGCATGAAAAAAAAATTCAAATAAAAAGAAAAAAAAATTACTTCCCCCTTCCTCCAAAAAAAGGCTAAAAATAAATTACAAAAAAAAATGAAATCGTTAAAAAATCGATGATGAATGATAATAATCGTGAAGAATGATTAATTTATTATTTATCTTAATGTTGATGATGATTAATTTATCATTTATCACTATTCAGATGAATGATAAATTAATCATTCATCACGATTATTATCATTCATCATCGATTTTTTAACGATTTCGAATGTTTTTGGCTTATAAAAATATAGATTAGGAGAGTATTTTGATGCAAATTCATGAATCTAAAAAAAACTAAAAACAAAAATTATGATAATGAAAGTCAGCAGGCTTCTGAATAAAGAATACAATTAGCTGGCTTCTATATTCAGAATACAATTCGCCGGCTTCTATATAAATTAGCTGGCTTCTATATAAAGCATACAGTTAGTGATTCGTGATTTGATTTTAACTAGTCCGGACCGGCCCGCGCGATGCTGCGGGGTCTTTCGGGCTGCGTATTCGTATTTAACATAGCGTTGTGTTAAGTGTATTTTAAAAAGTATCCGTTTCGAACGTAGTTTGTTTTGTTTTGTTCAATAAATATTTTCGAGAGTAACGGTGCTGTCGGAAAAATTTAACTCGCGGCGAGCATAAAGATACGGGTTGTCGCTGTGTTTAGCGTTTTTTAAAAGTGTCCGTTTCGAACGTGGTTAGTTTCGTTTTGTTCATAAAATTATTTCGAGTCTGACGTTGCCGTCGAAAAAATTTAGCTCGTGGCGAGCGGGAAGATACGGGTTGTCGTTGTGTTTAGTGTTTTTTAAAAATTGTCCGTTTCGCGTATAGTTAGTCCCGTTGGGTTCGTAAGATTTTCCCGAATTGAACGGTGGTTTCGAAAAAATTTAACTCGCACCGAGCGAGAAGATAGAGCCCGTTATAAATTCGGGTGGAACTAATTTCTTTTATTTTAATAAAATTATATATTTACACTTTTAACCCCTGAAAAATTTAAACTTGAGGGGTCGTTGTGTAAATATAGCCGAAGTTGAGGGACCGGATGGAATGTGAACGCAAACTTAAAACTACAATCAGATATAACTAAAACTACAATTTTTCCCACCACAATTAATTTTTCCCACCACAATTAGTATATTAGTATATGAGTTAATTAATTAATAATTAATAATTAATTTTATTTATTCAGTTTTTTTCTTCAAAGACACTAATCATTTGGTAGTCTTAACTAGTAGTGGCTTCTGTAGATTGTGTCTTGAGTTGTTAGTATTGTTTGTAAAATGGAAGCTACTACATTGATGTTTTTGTTAGTTTTATTTGTGCGTTCTATTTTGTTTATTTTTTTAGATTAATGCACAAGGTACAACACATAACTATATGATTGAATTAATGTGAGCCTTCGGGATCACACACTTATATACCTAGATGTCAAATTAATAATATATATGTCATATATATTATTTGAGTAACGAGCGATTTAATTTATTAGTTAATTAATATTAACTAGTATATTAATTAATTTATAAATTGAATTATGAATCAATAAAATAAAATGGGTTTGTATGGAAGTTTTATGAAAGTTGGACAACATAAGGAATAAGGAATTGATTTTAAAATAATTTTGCATATATTTTGTTTCCATTCTTTGTCAAAAACGTGTAGCCCAAATTCCACCGACTTTTAGTCGGTTAACAAGATATATATAATGTTCTCAAATCCTTGGTTTTATTTATACGCACAAAAAAACTAAACCCCAATTTTTTTTACGCAGCATACGAAATCTTTATTTATCACACGAATTGGTTTTGTTCTTTCGGAAATGAACTCGAATTCTAGTTTGGTTTTATTAAACTAAGTAGTTTTTTTTTTAATCCGTTACTCGAGTCGGGACTAGCATATCCGTTTGACGTGGTTCGAAGTGTAGTGTGGACTACTCTAGCGGCAACCATACTTTTGACTGTTAGTTTCTCTTCTTTCAATCCGGTTCTACAAGAAAGGTATAATCTTTAAACTCTCTTGTTGTATTTATTTATTTAACCGTATAAATCATATGGATCTGTTTTTTGGTGATTTAGTTATTAATATAATTAATATGCTTCCGCTTAAAATTATTGTTATTATATGTATGAACATGATAATAATTGATGAGAAAATTGTTTTTCTTAAAACCCTAAATCACCAGCAGTGGTATCAAGAGCCCTTATGTTTTTATACGGTTAGTAATTTTTATGCGTGGTTGTTTTGTTAATGGCTTTTGTATAAATTTACATGCTTTATTTTATTATATCCATGGCCAAGACATGTATCTTGTGCCATGGAGCAATCCGTAGTTATTGTCATGATCGTGTTATTATTGTGATGACTTAAGTATGCATAGCCGACGAAAACCTAGACCATGTGTATGTGTTGTGATCTTGAATGTTTGTGGTTGTATGGATGCCATTGTTTTGTGGCCATTTATTGATGTAACTTAATCTTTTAATTTTGGAAGGCCGTTTTGAGCCAATTATGTAATTTACAATTCTAGATTAGTTGTATTTTATTTTATAATTAAATGTAACCACCATGATGGGATTAAAGACTTGAAGTGAACGGAATTTGACCATCAAGACACACTTGCAGTAAAGTCGCTGGAGATGTGGTGAATGAGAACACTTGGTCATCATGAGATCTTGATGCAAGTGGGAGCTTCTAAGGTTTACTTATTGTGATTGTCCCTTTAGTTGACTGCTTGGTTCTCATAATGGCTCGTGAGACCAAGCATAGGATTTTCATCGGTTGAGGCTTTGCACATATTTATTATGTTTTATTTTATTTTGTTTGGTTGCATTTTATATGTTATGTGATTGTGTATAATTTGTCATGTGACAACTAAAATCAAAACATAATTAAAATCCAGTTAAAACATTTTTAACTTGTGAGACGAATATTATGCATGTAATATTCGTAACACAATTTTCTAAAGATTATTAAATTAGTATAATATACCCGTCAAAATTTAAGTCGTGCCGTCCAATTCGTTTGAAACACTTGTCGTTATTTTTTAACTATGTGTGTGAGCTAGTTGAATTATAACCCTGAGGTGATTATTTTCTATGCGTGAGACCTAGATTAATTTTTACACGTTTCACAATTGGATGACTTAATCGAGTTGAGAGTTGAGAACGCAACCCGAGGCAAGGATGGACTAAACATGCCAGCACGACACTAGTGTTAAACATTAAATGTCGTGAGTCCCATAAAGATCTAAGAGTTGCACCTGTAATGCAATTGGTGCCCGCCGCCTACCGATTGAATCCACCATTGCTAGAAGATCAACTGATGTGATGGTGGAAGCACAATGCGGATCTTAGCCTTTTGCGTAAATTAAAAGTTTTATAAGTTTTTTTAAAACATGGGTAGTTAATTTATAAAAGGATAATTATTAAAGATACTAAAAGAACCTTGTTTATTTTGTAGATGACATCAAACGCAATTCAACCGTAAACAACATGACCATAAGGTCAATCCTTGAGAAGGAAAAATTGAATGTTAACAAATTCATTGACTGGTATCGAAACCTTCAGATTGTCTTAAAGTCTGAAAGGAAGTTGCACCATCTGGAGAATCCTTTACCTGAAGCCCCACCTGAAACTGCTAATGCTACTATTCGTAATGCTTATACTAAGCAGTATAACGAACAACTTGAAGTAGCATGTCTTATGCTTGCTAGCATGACCTCTGAGCTATAAAGGAACTTAATGGACTATAATGCATATGACATGATTGAGGAACTCAAGATGATGTCCCAATAGCAGGCTGAACAGGAATTGTTTGAAACTATGAAAGCGTTTCACGCTTGCAAACATGAGTTGGGGCAGCCGGTTAGCCAATATGTCTTGAAGATCAAAGGCTATCTGGATCAACTGGATCGCCTAGGTTACGCTATGCCACCAGTTCTTAGAGTGCACTTGATACTTACTTTACTATCCAAGGACTATGATGGATTTGTAATGAATTACAATATGCATAGCATGGGAAAAACCATTCCTGAGCTTCATGCAATGCTTAAGCAAGCTGAAAAGGGGTTACCAAAGAAGACTCATGCAGTCTTAACCATAAAGGAATGTAAAATCCAGAAAAGAAAGCCGCAAGCTGTTAGTGGAAATGGAAAAGGAAAGAGTAAGCAAGCTTACACACCTAAGAAGAAAATTCCACCACCAGCAAAGAAATAGCATCCCACAAAGAACATGGCTTGTCACCATTGTGGCCAGATTGGTCATTGGAGACGAAACTGTGTGCTTTACTTGGATGAGTTGAAGAAGGGAAAGGCTGGTTCGACCATCACTTTAGGTATCTTCGTTATAGAACTCTATAATTTTCCTAATAAAACTTGGGTTTATGAGACTGGTTGTGGTACTCATATTTGTAATGATATGCAGGGACTTAGGAAAATTCGAAAGCTGAATAAGGGGGCTTTGGATTTGTACGTTGGCAATGGCGATTGTGCAGCTGTTGTAGCTATAGGAAGCTATGAGCTCATCCTCCCAAGTGGACTTATTCTCATTTTAGATAATTGTCATTATGCACCTTCTATTACTAGAGGTGTTATTTCAGTTTCTCGTTTGAAGGATAATGGTTTTAATCATGTATTCACGGATTATGGTATTTCAGTTTCTAAGGATAATGTTTTTTATTTTAATGTTATTCCTAGAGATGGTATTTTTGAAATTGACATGCATAATCTTGTTCCAAATGAAAGTTCTATATTTAATTGTAGCTCTAAGAAATTCAAACATGATTTGAATTCTACATATCTATGGCATTGTCATCTTGGTCATATAAACAAGAAACGCATAACAAAGATGCAACACGATAGGCTTCTTGAGTCAACCAGCAATGAGTCGTTTGACATATGTGAATCTTGTTTATCTGGAAAAATGACAAAGAAACTCTTTACCCACCAGGTTGAAAGGGCAAGTGATCTATTTAGACTCATTCATACTTATGTATGTGGCCCATTTAGAACGATGTCAAGAGATGGAGCTACATACTTCGTTACTTTTACTGATGATTTTAGTAGATATTGTTATGTTTACTTGATTAAACATAAACATGAAGTATTTGAAAAGTTTAAAGCGTTTCAAAATGAAGTAGAAAATCAATTCGAAAAGACCATTAAGGTTCTACGATCCAACCGTAGAGGCGAATATATGAGTCAAGAGTTTTTAGATCATCTAAGAGATCGTGGGATTGTCTCACAATTTACTCCTTCTTACACACCTCAGCATAATGGGATGTCAGAAAGGAGAAATCGAACTTTGCTTGACATGGTTCGATCAATGATGAGTCTAACAACTCTACCAGCATCCTTTTGGGGATATGCTCTAGAGTCTGCTGCACGCATTCTCAACATGGTTCCGACCAAGAAGGTAAATAAGACACTATATGAAATATGGCATAGGAAGGTACCAAATCTGTCTTACTTGAAAGTCTGGGGTTGTGAGGCTCACATGAAGCGTGATACACCAAACAAACTTGAGTCTAGAACTATCAAGTGTATCTTTGTAGGATACTCAAAGGAAATGATGGGATACCACTTCTACTATCCAGTAGAAAACAAGGTTTTCACTGCTAGATATGCTGAGTTTTTGGAGAAGAGTCTCCTCTTACAAGAAGCAAGTGGGATGTGATGACCCGGAAATTTCCGATCAAAATTAAACTTTAATCTTTATATGTTTTCGACACGATAAGAAAAATCTGTAATGTTGAGTCTCGAAAAGTTTGAAACTATATTCATGTAATCAATTACCCTTTGACCATTACCGACGATTCACGAACAATTGTGTTCAAATAATATGTATGTATATATATATATATATATATATATATATATATATATATATATATATATATATATATATATATATATATATATATATATATATATAAATGAGTGTACATATAATATTTTAAATTAATCAAAATACACTTTAATCAATTTCAAAATATATATAGAATAATTAAGTTACTATTAAAATGAATATATATAAATTCAATACATAAGTAGTATCATATATATTGTAATATATAAAAATATGAAATATACAAAATATAGTATCTTACAATATATAATTAATAATCATGATATAATTAATAAATTGTAAAATTATTATACTAAATGTAATTACAAGCATAAAATATAGATGTCGTAGTAATATTATTATTACTTTTATTATTACTACAAATATTAATATCAATATTAGAATTATTAATATTATTATAATTTTAAAATTTTAATTTTTAAATTAAATATTTTGAACATAAATACTATTATAAGAATGATTAAAAGTATAATTTAATTGTAATTTAAAAATAACATCTCTAACATTAGTATTATTATTAAAATGGTTATTAATATTATCATTATTAAAATAAGTAAAAACTATCAATTATCGTATTATTACTAATATTATCCTTATTATAAATATGACTTTTGTATTAATATAATTGTTATTATTACTATTATTAATTTGTTAGTATTAGTATTTTTATTTTTATTTTAGGGTTAATATTAATAATATTATTACTATTAAATATAATTGCATTTATATTTATAAAAATCAATCATATCAGATAAATAATTAAGCAAAGTTGTTTAACATCACAATCAACTAGTACGATTCTGTTTTAGGGGGATATCAAACTTTAGTCGATTTTTTTTTGTTGTGTCTCTAATCAGTTATCCATCCATCTCAATTTATAATGGAAACAAAAAGGAATTAACATCAAGAACAGTTTATTTATTTATTTATTTTATGTCTGTACTGGATTACAAATTCTGTCGACTACCCTATATCAAAACAACGAATTGTACAGTGTTACTGGCTAACTCATTCAGTTCTTCCATCCACAATAACAATTACAATTATCTTAAACAATAACTAATATGGTAAATAAGATTTTTTTTTTCCTTTCTTTGCGGTACCTCTGTTAGGAACTCAAAACCACATCCTTTGAACATGAATCGTTTTTCAAAATCTAATAATACCATTCTGTTAGGATTCGTCCATTTAAACTCGCTGTAAGTTTTCACTTGTCAATTCTTTCGATTGATTAACAATTTTAGAGTCAAAGTTTTGATTTGAAAAAGTCAAACTATTGTTCATGATCAAATTCGAGTTCATATGAATGTGTTAAACTCAATTGACGATTCCAAAAGGTTCTGGGATCGATATTAAATATATTTCGTGTTTTAATCCGAGTCTATTACGTCCTTAAAACTGAAATTATAAAAGCCTTCATGTGTTCTAAACAGCGACGGTATTTTTTTTTATTTCCTTATTTATATTTTTTTTTTGCTTTTAATTAACTTAGGAATCAATACATATTGATTTTTATTTCGTTTACAAGTCTAAAACCACAAACTATAATGCTCGCTGTTGTTAATGGTTGAGTACCTGATAGAATTGAGTTAGTAAAGAAGATGGAGAAATCAGGAAACAAAATAAAAAGGGTTAAATGAAATTTTATGTGGGTTTAATCAGAAAAAACGAGATAGCGTGCTGGTTATGTGTTGCTGTGTGTATTCGGGAGGTCACAGGTTCGAGTCCCCTGTGAGGCAATAATATTTTTGGGCGATTTTCTTGAAGGTAGTTTACTTCTTTTATTTTATGTTTATTATCATTATTATTATTATTATTATTATTATCATTATTATTATTATTATTATTATTATTATTATTATTATTATTATTATTATTATTATTATTATTATTATTATTATTATTTTTATGTTAGTATTAGTATTAATATTATTAGATATTATGACTATTATGATTTTTATTATTATTAGCATTATTATTATTATTAGTAGTAATATCACCATTATTATTATTTGTATTGAAATTAAAATTATCGTTATTGTTATTATTATTACTAATACAAGTAATAGCTATTATTTTTATTATCATTATGATTATAATTACAAAAATGAATATTATTATTATCATTGTCAAGTTAAGTAATATTATAACCATCGTACTATAATTTATTATTATCATAATTAAATATAAGTATTATAATTATTGTAGTATTATTATTATTATTAAGTGTTATTATTATTATTATTACTACTACTGAGTGCTATTATGATTATTATCATTATTATAATTATAATCATTATCATTATAACTATTGTTATTATTACTATTATCATAGTTGTATTTATAAGTATTATTAGTTATATTTATGTAAGCATTAAAGACAATGTCATAACTATCATTACCCATAACATTATTATCTTTATAGTTATTATTATTTAGTATTGTTACCATTATTAGTATTATCATTAAGATTGATATTAGTATTACCATTATGATTAAAACTATTATGTTAGTATTATTATCAAAAAGTATAAGTTTCATTATCATTATTATTAAATTATTTAAATTATTAAAACCTACTGATATTATCACTATTATGAGATTTATTACTAAAACTATCATCATTATTATTAATGGTAGTATCACCTATAATATTATTATTGAAAATAATTACGTTTATGAAAATAAAAAGTTTTAAGAATATTATTAAGGATATAAGTATGTTTTAAACAAATTAACAGCCTATATATAATTATTCGTATATAACAAATTAAGTATTTTAAATATATATATTTACATATACATATGTATATACATGGAACTATATAAACAATAATCATTTCCAAATATATATACAACTTAAATAAATGATATATAAAGTTATAATATATTAAATTGTTCGATTACGATTATGAGTATTAATAAATATACAAATGATATAGGTTCGTGAATCCGAGGCCAACCCTGCATTGTTCAATATAGTCATATGTATTTTTACTACAAAATACATTAGGTGAGTTTCATTTGCTCCCCTTTTACTCTTTACATTTTTAGGGCTGAGAATACGTGCAAATGCTTTATTAACTGTTTTACAATAATTTATATGCATGAGTTTCATTAATCCCTTTTTAAATGCTTTCACAATATATATTTTGGGACTGAGAATACATGCGCTGCTTTTATAACTGTTTTACAAAATAGACACAAGTACTTAAAACTACATTCTATGGCTGGATTATTAAACCGAATATGCCCCTTTTTATTAAGTCTGGTAATCTAAGAATTAGGGAACAGACACCCTAATTGACGCGAATATTAAAGATAGATCTATTGGGCCCAACAAGCCCCATCCAAAGTATCAGATGCTTTAGTACTTCGAAATTTAAATCATGTCCGAAGGAGGATCCCGGAATGATGGGGATATTCTTATATGCATATTGTGAATGTCGATTACCAGGTGTTCAATCCATATGAATCATATTTTTGTATCTATGCATGGGACGTATGTTTATGAGAAATGGAAATATGAAATCTTGTGGTCTATTAAAATTATGAAATGATTATTTATGTTAAACTAATGAACTCACCAACCTTTTGGTTGACACTTTAAAGCATGTTTATTCTCAGGTACGAAAGAAATCTTCTGCTGTGCATTTGCTCATCTTAGAGATATTACTTGGAGTCATTCATGACATATTTCAAAAGACGTTGCATTCGAGTCATTGAGTTCATCAAGATTATTATTAAGTCAATTATAGTAAGATATATTACAAAATGGTATGCATGTTGTCAACTTTTGATGTAATGAAAGATTGTCTTTTCAAAAACGAATGCAATGTTTGTAAAATGTATCATGTAGAGGTCAAGTACCTCGCGATGTAATCAACTATTGTGAATCATTTATAATCGATATGGACTTCGTCCGAATGGATTAGGACGGGTCTCTACATGGGAGCACTGTAGATCTTGAAGAAATTCGAGAACAAGATACATTACCTTCTGAAGGCACTAGCGAAATTCGTACTGAGCCGCAACATAAAAGTGTTGAAGTACAAGACGAAGCATGTCTCATTCGTAGATATAGTAGAACCTCTCGTCCACCTGAAAGGTTATACCTTATGGTTACGACGGAGGACTTGGAATTAGAGGATCTGGGCGAACCCGCTAATTACAAAGTTGCATTGTCAGATCCTAAATCTGATAAACGGCAAGATGCTATGAATGTAGAGATGCAGTCCATGAAAGATAATCAAGTTTGGCTCTTGATTGATCTCCCACCAAACTGTAAGCCTGTTGGGTGTAAATGGATATTCAAGAAAAAGACCGACATGGACGAAAATGCACATACCTTTAAGGCCCACTTGGTTGCAAAAGGTTATACTTAAACCTACGAAATTGATTATGAAGAGACCTTTTCTCCGGTAGCGGACATTAAAGCTATTAGGATACTCATAGATATAGCAGCGTACTATGACTATGAGATTTGGCAAATGGATGTCAAAACCACATTCTTGAATAGTCACCTTAGAGAGGACGTATATTTGGTGCAACCTGAAGGGTTTGTGAATCCTAAGTATCCTAATAAAGTATGCAAGCTTCAGAAATCCATTTATGGATTAAAGCAAGCATCAAGGAGTTGGAACAAGAAGTTTGATGAGAAAATCAAAGAGTTTGGCTTCTCATAAAACCTTGATCAGCCCTGTGTGTACATGAGAGCTAGTGAGAGCGTTAAAGTCTTTCTGATCTTATATGTTGATGACATATTACTCATGGGAAATCATATTCCAACGCTACAAGACGTTAAGTCATGGCTTGGAAAATGTTTCGCTATGAAAGATCTGGGAGATGCAGTGTATATCCTAGGAATCAAGATCTATAGAGATAGATCTAAGCGGTTAATAGGTCTAAGTCAAAGTGCATATGTTGACAAAATCTTAAAGCATTTTAAGATGGATTCTTCCAAGAGAGGTAGTCTTCCGATGCAAGCAAATGTGGTGTTGAGTAAGACTCAAACCCCATCTACACCCGACGAGGTAAAGCGAATGACTGGGGTCCCATATGCTTCAACTATTAGATCCATCATGTATGCTATGAGGTACACTAGACCAGATGTTTCTTTCGCTCTCAATATGACGAGCCAATACCAACAGAATCCAGGTGAAAGTCACTGGACTGCTGTAAAGAATATATTGAAGTATTTACGAATAACTAAAGATATGTTCTTAGTTTACGGAGGTTTCGATGAACTGAGCATAAATTGTTACACTGATGCTGTAGTGACCCGGAAAATTTCGACTAAATTTTGAACCAAACTCTCGATGCGATTTAATATTTTGTAACGATAAGCAAAGTCTGTAATGTTGAGTCTCATAAATTTTGAACTATTTTAATGAATCCATTTGACCTTCGACTGTTCTCGACGATTCACAAACAACTAATTGCAAATAGATACATATATATTTAAATATATATATATATATATATAACTTGAAATAATAAAATACGATTTAATCGTTAGAACTAAAAATGTAAAATAAAATACGATATAATTAAATTGTTATGAAAATAAATCTATATGTATATATATAACGTATATTAAAAATAAATATTAAATAATTATAATACTCGTTTGGTGTTCCGATTGATATTAAGCAAGTTAAATTCAAATTTATATGATTTTAAAAATAAACGATGACCCAAAAATGAGTTATATAACTTATAGGCTTATTAAATATATATTTAGGAGATATTTGTTAAAAATTTACATTTCTTATATTTTACTTGGGGTTGAGGGCTAATAATTAATTTAATTTTAATTAAAAGTTTTTAAATAGTTAACGACCATTTAATTTTATAATAATGACTAAAATAAATAAATATAATTTATGTAAAATTTTGGGATTTTTCTTTGGACTTTTATCCACCACTAGTTTACAATGGAGTACGAAATAATAGTCCGTGAAAACTGTCGGCAAAATAATTCTTCAATCATGGCTATACTGTTGTTAATTTTCATTCAATCTTCGGTACATGATGTGACGACCCGGAAATTTTTGACCAAATTTAAACTTAATCTTTATATGATTTCGATACGATAAGCAAAGTCCGTTATGTTACGTCTCAAAATTTTTGAACTATTTCATATATTCAATTGACCATTGACTGTTCCCGACGATTCACGAACATTTATTTGTAAGTAGAAATGTATGTATTTAAATATATAGTATATACATAATTGTAATTTGTAATATTACAAAATTTAGTTATTTGAATTAATATATGATATTATAATTTAAAATGTATCTATACATATAAATAAAGTATATTGAATATATATATATATATATATATATATATATATATATATATATATATATATGTATATATATATATATATATATATATATATATATATATATATATATATATATATATATATATATATATATATATATATATATATATTTGGTTTCGAATTTATTTTGTAAACGGCAATAACGCTCAATTGTTATGTGATCGATATTAAACAAGAAAAAAATGAACTTATGTGATTTTCAAATAAACGGTTATCCAAAAAAGAGTTCTATAAATTTTAGGCTTACTAAAAATGTATTTAGAAGCTGTTTGTTAAATATTAAAACTTTTTATATTTTACTAGGGAATGGGAGTGAATAATTAATGTAATTTTTATTTAATATTTAATGATCGAATTTTATACCATAATCACCAAAATAAATAAATATAGTTAATTTAAAAAATATGGGATTTTTCTGAACACTTTTTATCCACCACTAATATACAACGGGGCACGATACAATACCCGTGTTAAGGTGTCAGTAGACTAATAGTAAATTAACCCGTGATTGTGAGAATTATTATGGAAGATCACTGTATGTGTTGTTTGTCATTATTCATTATCTATTTTATATTATAAATACATAATACATATGATTCATTCATTACACTTGATCAAAGATATCACTCCCTCTACATATGTTTCGATCACCTTCACCACTCAAGTTATCAACCATCGCCGGAACACCATGATCTTCATAACCACCATTGAAACCACAACCTTAACACCTTCGAAAACCATCACCATTACTCGACTCCTGTTTTACAACTCAAACAACCACCAAACCCGTCACCATAACCCATTCAAGAACACTCCACAACCATACCATCGATTCACCACACTCCCCTATTAAACACCATCTCAAACCCATTTAGAATATCATTACCATCACTTTCTTGATCGACATCACAAACCCACCATCCTCCACCATGGCCGTCATCGACATTATTACCTCTCTCACTTCTATTTCTATTCTACAAAAACCACATAACCCCTTTGAATTTACCTGCTGCTGTTCGAACGTGGTTACCAATAAGAACCATCACTATTTTTCTTGGGTCCCTACTGTACAGCCGTAAACATTCATCACTACTACACTACTTTCTTCTAATTCATTTCTTTCGTAAAAACCTACCTGCTAATAACTATATTTTTTTTTCAAAACACGTCACTGTATGCAAACCCACCAACCCTTTATACTCACTACTGCTATACCTGTTCTGTTTAAGTGCTGTCGTTCACCATTGCAGCTATAGCTGCACTTTATCTTCCTATTTTTTTGCTATTATTCAACACTCAAAACAACCTTCAAACAAAACCATTATTATCGAACTTTTTGCTGTCTTCTTCTATTATAATACAATAACGATTGATGAGAAATAATGGAGGATGATGATGAATTAAAGCATTGACGTTGATGTTAAATTGATATTTTTTTGGGTCGTTTGACATTCCAATGGCCACAATTAATTGTGGATATTAAGTGGGAAACATGTAGACCTCCACTTCTTTTTCTTTGATTGATTCTTTCCAGTATTAGATTGAACTAAGCAAGAAATTTAGGTCATGAACCTTTGGGTTAGACAACTGGGCAGTAATCCTGTAGTGATATTTATTGGGCCGTGGTCATATTGTTTTAGTTAATGGTCTTTGTTCGTACTAGTGTATTTATTGGGCCGTAATCCAGATTCTTTTTCGGTTAAACTGAAACGAGGACGATGAATGATAGAAGTGGTAATGAAGCAGTTAAGTCACATGATGATGAGGGTTTAGGATTATGATGTTGATGTTATGCGAGGTGTATACGAAATAGTTTATATTTTACTAGAAAAAACTATTAAATACGATACAATTTTACACAAGATATTTATTTATTTATAGAATGGATATACTTAAACCTTGCTACAACACTTATAGGAAGTGTACCTAATCGTACAGTAGTGTAGTTTTTAGTAAGTCCGGTTCGTTCCACAGGGAAATCTTTAAACAAAGCTCAACGCTATATTAGTTTACTTTTATAAAAATACAAACATATATATAAGTAATATTATTATTAAAAAGGGGGGTTTTTACCGTTTAATGACCGGTTTGTCGATTTTAAGACTTTAGTCGCAGTTAAAACCTAATGTAAAATATAAAATAAATACAAGACTTAAATTAAAGCGTAAAGTAAATAACGATAATGAAATTGCGAATAATAAAAGTGCGATAAAATAAACTTGCGATAATTAAAAAGTACGATAATTAAAAGTGCGATTAAATAACAATAAATAAAAGTGCGATAATTAGAAGTGCAATTAAATATAAAATAAAGGAAATTAAATATGAAATAAAAGAATTATGCTTATTTAAACTTCCGTAATCATGATGTTTGACGTGTTGATTTTAGTTTTATGCCCATGGGTTAATTGTCCTTTTTCCTGGATTATTTAATATGTCCGTCTGGTTTTTGTCCTTAACAGTCCATCAGTCATAAATATAAAGTGCGAGTGTCCTCGTCAAATTATCCTTATACCCGAAGTTAAATATTCCAACTAATTGGGGATTCGAATTGTAACAAGGTTTTAATACTTTGTTTAATGAATACACCAGGTTATCAACTGCGTGTAAACCAAGGTTTTACTACTTTGTTAGCAATTACACCAATTACCCTTGAATGTAATTTCACCCCTGTTTTAATTATTCTAGTGGCTATTAATCCATTCCCGTGTCCGGTTAAATGAACGATTATTCGTACATATAAATATCCCGCCCATCGTGTCCGATCGAGTGTATATGGTAATTTATAGGGACGCCCAATTGTAAATCTTTATATTAACATTAACAAACTTTCATTTAGTTAAACAAATATAAAGCCCATTAATAGCCCATAGTCTAATTTCCACAAGTGTCGTTCTTTTGTCCAAACCCCAATTATGGTACAAAGCCCAATTACCCAATTTTAGTAATTAGCCCAACATCATGATTACTTCGTTTTAAATAAGCATAATAATAACTTAGCTACGAGACATTAATGTAAAAAGGTTGAACATAACTTACAATGATTAAAAATAGCGTAGCGTTACACGGACAGAATTTCGACTTACACCCTTACAACATTCGCTAACATACCCTTATTATTAGAATTATAATTAAAATTAAAATATAAATTATATATATATATATATATATATATATATATATATATCGTATATATGAGAGAAGAGAGAAAAATAGATTATATTTTGCGATCAGAATTCGGTTGGCTTTATAGGGATTTTTGAAATTTGGGGCTCCGCGACTCGCGGCAAAATCCTCTTCAAACTCCGCGAGTCGCGGAGAATGAATTTATAGCTCACACCCTTGGAGTCTTTCTCTGCCGACGGTTTTATAATATATATATAATATATATATAATTAATATAATTAATTATATATTATATTATATTTATATACATAGTTAACTTGTAATTTTTAGTCCGTTGCGTCGAGCGTTAAGAGTTGACTCTGGTCCCGGTTCCGGATTTTCGAACGTCCTTGCGTACAATTTTATATTTTGTACTTTGCGTTTTGAATCTTGTACTCTTGTAATTTCGAGACGTTTCTTATCAATAATTGGAACCTTTTTGATTGTCTTTTGTACTTTTGAGCTTTTTGGTCGTTTGCGTCTTCAATTCGTCGAATCTGTCTTTTGTCTTCACCTTTTATTATTTAAACGAATATCACTTGTAAATAGAACAATTGCAACTAAAAGCTTGTCTTTCTTGAGGAATAATGCTATGAAATATATGTTCGTTTTTAGCATTATCAAATATTCCCACACTTGAGCGTTGCTTGTCCTCAAGCAATATCGTCTTGAAATACTAGAATCACTTCTTTATTCTTCACACTTTGTACATCAGTGATTTCTATACGGCGGTATAAACAATGGTAGTAACGATATGGTTTACAGTCCCACATGACTATAAAAATTTATATCCATTAAGGAAATTGGATCTTTATGAAAACATTTGATCTTTTGAAAATTAAATCTAGTTTTTACCCTAGATAAATTTTCCGGAATAACCCTTCACCGGTGTTTGCAAATTATTTTTGTGGGTTGTGTGGGTTTCAGATTTGAAAATTTTAGCTCAAAACTTATGGTTTTGTGTCACCCACTTGCTAACCTTGTATTTGGAAAGCAACACGTCCAGTTTACTTGTCCCGTATATTACCTTTCGGTAAACTACCGTCCGGTTGAAAGGAAAGCGTTGAACAAGCAACTGTTAAGGCAATGTCCCCTGACATGCTTTTAATTATGGTCTATAACGTGTCGGACGCAATTACTATCCTTGGTAGGAGAAATAGTAAAGCTCACCCTTATAATTTTTCGGTCTGGCACAAGGTCCTGTCTTTGACCACTATGCAACCACCGTTCTTACGGTTGACACCCGATTTAGTTCAGGTGACCTAATGAATTCCAGGTGAATTCCTAGGATTTTACGTTCAATGGTAATGAACGCATTGAAAATAGGGTTTTCAGAAAACAAATCGGTTTGTAATTTTGATCAAAATATTTTCTCGTTTAAGCTCGAGTTTAGATATCATCGAATTCCATGAGTTTGTAATTCTCAATCTTTAAGGTCAATCTCTAGGATTGAGTAATATCAGTCTTAAAAGCTGATTTTTAATCTTTAAGGAGATTATCCTTTCTGGGGATCTGATTCATTAGTCTTATCAAGCTAATTTGCACGGTGCCCCCCATTGTACGAGATAAATCCTTCTCATGGTTAGGATAAATCTGACCACTTGGCGACCCTGTTTAATGCTGAGGTCCGTGGATTTCCTGCTGATTTTAGTGATGACTTTTCTAGATTTTTCGTCAACCTACAGCTGGTCTGGACGACAACTTCATGACCTAAATCAAGAAGCGCGTTTCTTTTTCGGAAGACTTTACTTCCTTTTAATGATGGAATTGATTCATCATGTAGATCCATCTCTTCTTTTCTTTCATCGGGTAAAAACAGTTTAGTTTAGTCCAAAGCAAAAGTATTTTCAGTTATTTGTTACAGATATATGTGACATATGTTTAAGATAACTTGGTAAATTTTCCCACACTTGGCTTTTATTTTCCTTTTTATCGTCCTCTATTCCATTTTAAATGAATTTTTAACATTTTGGTTTGTTTCTCAATTTATGTCCTTTCCGAGGTTACAATAATTTCGGTGTTAAAACCTAGTTTTATCGTTCATAAATATGTATAAACATGATTTTGAGTTCATTTAATTGAAAATTTTGAAAAATTTTACTAGAATTGGGTAGTCAGTATATAAGACCAGGGCTGTTCTTTATTATCAGAGAGCACTAGATTCTAATACAACTACTGCTTTACTAGTATTTTTAATGGTAACCAAGTGTTTAAAGTAAAAATTTTTAAAATCCGAAAGAATTTAACCCCTTCCCACACTTAAGATCTTGCAATGCCCTCATTTGCAAGAAATCAGTAACAATTTAAATTATTGAGGGTGATTTGTGTGAAAATGATTAAATTTTTACCAAAGTTTCCAAATATATTGGCGTTTGTTTGCTGAATGATAAATGGTGCACATCATTTGTTCATTCCTTCTTGTTGTTATTTCACATATATTTTGCATCTTGTCATCAAAATTAGTTGCTTTTGCTGAACTTAATGCCAGTCTTTGAAAATGCGTTGTTTTACCCTGTTGTGTACATAAGATAAACTGCAAATATATATACATATTTTTGAAGTTTGGTATATTACCCCACATTCAAAAATTATTAAAATCTAAGAATAAAAGTTAGATAATTATAAAAATGATTACAATATTAACAAAAGTATTAAACATATCAATAATTACAAATTACAAAATAAAAAAAAATAATAAGTAAACTAAGGATGATATTGGTACCAATAGGGGTTCCAGGCATAACCATAGGTGCTATAGAATGCTTCGGCAGGGTCATACGTAGGATATGGTGGCTGCATCTCTATAGACCAAGGAGGGAAGATGGGTTTCGGTGTAGGAATATAGTTTCTACCTATATGTTGGCAATGAGCTATGATCTGGTTCTGATGAACTTGCCAATCTTCAAATGCTCTCTGTCTAGCATTTTCGTATTCCTGAGAAGCTATAAACCTATGCATTTCTTGCATCTCATTCCCCCCTCCTACATTACCTTGCTGCTGGTTTCTCTCCACCCGTGGATGTCTACCATGGTATCGTACTGCGGCGTTATTTCGCCTCTTCAAAACTTTCGCACCATGGTATACATTTAAACCTATAATATCGCGGGGTTCCGGCTCTTCTAGTAATAATCCCCCCCCGACTTATATCCACACCGAGATATTCACCAATCAAAGTAATAAAAATACCACCTCCTATTATGCTATGTGGTCGCATCCCCCGAACCATAGCTGATAAATAATAACCCACACAATATGGTATACTTACAGTGCTTTGTGGGTCTCGAATACACATATGGTAAAACAAATCTTGTTCATTTACCTTTTCCTTGTTTTTACCCCTTTGTGTAATCGAATTAGCTAAAAACCTATGTATCACTCTTAATTCAGCTCTATCTATATCCAAATAAGAGTAATTTCCCCCTTTGAAACGGTGATGGCTTGTCATTTGACTCCACACACCGTGTGTATCAAAATTTTCATCTATCTTTCTACCGTTTAGTATCAATCCTCTACAATCGGCATACGCTAACTCCTCAGGCGTATATATACGTAAAGCCTGAGCCATGTCTAGTAAAGACATGTGGCGCATCGAACCGCCTAACAAAAATCTAATAAAAGAACGATCGGTTAAACTAGCTACCCGGTCATTCAACTCTATACTACATAACAATTCTTCACACCATACTTTATATACAGGTCTACGTATGGTGAATAAATGTACCCAGTCATTAAAAGAAGAATTACCATACCTCTGTACAAGTAATTCCCTAATTGGCCCGGCCAATTCTACTGCTTCTAAGGGTCCCCATTCTATGACCCTCGGTACCTCAACAACCTTAGAGTGAAGAGTGTGCAAACCCCTTTGATATTTTGGATAATCTATCCAAAGTCTGTCAAATCTCAGGTTCGGGTGCAACTCTTCCAAGTGCATATCGGAAAAGGTCATGACTGGATGAGGTATATCCTGCTTGTAGTAGTTATCCACCTCCTGTTGTTCCAAATTCTCAGCAGGAGCATTTCGGGCTTGGGACGAAGATTCACCCCTTTCAGTCTGCAAAACACATCAAACACAATTTTTGTGCATCCAAATATGCATTAGTGTCAGCAAAATCATCAATCAAAATAATTACAATGACATTATCAATTTATATCAAACTTAAGCTCATTTTCACATTTTTATCAAATCTACACTTTTTCAAATAAGCATATACGAAAATGTTCGCCAAGTTCATAAGCATTCAACTCAAATAACATGTCAAAATAATCATTACTAGCAATTAAACAAGTCTCAAATGGCATTATCTTTCAAAAATCAAGTTCATGAATTTTAGACTTGAAAAAGTCCACTTTAATTCTCAAAATCATGTTTAGGCTCAAAGTTTGGATCATTTAACTACCTAGACATGTTACACTACTCAATTTAGCAACAATTCATGACAAAAATCGGCCATAACCTATTTATATCAAAAAGCCCCAAATTTGCTCAAGAACACAAACCCTAGATTATTCAAAATTTGAAGTTTAAGGCTTCTAATCATGTTAAACAGCATCAATCTAGGTTATACAAGCATAATACATAAACAATTTAAGCTTAATTACACTAAAAAGCATCAAAATCAAATTGGGAAATAAATTGCTCAAGAACATCAAATTTCGGATTAAATGGTGTTTAGGTGTAGAAATTTACCATTTTTCTTGAGTAATTCTTAGATAGCATCCTTCTCAACATGATTTTAGCAAAAGATTTGGTGATTAACGGTTAAAAATTGTGATTTTTGGGGTGTTTTTGGGTGGTTTTTCGTGGGGTTTCGCAGCTATTTTTCTGTTTTGGGGTATGAAACCGAGCTGTTGCAGCTCTTATTTTTTTTCTGTAATCCGGTCCTCCCGCGAGTCGCGGGGATTTACCCTCCAAACTCCGCGAGTCGCGGAGTTTGGTATATATATATATAATTTTTTTTTTTATAATCATTAACTTATGAAAACAATTAAGAAATTAATTTTAAAATTTTGTTTCCCTTGTTATTTAGGACGAGGTCGTTTCGGATCGATGTCCTAGTCCGTCCTTCGACAAAATTTTAAAATTTGTCTTTTTGTAGCGATTGTTTTAAAAGCTAAGATTTTTGGTTTTTTTTTTTTTTTCCAATGTTTTTGGCATACTTTAATTCAATAAGATTAAAAATAATGATAATAAAAGTTCTCGTCCCTCCCTCGGGTAAAGCAATTTCGGTTCAAAGATCTAGTCTTCAACTTACGACGAATTTTAAAAATCATATTCTTAACTTAATGAGATAAAGTAAATTTTTGTTTTTAAATTCACACAACTTAAATATAAAATTCAAAATTTATATTAAAAATTCACACCAAACTTAAAATTTAAAATGCATAAAATTAAAAATTTATATTTTAAAAATTAAAAATTCACACCAAACTTAATTTAAAAATTCATATTATAAATTCATACCAAACTTATATTAATTTTTCAATTTTAAATATATTGTTTTTACAAAGTTTACAATATTAATTTTAAATATTAATTTTAAAAACATGGTAAAAATAAAATTAAAAATCTTTTTGTCTTTTTATCCCACTTTAATCAATCAAATATTATCAAAAATATGCGTCCCTCTTTTCGGTAAAGTAATTTCGGTTCCAAAACCTAATTTAACTCATGACGAATTTTTGAAATATTTTGGGTTGATTGATTAAAGATATTTATACCTTAAGAATAAACGTTAAATTTTGCAGTGATGTAATAAATTTTTGAATGATATCAATAATTTCGGTCGCCAAACCTAATTTTATTCAATACCAATTTAATACTTTTTAGCGAACAAATTAGCGTTTATTATCAAAAGGTTAAAAATAAAAATAAAAACTGTACAGACATACCTGTGAAATAGATTTCTTAGTTATATGATCTATCCCATTCATAAGATAGTTGGTTTAATTGGTTTTCCATGGATACATAGGCGTAACCTCGAGCATTCAGTGTCTTTTCTTCTAAACATATGAACGGTCCGTCTCTGCATAAAGTAACAAATTCGGTATTTGAATAGGTTTGATTATTTGAACATTTACCTCCATGTGACCATTTTCCGCATTTGTGACATCTTTCTAGGTGTCGTGCTCTTCTTTTCGCTGCGGATTTTGATTTTCCTTTACCAAATTGTAACTTATTATCTTCGCATCTGGATTCTTTTCTAACTCCGTCCATTCTTTCTCTGATTACTGATACTAATTCACTCGGTAGTATGTCATTATTTCTTTTAGTGATCAAAGTGTGTAGCATTAGACCATGGTTTAGTTCACAGGCAGTCTTCATTTTGTAAAAACCTAAAAAAATAAAAATTCAGAATGGGGGGAGAAGACTAGTTCTTTAGGGTCTGCTAGGGAAAGACCATTCGGGTTCCATTTTCGAGAACTACACGAAAACAGACAATCTAACTCTAACAGAAATACATATTATCCTTTAAAGACTTGATTCTCCCCACACTTAGTTAGCTGTGGTGTCGAAATTGTGATTAACTTCGTTGTCGACTTCCATCGGACCATGTATGTAATGTTTAACTCTGTGACCATTAACTTTAAATTCAATCCCATTTGAATTTATTAATTCTATCGTTCCGTATGGGAAAACTCTTTTGACTATGAATGGTCCAGACCATCTTGATTTCAATTTTCCAGGAAATAGCTTGAATCGTGAATTGAAAAGAAGAACTCTGTCTCCTTCTTTAAATTCTTTTGAACTTCTGATTCTTTTATCATGCCATTTCTTCGTTCTTTCTTTATAGATTAACGAATTTTCGTATGCTTCATGTCTTAATTCTTCTAATTCGTTTAGTTGACTTAATCGTAGACGTCCAGCTTCATGTAAATCAAGATTACATGTTTTCAAAGCCCAAAATGCTTTGTGTTCAATTTCTACTGGAAGATGACATGCTTTTCCATAAACAAGTCTAAAAGGTGTGGTTCCAATTGGAGTTTTGTAGGCTGTTCTAAAAGCCCAGAGTGCATCCTCCAATTTAATGGACCATTCCTTCGGATTTGATCCTACAGTTTTCTCTAGAATACGTTTTAAAGCTCGGTTGGTATTTTCAACTTGTCCACTTGTTTGTGGATGATATGAGGTGGAGATTTTATGAGTTACTCCATATCTTTTAAGAACTTTCTCAAGTTGATTATTACAGAAATGAGTACCCCGATCACTTATTAAAGCTTTCGGTGTTCCAAACCTTGCAAAAAGACGTTTTAAAAAGTTGACTACAACTCGTGCATCGTTAGTTGGGAGAGCTTGTGCTTCCGCCCATTTAGATACATAATCAATGGCTACGAGTATATATAGATTATTATTAGATTTTGGAAATGGACCCATAAAGTCAATACCCCAAATGTCAAATACTTCACATACTTGGATGACATTTTGTGGCATTTCATCACGTTGACTTATTTTTCCGGCCCTTTGACATGCATCACAGGATTTGCAAAGAATGTGTGCGTCTTTGTAAATTGTAGGCCAATAGAATCCAGCTTCATAAACTTTTCTTGCTATTAGTTGAGGCCCATAATGCCCTCCTGTTGGTCCTGTGTGACAATGGTTTAATATTTTACTAGCTTCATCTCCAAATACACATCGGCGTATTATCCCATCGGGACAACTTTTAAACAGGTGTGGATCTTCCCAGAAATATTGTTTTATATCACTGAAGAATTTCTTTCGTCTTTGGTACGATAATCCTTTTTAAAGGAATCTACAAACTAAGTAGTTTGCATAGTCTGCAAACTATGGGATTTCTTTATAATCTATCTTCAATAGATATTCATCAGGAAAGTTGTCTTGTATGGCCGATTCATTTAGAACTTCTAACTCAGGATTTTCAAGACGAGAAAGATGATCAGCGGCGAGATTTTCTGCTCCTCTTTTATCTCGGATTTCAATATCAAACTCTTGTAAGAGTAAGATCCAACGGATTAATCTTGGTTTAGCATCTTGTTTTGAAAATAGGTATCTAAGAGCAGAATGGTCGGTATAGACCACCGTTTTTGCTAGAACGAGATATGATCGAAATTTGTCAAAAGCAAAGACAATAGCAAGGAGTTCTTTTTCAGTAGTTGTATAGTTCGTTTGTGCTCCTTGTAATGTCTTACTAGCATAATATATAGGTTGAAATCGTTTTTCAATCCTTTGTCCTAAAACGGCTCCCATTGCAAAATCACTTGCATCGCACATTAGTTCAAATGGTAGATTCCAATTTGGTGTTATCATGATCGGCGCATTAGTGAGTTTTTCTTTAAGAATATTAAAAGATTTGATACACTCATCTGAAAAGATGAATGACACATCCTTTTCTAGGAGTTTATTCATAGGAGTGGCAATTTTAGAAAAATCTTTTATGAAACGTCGGTAAAAACCGGCATGCCCTAGAAAACTCCTAACTCCTCTAACATTTGTGGGATGTGGAAGTTTAGCAATTACATCTACTTTAGCTCTATCCACTTCAATTCCTTCTTTTGAAATTTTATGTCCAAGAACGATGCCTTCTTTAACCATGAAATGGCATTTCTCCCAATTAAGTACTAGATTCGATTGTTCGCATCTAATTAGCATTCGTTCCAGATTAACTAGACATGATTTAAATGTATCACCGAAGACTGAAAAGTCATCCATGAATACTTCCATGCATTCTTCTATCATGTCGTGAAAAATCGCCATCATACACCTTTGAAAGGTTGCAGGGGCGTTGCAAAGTCCAAATGGCATGCGTTTGTAGGCAAAAGTACCATAAGGGCACGTGAATGTGGTTTTCTCTTGGTCTTCGGGTGCTATTGGAATTTGAAAATATCCGGAAAATCCATCTAGAAAACAATAGTAACTATTTCCGGCTAATCTTTCCAACATTTGATCTATGAAAGGTAAGGGAAAGTGATCTTTTCTAGTGGCGTCATTTAATTTTCTATAATCAATACATACACGCCATCCTGTTACAGTCCTAGTAGGAATAAGCTCATTTTTCTCATTTGTAATGACAGTCATGCCACCCTTCTTAGGTACGCATTGAACTGGGCTTACCCATGGACTATCAGAAATTGGATATATCAAACCTGCATCTAGCAGTTTAATAATCTCTTTCTTAACTACATCTTGCATATTAGGATTTAGTCTTCGTTGGCGTTGCACATACGTTTTATGACCTTCTTCCATAAGGATTTTATGTGTGCAATACGAAGGACTTATTCCTTTAATATCATGAATCTTCCATGCAATGGCTGGTTTATGAGCTTTCAACACAGAAATGAGTTGTGATTTCTCATTTTCAGTAAGAGAAGACGATATTATTACAGGTAATTCAGATTCACCATGTAAATAAGCGTATTCCAAATGGTTTGGAAGTGGCTTTAACTCTAATTTCGGAGGTTCTTCTATCGATGATTTGTATCGATATCTGTCTTCTTCTTTTAGCATTTGAATTTCTTCTGTTGTTGGTTCATATCCATTAGCTATTAGTGTAGCTAACATTTCAGCTTCATCAATTGGTTCATTACCTTCTCCTAAAGAACATTCTCCTGTTCCTTGTAATTCTGGAAATTCTTCTAATAATTCTGCATGTGCATCTATAGTTTGAATATAATAACATGTATCATCTGCAGATTGTGGTTGTTGCATTGCTCTATCAACTGAAAAGGTAACACTCTCATCCTCTATACTTAGGGTCAGTTTCTTACCGAACACGTCTATCATTGCTTTAGCCGTGTTTAAGAATGGTCTTCCTAATATGAGAGGAACTTGAGAATCTTCTTCCATGTCCAAAACAACAAAATCTACTGGAAATACTAAAGTACCAACTTTAACTAGCATGTTCTCCATTATCCCTCTAGGATATTTTATTGATCTATCGGCTAGTTGTATGCTTATTCTGGTTGGTTTCAATTCTCCAAGGTCTAGTTTAGCATATAGTGAATACGGCATTAGATTTATACTAGCACCTAAGTCTGCCAATGCTTCTATTGAACTAAGACTACCCAGAAAACATGGAATTGTGAAACTTCCTGGATCAGATAATTTTTCTGGTATCTTATTCAACAGCACTGCTGAACAATTAGCATTCATAGTAACAGCCGAGAGTTCTTCCATTTTCTTTCTATTCGTGATCAGATCTTTCAAGAATTTAGCATATCTAGGCATTCCTGAAATCACATCAATGAAAGGAAGATTTACATTTATCTGTTTAAACATATCCAAGAATTTGGATTGCTCGGCTTCAAGTTTCTCTTTCTTCATTTTACTCGGATAAGGAAGTGGTGGTTGGTATGGTTTAACATAAGGTTTATCCTTAACTTTGTTATCTTCATTAACCTTCTCAACTACCGGTTCTTTTTCCTTATCTTGATCAGGTTGTGGTTCTTGTGGAGTAGGAATAGTTTCATCAGAAGTTACAGGTATTTCAGGTGGTTTAAGTGTTGTACCACTTCTTGTGGTAATAGCTTTAGCTGTTTCACTCCGGGGGTTAGCATTTGTATCACTAGGTAGACTTCCCGGTTTTCTTTCACCTATTAACCTTGCTAGGTTACTTACTTCTTGTTCCAGATTTTGAATAGAAGCTTGTTGATTTCTAAATGCTTGAGCATTTTGTTCATTAGTTTGTTTTTGAGATGTGAAAAACTGTGTTTGAGTTTCAACTAGCTTCATCATCATATCATCTAAATTCGGTTTTTTATCATCGGTTTGTTGTGGTGGTTTGTTTTGAAAATTAGGTCTTTGCTGATTGTAAGTATTATTGGATACTTGTTGATTGCTAGGACCTTGTTGGTTGTTGTATGGAATATTTCGGTTATAATTCTGGTTTTGATTGTAAATTGGTCTTGGCGGTTGATAATTATTCTGATAATTATTTCCAGACCTTTGGTTTATGTATGAAATATTCTCTCTTTGTTCCATTGTTAATTCAATATTGAGACAATCTTTTGTCAAATGTGGTCCTCCACACTGCTCACAACTAATTCGTATTGAGTGAATATCCTTAGTCATCTTTTCCATTCGTCTCTCCACAGCATCTATCTTTGCGGAAATGGAATCTAAGTCATGGCTAGAATCGGCTCTAGCTGCTTTAGATGATCTATTGATATCTTTTTCTTGGTGCCACTCATGTGAGTGGGAAGCAGTATTATCAATAATTTTGTAAGCATCAGTTTCGGTTTTCTTCATAATAGAACCACCAGCTGCTATATCTATGTCTTTCCTTGTAGTGATGTCGCATCCTTGCTAGAATATTTGTACTATTTGACAGGTGTCTAAACCATGTTGCGGACATCCTCTTAATAACTTTCCATATCTTGTCCATGCCTCATATAGAGTTTCATTTGGTTTCTGTGTGAACGTAACAATTTCTGCTTGAAGTCTTACGGCTTTAGATGCAGGAAAGAATTGTTTAAGAAATTTGTCAACTAAAACGTCCCATGTATCAATCGCCCCTTCAGGTAACGATTCCAACCAATCTTTGGCTTCTCCCTTTAAAGTCCAGGGAAATAACATGAGATATATCTGTTCATCCTCCACTTCTCGGATTTTAAATAGTGTGCAGATCCTATTAAAGGTACGTAGATGTTCATTTGGATCTTCCTTCGGCGAACCACTAAATTGGCATTGATTAGTCACCATGTGTAGAATTTGTCCTTTGATTTCATAATCTGGCGCATTAATGTCTGGATGAGTAATTGCGTGACCTTGGCCAGTGCGTTTAGCTCTCATTCGGTCTTCCATACTTAAAGGTTCCAGATTCTCCATAATTGAATTTGTTGAATCGGTATCACTAGATGATTCTGATTTAATGGTTCGTTCCTCAACAATCTCTGTTTGAATGATTGGTGGCTCCGGAGGAAAGTTTAATGGTTCAGGATCTACGAACCGTTCCTGAATATTCTCTGGATTCTCAATTGTGAGGTCGGGTTCAAAAAATGGATTATCGGAAATTTGAACTGAAGTACTTGGTCGACTGGATGACGATTCTAAAGAAAAATCAACGGCGGTTATATTTGCTAAATGTCTTGATCTAGTTACAGGTGGTGAACGTACAAAAGGTGATGAACGTCTTGCTCGGTGCATTCACTGAATATCCTATTAGTTTTAAAAAGGAAGAAAAATTATAATAAGTTATCCAATTAATAGACTTTTCTGATTTTGCCCACGTTTCGAATAGCCAAAAGATGCAGCAGAGGGGCAGGATTCGTTTGGTCTCAATATAATTGAGGACTGTTTGGCTCCAATAACCCGGTCCACGTACAAATCCAACTATTACTACGAACCAGAAAATTTTGATGTCTATCAATTTAACCACTTAAAATAAATTTTCGTAATTTTAAGAAATTTAGATAAGAAGTAGAATAAAAATCTATATCCTAAAAACTAGAATAGCGAGAAATAAGAGAGAAAAAGAGTTCGTCGCAAAAGGTCGAAAAAGAAAAAAAATGGTTGAAAAATAAAAGGTGACGGAAAAATAAAAGAAACTTATAAAAACTTAAAAATACTTGACTAACCTAAACTTATTACTACAACTAACTTAAAATTATAATCGCAAATTGAAATTACTAATTGGAATGATAATTGATACATAGTAAAAGGTGTCTAAAAATATTAAAGCTTACAAGAAAAACTAAATCCCAAATGGAAATAACTTAAAAAGAAACTAAAACTTAAAAAGGCGTCGCAAAATTCTAAAGCACCTAAATCTTAGTCTAAAGAAAAAGCACTTAAGGAATTCTACGGCAAAGCCTAAAAATCTAGGAGTAAAAATAACTATAGGAAAAACTAAGTTTAAAATTAAATATGAGCTAAAAATACAAATATTACGCTACAACGATTAAAAAGGGACAAAATATAAAAATATACAAAAAGTTGTAAAAAGTACAATATTTATAAAAATATTATTTTTATATTATTTATTTTATAAAACTATTAATTTTACAATTTAATAAAACTAATTAATACTAAATACATAAATTAAATAAAAAGTAAAAGTAAAAATAAAACTAATAATAATAATAATAATAATAATTAGGGTTAAATAATAATTATAATTAATAATAACCCGTAATTAATGCAGGATTAGGGTTTCTGTTCGTGTGTCAGGTACCCTCCGCGAGTCGCGGTAATTAATGCAGAAAACCCCGCGAGTCGCGGGGTTCAAAAATTCAGATGACAGCTTTAAATTCGACGCGTTTTTTCTTTATTTATTTATTTATTTTTATTTTCTGTTTTCTATTTTTTCTATAAATAAAAGATATTTAATAAAACTTATATTAAAATAAAAATAAAGAAACTTATAAAACTTAAATATTTAACAAAATCTTAAAAATGCTTATATTTTTGTTTTTCTTTTTATATTTTTGAATAATTAAAACGTATTTTTACAAAAGCGACTTTTAATAGAAGTAAACTAAATTTTTTTTTTTATTAGCGTTGCGCTTCCGGCGTTTAGAAAGGTCCCCGGCAGCGGCGCCAAAAATTACTTGATGTTATGCGAGGTGTATACGAAATAGTTTATATTTTACTAGAAAAAACTATTAAATACGATACAATTTTACACAAGATATTTATTTATTTATAGAATGGATATACTTAAACCTTGCTACAACACTTATAGGCAGTGTACCTAATCGTACAGTAGTGTAGTTTTTAGTAAGTCCGGTTCGTTCCACAGGGAAATCTTTAAACAAAGCTCAACGCTATATTAGTTTACTTTTATAAAAATACAAACATATATATAAGTAATATTATTATTATAAAGGGGGGTTTTTACCGTTTAATGACCGGTTTGTCGATTTTAAGACTTTAGTCGCAGTTAAAACCTAATGTAAAATATAAAATAAATACAAGACTTAAATTAAAGCGTAAAGTAAATAACGATAATGAAATTGCGAATAATAAAAGTGCGATAAAATAAACTTGCGATAATTAAAAAGTACGATAATTAAAAGTGCGATTAAATAACAATAAATAAAAGTGCGATAATTAGAAGTGCAATTAAATATAAAATAAAGGAAATTAAATATGAAATAAAAGAATTATGCTTATTTAAACTTCCATAATCATGATGTTTGACGTGTTGATTTTAGTTTTATGCCCATGGGTTAATTGTCCTTTGTCCTGGATTATTTAATATGTCCGTCTGGTTTTTGTCCTTAACAGTCCATCAGTCATAAATATAAAGTGCGAGTGTCCTCGTCAAATTATCCTTATACCCGAAGTTAAATATTCCAACTAATTGGGGATTCGAATTGTAACAAGGTTTTAATACTTTGTTTAATGAATACACCAGGTTATCAACTGCGTGTAAACCAAGGTTTTACTACTTTGTTAGCAATTACACCAATTACCCTTGAATGTAATTTCACCCCTGTTTTAATTATTCTAGTGGCTATTAATCCATTCCCGTGTCCGGTTAAATGAACGATTATTCGTACATATAAATACCCCGCCCATCGTGTCTGATCGAGTGTATATGGTAATTTATAGGGACGCCCAATTGTAAATCTTTATATTAACATTAACAAACTTTCATTTAGTTAAACAAATATAAAGCCCATTAATAGCCCATAGTCTAATTTCCACAAGTGTCGTTCTTTTGTCCAAACCCCAATTATGGTACAAAGCCCAATTACCCAATTTTAGTAATTAGCCCAACATCATGATTACTTCGTTTTAAATAAGCATAATAATAACTTAGCTACGAGACATTAATGTAAAAAGGTTGAACATAACTTACAATGATTAAAAATAGCGTAGCGTTACACGGACAGAATTTCGACTTACACCCTTACAACATTCGCTAACATACCCTTATTATTAGAATTATAATTAAAATTAAAATATAAATTATATATATATATATATATATATATATATATATATATCGTATATATGAGAGAAGAGAGAAAAATAGATTATATTTTGCGATCAGAATTCGGTTGGCTTTATAGGGATTTTTGAAATTTGGGGCTCCGCGACTCGCGGCAAAATCCTCTTCAAACTCCGCGAGTCGCGGAGAATGAATTTACAGCTCACACCCTTGGAGTCTTTCTCTTCCGACGGTTTTATAATATATATATAATATATATATAATTAATATAATTAATTATATATTATATTATATTTATATACATAGTTAACTTGTAATTTTTAGTCCGTTGCGTCGAGCGTTAAGAGTTGACTCTGGTCCCGGTTCCGGATTTTCGAACGTCCTTGCGTACAATTTTATATTTTGTACTTTGCGTTTTGAATCTTGTACTCTTGTAATTTCGAGACGTTTCTTATCAATAATTGGAACCTTTTTGATTGTCTTTTGTACTTTTGAGCTTTTTGGTCGTTTGCGTCTTCAATTCGTCGAATCTGTCTTTTGTCTTCACCTTTTATTATTTAAACGAATATCACTTGTAAATAGAACAATTGCAACTAAAAGCTTGTCTTTCTTGAGGAATAATGCTATGAAATATATGTTCGTTTTTAGCATTATCAGATGTATAATTTTATGATGTCACAGTGAGGTGATAATGATACATTAAGAATAATCCCAGTTATGGTTAATAATAATAAATGATTATGATGGGTAATGCATGATGATGATGCGTTAATAATAATGATCGTAATGATGGAGATGATGATCACGATTAAAGATGAGGATGGTGTTGATAATACAGTGAGATGTTAGATGAGATGATGACTTCGATGATGGTGACCCGTGGTGATAAGGAGATGTTAACGATGAAGATGATACGTTTATAACGGTTAGACGATGATGATAATCAAAATACAGTGAAGTATAAATGATGATGCTCGATAATGATATTTTGTGATGATTTTATGTTAAGATATGATAAAAATTAGTGAAGAGGAAGGTTATGATAATTAAGGTACGTGAATAATGATATTACAAGATGATTCGTTGATGATGAATGATGATGATTAGGATTTAAGATGATGATGATGAGATTTTGATAGATAGAAGATGATGTTAGTGAAGAACGTGATGATGTTAAATTGGATTTGAGAAGGAGAAATAAATGAAACAAAGAAAACGCGGGTTAAATAAGTATATGGTGTGGTTTAATTCAGAAAACCAGTCGTTAGTGCAGTGGCGTTACTTTTTTTTAAGCCTATTATTTTGAGGTAGCATTCTTTTTATTATTGTTATTATTATTATTATTATTATTATTATTATTATTATTATTATTATTATTATTATTATTATTATTATTATTATTATTATTATTATTATTATTATTATTATTATTATTATTATTATTATTATTATTATTATTATTATTATTGTTGCCATTATTTTAGATTACTTATTATTATTATTATTATTATTAATATAAATTAAATTATTATCATTATTATTATTAATATAAGTATTATTATTATTATCAATATTATCATTATTAGAAATATAAATATTATCATGATTGTAAAATTATCATTTTTAGTAAAATTATCATTTATATTATTATTATTAATTTTTATCATTATTATTATTATTATCATTATTTTCATTTTTATTATTAATAACATTATTATTATTATTATAGATACAAATATTATTATAGACACGATTAAGTTTCAAGTTAAAAAAATTATTAATATTATTATTACTATCATCACTATATTATTATTATAATAACAAATAAATATTTTTATATATAAATAACTACATTTAATACATGTAACATAAATATATTAATATTTTTACTAATTATTTATCTAAAGTATATAAAATAGGTATATTTAATTAAATTATTAATGAAACCTATAAACTATTAAATATAACAATTATATCACTAATAATAATATCTAAAAAAATTCAATTACAAGTATATGTTTTAATATATATAAATGATATAGGTTCGTGAATCCGAGGCCAACCCTGCATTGTTCAGTTTCGTCGTATGAATATTTTTACTACAAAATATTGTAGAGTGAGTTCATTTGCTCCCTTTTACTCTTTACATTTTTGGGACTGATAATACATGCGCTGTTTTTACAACTGCTTTATTAAATGCTTTTGAAATATATTTTGAACTGTGAATACATGAAATGCTTTTATAAATGTTTGACGAGAGAGACACAAGCAAAACATTTCTCGAATGAATTATTATGCAGACAGAAGTTCTGCGGATTATTATTGAATTATGTGGACATGATAATTGCCACCATTGAATTATGTGGACATGATAATTGCCACCGTTGAATTATGTGGACATGATAATTGCCACCGTTGAATTATGTGGACATGATAATTGCCACCATTGAATTATGTGGACATGATAATTACCACCAATTGATATGAATGTTACGTATCGAGAGAATGATTTTTATACACAGGTTATGTGTATTAGTTTTTGTGCACGAGATATGTGTACGGTTACTAAGATTTATGAAAAAAAATGGATTGCGTACACGAGAAAGATGTATTGTATTTAAAAGATATCACATGTACATTAAAGGTGGGTGTAGGATTCGGACCCATTTGTACCATGCAGCATTTAAATCTTGTGGTCCATCAAAATGATGAATTTTATTGGTTACGATAAACTTATGAACTCACCAACCTTTTAGTTGACACTTTAAAGCATGTTTATTCTCAGGTATGAAAGAAATCTTCCGCTGTGCATTTGCTCATTTTAGAGACATTACTTGGAGTTGGTCATCGCAATGGGACCATCTGTTGGTGACTTCGTCCAGATGGATTAGGACAGGGTATGACATGTAGAATCAGAGCGATGGTCTTAGCGAACCAGGTCTTGCATTAGTGTGTCTTACTAATAGTTGTTTAGATGCATTAGTGAGTCTAGACTTCGACCGTGTCTGCATGTCAAAAGTTTTGCTTATCATTTCGTGTCGAAAATTACCTGCTTATCGTTCTTAGAAAATTACCTGCTTATCATTCTTAGTCTAGACACGTTTTACTGCATTGACTGCATGAATAGTGTATAGACAAAATTCATATCTTAGTGTATATGCTAATTCATATCTTAGCGTATCTGTTACTGTAAACTTTGCCTGACATATTCCGTGAATTCCTCCGTAATCCACAAAATCTTTTGTTCTATATATATAGATATTCTATGTAATTAAAATACCATCCGATGGCCGAAAAATCATTTCATATCGAAAAATCCTTTACTCAATCGTACGAAATGGAACTCGCCACCAGTTCAAGTCCCTCAGATTCCGACATGGATGTTCACCTAAGCTCTGAAAGCAGCGTCACCAGAATGAATCAACCAATCAGCCATCATCAATTCATCTGATGGGTTCGTGGTCTACTTAATCAATGGAGACGCGAAGAAGGCGATCTAACGAATCGTCCTAATCCATCAGGACGAATACATCACATTTGGTTACATTACGAGGTATTTGACCTCTATATGATACATTTTACAAACATTGCATTCGTTTTTAAAAGACAAACTTTCTTTACATCGAAAATTGACAGGCATGCATACCATTTCATAATATCCACTATCCAACTATAGATTGACTTAATAATAATCTTTGATGAACTTAATGACTCGAATGCAACGTTCCTCGAAATATGCCATGAAAGACTCCAAGTAATATCTTTAAAATGAGCAAATGCACAGCGAAAGATTTCTTTAATACCTGAGAATAAACATGCTTTAAAGTGTCAACCAAAAGATTGGTGAGTTCATTAGTTTATCATAATCGATCATTTTCATCATTTTAATAGACCACAAGATTTTCGTTTCCATTTCTCATAAATATACGTCCCATGCATAGAGACAAAAATCATTCATAAGGATTGAACACCTGGTAACCGACATTAACAAGATGCATATAAGAATATCCCCTATCATTCTGGGAAATCCTTCGGACATGATAAAACAAGTACTAAAGCATCCGGTACTTTGGATGGGGTTCGTTAGGCCCAATAGATCTATCTTTAGGATTCACATCAATTAGTAGATCAGTTTACTAATTCTTAGGTTACCAAGCAAAAGGGGCATATTCGACTTCGATCATTCACCCATATAATGTAGTTTCAATTACTTGTGTCTATTTCGTAAAACATTTATAAAAATTGCGCATGTATTCTCAGCCCAAAAATATAAAGGGTAAAAAGGCAAATGAAACTCACCATACTGTATTTACATGTGGCATCAGAGCTGGTATAACACCGTCCATGTGTGGCGGGTTAGTCATAAAGGAGGTTCTCATAGTGTTACCTGTGACGAAGCATTGGCTCTTACTCCTTGCGATCCCTGGGTTGGCAGTAGCCGAGAAGCAGGCCCGAAAATCAGTATCTGAGGTACACTCAGTGGTCACCAGGCGGTTAGCTGGGAAGGCACTGGGTGATACGGTGGTTATCCCCAACTGTGTTAGAGTTGGTATCAGAGTGGTGGTCTTAGCGAACCAGGTCTTGCATTAGTGTCGACAAATTTGCCTGCTTGATTGTTAATGGTAGGGTCGATTTATTGTATGATGAGCTGTATCAGATGAACTCCTCACCTAATTAACCAACGAATAATCTATCCAAGTGTGATATTGGGCTAGCTATTTGGATTTATAATTAGTTGTGTTAGGCTATATTTGTTATATGGGCCGTATGAATGATGGATTTAGTAAACTGCCCTGCAAATCTTTTCCTACTGTCGAATTAGCTGCCATACGTATGTTTCTTTAGGTTTAATCAAAGTACGCAACCCAGAATGATGAACCCGTAATGTATTATGATATTGATGAATGTATCGATATAGAGAAGAAGGAGATGAGATGAAAATTAGGAGGGGTGGCGTAATGATTGGATTTATTGTTACATAGAATAACAACGATAGATGATGATTAGGTTATGAAGTTAGGATGATAAGATACGATCATGAGGACGATGATGATCAAGATATGAATGATATCGTATGATGATGATGTCAAATGATAATGGCAAGGATGATGATAACTATGATTAAAATGAAAACAGACGAGAAATGGTTATATAGATTTAGCCTGCGAATTTAAACAGAAAGAAACAAATGGATCGATGGTTTGGGCGGATGTTAGGGGAACGAGAGGTCGTGGGTTCGAGCCCGGCTCGGGGCATTTTTTTTAAGAATGCTTTTGGAGGTAGTTGATGTGCGTAGAGGTATATACTAAATAGCTTATATTTTACTACGAAATACTATTAAATACGATACAATTTTACACAAGTTATTTATTTATTTATAGAGTAGATATACGTAAACCTTGCTACAACACTTATAGGCAGTGTACCTAATCGTACAGTAGTGTAGTTTTTAGTAAGTCCGGTTCGTTCCACAGGGAGCTAGCCAAGTTTAACGCTATATTTTTAAAATTATAGTTGTATAAATATAAATATAAGTAGTATTATTATTATAAAAGCTGGATTTTTACCGTTTAATGACAGGTTTGTCGATTTTAAAACTTTAGTCGCAGTTAAAACCTAATGTAAAATAAAAATTACTTAATTTAAAGCGTAAAGTAAATGACGATAAATAAAGTGCGATAAATTAAAATGCGATAAAATGACAATAAATAAAATTGCGATAATTAAAAAGTACGATAATTAAAAGTGCAATTAAATAAAATGATAGTAAATAAAAGTGCGATGAAATATGAAATAAAGGAATTATGCTTATTTAAACTTCCGTAATCACGATGTTTGACGTGTTGATTTTAGTTTATTACCATGGGTTAATTGTCCTTTGTCCTGGATTATTCGATATGTCCATCTGGCTTTTGTCCATAACAGTCCATCAATCATAAATATAAAGTGCGAGTGTCCTTGTCAAATTATCCTTATATCCGAAGTCAAATATTCCAACTAATTGGGGACTTAAACTATAATTACACCAATTTTCCTTGTATATAATTCACCCCTATTTTAATAAGTCCATTGACTATTAATCCATTCTCATGTCCAGTTAAATGAACGATTATTAGTACTTATAAATATCCAGCCCATCGTGTCCGATTGAGTGTATGTGGTTATTTATAGGTACGTCTAAATGTAAATCTTTATATTAAATTAACGAACTATCATTCAATTAAACAAATATAAAGCCCATTAATAACCCATACTCTAATTTCCACAAGTGTTGTTCTTTTGTCCAAACCCCAATTATGGTACAAAGCCCAATTACACAGTCTTTAATATTTAGTCCAACATCATGATTACTTCAATTTAAATAAGCATAATAATAACTTAGCTACGAGACATTAATTTAAAAAGGTTGAACATAACTTACAATGATTAATAATAGCGTAGCGTTACATGGACAGAATTTCGACTTACACCCTTACAACATTCGCTAACATACCCTTATTATTATTAAATTAAAATTAAAATTAAAATTATATATATATATATATATATATAAATATATATATATATATATATATATATATATATATATATATATATATATATATATATATATATATATATATATATCGTAGAGATTGAGAGATAGATTAGAAAAAGGTGTGTTTTTTCGTGCAGAATTCGATGCCTTTTATAGGCCCACGTTGTACTGTAGAGCTCCGCGAGTGCTGAACTTTTAAGCTTAAAACCTCCGCGAGTGCGGAGGTCTAGAATCCAGCTCACAAATTGAATTAAACGTGGGCTGCTTTGATTAAAATAATATATAATATATATATAATTAATTATATATAATATTATATTCTTGTGCATAGTTGACTTGTAATTTTTGGTCCGTTGCGTCGCACGCTGAAAGTTAGTTCATGTCTCGGTTCCGGATTTTCGAACGCCTTTTCGTACAATTTAATATCTTGTACTTTGTGTTTCACGGCTTGTACTCTTGTAATTTTTAGACGTTTCTCATCAATAATTTGAACCACTTTGATTGTACTTTGTACTTTTTAGCTTTTTGGTCATTTGCGTCTTCAATTCGTCGAATCTGTCTTTTGTCTTCACCTTTTATTATTTAAACGAATATCACTTGTAAATAGAACAATTGCAATTAAAAGCTTGTCTTTCTTGAAGGATAACGCTATGAAATATATGTTCGTTTTTAGCATTATCAAATATTCCCACACTTGAGCGTTGCTTGTCCTCAAGCAATATAGTCTTGAAATAAAAACATACTTGAATCACTTCTTTATTCTTCACACTTTGTATATCAGTGATTTCTATACGGCGGTATGAACAATGATAGTAATGTTGTGGTTTACAGTCCCACATGACTATGAAAATTTAGATCCTTTAAGGAAATTGGATCTTTATGAAAACATTTGATCTTTCCCTAGATAAGTTTTCTGAAATAACCCTTCACTGGTGTTTGCAAATTGTTTTTGTGGGTTGTATGGGTTTCATATTTAAAATTTTAGCTCAAAATTTGAGGTTTTGTGTCACCCACTTGCTAACCTTGTATTAGGAAAGCAACACGTCCAGTATACTTGTTCCATATATTACCTTTCAATAAACTACTGCCGGTTGTAAAGGAAAGTGTTGAACAAGCAACTGTTAAGGCAATTTCCTGTGACATGCTTTTGATTATGGTCTATAACGTGTCGGATGCAATTACTATCCTTTGTAGTAGCAATAGTAAAGATCACCCTATAGTTTTTTCGGTCTGGCACAAGGTCCTGTCTTTGATCATGCTATGCAACCACCGTTCTTACGGTTGACACCCGATTTGGTTCAGGTGACCTAATGAATTCCAGGTGAATTCCTAGGATTTTACGTTCAATGGTAATGAACGCATTGAAAATAGGGTTTCAGAATACAAATCGGTTTGTAATTTGATCAAAATATTTTCTCGTTCAAGCTCGAGTTTAGATATCATCGAATTCCATGAGTTTGAATTCTCAATCTTTAAGGTCAATCTCAAGGATTAAGTAATATCAGTCTTAAAAGCTGATTTTTGATCTTTAAGGAGATTATCCTTTCTGGGGATCTGATTCATTAGTCTTATAAGCTAATTTGCACGGTGCCCCCTATTGTACGAGACAGATCCTCTCATGGTTAGGATAAGTCTGACCACTTGGCGACCGTGTCTGATGCTGAGGTCCATGGATTTCCAGCTGATTTTCGAGAAAACTTTTCAAGGTTTTTCGTAAACTCTACAACTGGCCTGGACGACAACTTCCTGACCTAAATCAAGAAGCTCGTTTCTTTTTTCTTTTTCTTTCGGAAGTCTTTACTTCCTTTTAAATTTCATTTATATTACAATAAACTGGGTAAAACTGATTAAAATTGTCCAAAACAAAAGTATCTTCAATTATTTATACAAAAATATGTGATATATGTTCTAAATAACTTGGTAAATTTTTCCCACACTTGGCTTTTATTTTCCTTTCTTTGCCTTTTTATTGTCCTCTATTCCATTTTAAATGAATTCTAAAATTTTGGGTTGTTTCTCAATTTATATCTTTTCCGAGGTAACAATAATTTCGGTGTTAACACCTAGTTTTATCATTCATAAATATGTATAAACATGATTTTGAATTCATTTATTTGAAAATTTTGAAAAATTTTACTAGAATTGGGTAGTAAGTATATAAGACTAGGGCTGTTCTTTATTATCAAAGAGCACTAGATTCTAATACAACTACTGCGTTACTAGTATTTTTAATGGTAACCAAGTGTATAAGTCAAAAATTTTAAAAATCCGAAAGAATTTAACCCCTTCCCACACTTAAGATCTTGCAATGCCTTTATTTGCAAGAAATCAGTACAATTTAAATTTTTCAGGGTGATTAGCGTAGAAAAATGATTAAATTTTACTAAAGTTTCCAAACATATTGGCGTTTGTTTGCTGAATGATAAATGGTGCACATCATTTGTTCATTCCTGCAGTTGTTATTTCACATATATTTAGCATCTTGTCGTCAAAATTAGTTGCTTTTGCTGAACTTAATGTCAGTCTTTGAAAATGCGCTGTTTTACCCTGTTTTGTACATGAGATAAACTACAAACATATATAAACATATTTTTGAAGTTGGGTATATCACCCCACATTCAAAAATTATTAAAAATCTAATAATAAAAGTTAGAAAATTATAAAAACTATAATAGTATCAAAAGAAATATTAAAAATATAAAATTACAAGTTACCAAATGAATAAAAATAGGCATAAAAGAAAATTAGGGTTGATAAGGATGGTGCTAGTAGGGATCCCATTCATAGCCGTATGTGCTGTAGAATGATTGAGCTGGGTCATATGTAGGGTACGGTGGTCAGGTATGTATAGTCCAGGGAGGAAATACGGGCATTGGAGTAGCAATGTAGTTTGCATTTATGTGTGCACGATGACTTATCATTTGGTTTTGATGATACTGCCAATCTTGAAATGCTCGTTGTCTAGCCTTTTCATCCTCATGATGAGCCATAAAAAGTTGCATTTCTGTCATCTGATTCCCCCCTCCCGCATTACCTTGCTGCTGATCTCTTTTGACCTGTGGGTGTGGGCCATCATATGGTGCTGCAGCGTTATGTCATTTCTTTAAAACCTTAGCACCATGATATACTTTCAAACCAATTGGATCACGGGGTTCTGGTGCTACAATTATTAATCCCCCCAACTTCTATCGACATCGAGATACTCAACAATTAAAGTAACAAAGATACCACCTCCGATTATACCATTAGGCCGTATACTCTTAACTATAGCTAATAAATAATAACCCACACAATAAGGTATACTCACAGCGCTCTGTGGGTCTCGAATACACACGAGATAAAATAAATCATTCTCATTTACTTTCTCTTTGTTCTTACCTCACTGTGTAATCGAGTTTGCTAAGAACCTATGGATTACTCTTAGCTCAGCTCTATCAATATCAGTATAAGAGTTATTCCCCCCATTAAATCGGTTATGCCTAGTCATTCTACTCCATATTTCATTCATATAAAAATTTTCATCAACCCTCCTACCATTAACTATCAACCTTTGACAATCAGTAGATGCTAGTTCCTCAGGCGTATATATACACAAAGCCTGAGCTATGTCTAGTAGAGACATATGGCGCATCACACCTCCTAATAAAAATCTAATAAAGCTACGATCGGTTAAGGTAGCTACCCGATCATTTATTCAACACTACATAATAATTCCACACACCATTCTCTATATACACGCCTACGTATATTAAACAAACGTTCCCAATCAGTAAAAGTAGAATTACCATACCTTTGTCTAAGTAATTCTCTGATTGGACCGGCCAATCCCACTGTTTCTAACGGTTCCCAATCTATTACTCTGGGTACTTCAACAACATTAGACTGAAGGGTGTGCAAGTTCCTCTGGTATTTTAGATAATCTATCCAATGTCGGTCAAACCTTAAATTAGGATGTAAATCTGCCAATTCTATATTTGAATATGAAATGAATTGATGCGGTAGATTTTGTCTATATTGGTAATTAATCTCCTGTTCTTCTGCATTCTCAGGAGGAGCATTGTGAGCCTGAGATGCTGATGAAGATTCACCCCTTTCAGTCTGCAAAACACATTAAATACAATTTTTGTGCATCTAAATATGCATTAGTGTTAGCAAAATCATAAATCAAAACAATCATACTGACATGTTTAATCCATATTAAACTTTATATGCATTTTCACAATATTAACAATTGTACACTTTTACAAATAAACATATATGAAAATGTATACAACGTTCTTTAACTTTTATCTCAAATAACATGTCAAAATAATCATTACTAGCAATTAAACAAGTTTCAAATGGCATTCATATCAATTAAATTGAGTTCATGCATTTTTGACTCAAAAAGTCTACTTTAATACTTGATCATTTAGAAACCTAAACATGTTACACTACTCAATTTAGTATAAACTAACAACAAAATTCGGCCATAACCCGTTTATATCAAAAACCCCAATTTTGCTCAAGAACACAAACGCTAGATTACTCAAAATTTGAAGTTTAAGGCTTCTAATCATGTTAAATAGAATCAATCTAGGTTATACAAGCATAATACACAAACAATTTGACCATAATTAAACTAGAAATCATCAAAATCAAATTAAGAATAAATTTATTCAAGAACACTAATAATTCGAATTAAAGAGTGTTTAGATGTAGAAATTACCGATCTCCTTGAGTAACTTCTTGGTAGGATCCTTCTCAACATGATTTTAGCGAAAAATTTGATGTTTAACGGTGAAAATTTTCGATTTTGAGAACCTTTTTGTGGATTTTTCGCAGAAAAATATAAGTGTGGTGTGTTGGGGACTGGTCTGTTCGACCAGTTAACCCCATCTGGGTTTTGATATCTCCGCGAGTGCGGATGTGGGCTACTTTAAAGTACCACGAGTGCGGTTTTTTTTTATAAAAACCTTTAACTAATAAAACATAAATTAATAAATTTTAAAAATTCATTTCTTTTAAGAATGAGGGCGTTTCAGATTGTTGTCCTAGTCCGTCTCTCAACAAAGTTTTAAAATTTGTTACTTTTTAAGCGTCGTTTTAAAAGCAAAGATTTTTGGGTTTTTTAATGTTTTTGGCATACTTTAATTCAATAAGATTAAAAATAATGATAATAAAATTTCTCGTCCCTCCCTTGGGTAAAGCAATTTCGGTTCAACGACCTAGTTTTCAACTTACGACGAATTTTTAGAAATCACATTTTTAACTTAATGAAATAAAGTACATTTTTATTTTTAAATTCACACATAACTTAATTTTAAAATGCATAAAATTAAAAATCAATATTATTAAAATTAAAAATTCACACCAAATTTATATTATATTTTTGTTTTTATACATACAAACTTATATTAAAAATATTAATTTTTCAAATATTTACAAACTTAAATATATTGATTTTAAAAAGTTTAAAATAATAATTTAATATTTATATATTAATTTTAAAATTAAGGTAAAAATTAAAAATTAAAAATCTTTTTGGTCTTTTATCCCACTTTAATCAATCAAATATTATCAAAAATATACGCCCCTCTTTTCGGTAAAGTAATTTCGGTTCCATAACCTAGTTTTACTCCTGACGAATTTCTGAAATATTTTGAGTTGATTGATTAAAGATATTTATACCTTAAGAATAAATGGTAAATTTCGCAGTGATGTAATAAATTTTTGTATGATATCAATAATTTCGGTTACGCATACCTAATTTTATTGAATACCAATTTAATACTTTATAGCGAACGATTCAGCGTTTATTATCAAAAGGTTAAAAGCAATAAAAAATAAAATAAAAACTGTACATACTTACCTATGAGATAGAATTCTCAGAGACCTGCTTTAGCCGACTCATAGGAGAGTCGTGTGATTTGGTTCTCCAAAGCTACATAAGCGTAACCTCGATTCTTCAATATCTTTTTTTCTAAACATATGAACGGTCATTCTCTGCATAGAGTAACAAATTCGGTATTTGAATATGTTTGATTATTTGAACATTTACCTTCGTGTGACTATTTTCCGCATTTATAACATCTTTCAAGGTGTCGTGCTCTTCTTTTTGTTGCGGATTTTGATTTTCCTTTACCAAAATGCATCTTATGATGATCTTTCCTGAGTTCTTTCCTTACTTCGTTACATCTGCTTCTTATTACTGACACCAGGTCACTCGAGAGTGTGTTATTATTACGTGTAGTAATCAAAGCGTGTAGCATTAGACCATTGTTCAGATCAAAGGAATTCTTCATCTCGTAAAACCTAAAAAAATAAAAATTCAGAATGGAGGGAGAAGGCTAGTTCTTTAGGGTCTGCTAGGGAAAGACCATGCGGATTCCATTCTTGAGAACTACATGAAAACTGAATATCTAACTCTAACAGAAATATATATTACCCTAAAAAGATTCGAAACTTCCCATACTTAGTTAGCTGTGGTATCGAAATTGTGATTAACTTCATCTTCAACTTCCATTGGATTATCTATGTAATGTTTAACTCTGTGACCATTAACCTTAAATTCAATTCCATTTGAATTTATTAGTTCTACTATTCCATATGGAAAAACTCTTTTGACTATGAATGGTCCAGACCATCTTGATTTCAATTTTCCAGGAAATAGCTTGAATCGTGAATTGAAAAGAAGAACTCTGTCTCCTTCTTTAAATTCTTTTGAACTTCTGATTCGTTTATCATGCCATTTCTTCGTTCTTTCTTTATAGATTAACGAATTTTCGTATGCTTCATGTCTTAATTCTTCTAATTCGTTTAATTGGCTTAACCGTAAACGTTCGGACTCATGTAATTTAAGATTACATGTCTTCAAAGCCCAAAATGCTTTGTGCTCAATTTCTACTGGAACATGACATGCTTTTTCGTAAACAAGTCTAAAAGGTGTGGTTCCAATTGAAGTTTTATAGGCTGTTCTAAAAGCCCAGAGTGCATCTTCCAATTTCATGGACCATTCCTTTAGATTTGATCCTACGGTTTTCTCTAGAATATGTTTTAAAGCTCGATTGGTATTTTCAACTTGTCCACTTGTTTGTGGATGATAAGCGGTTGAGATTTTATGAGTTACTCCATATCTTTTGAGAACTTTCTCAAGTTGATTATTACAAAAATGAGTACCCCGATCACTTATTAAAGCTTTCGGTGTTCCGAACCTAGCAAAAAGACGTTTTAAAAAGTTGACCACAACTCGTGCATCGTTAGTTGGGAGAGCTTGTGCTTCCGCCCATTTAGATACATAATCAATGGCAACGAGAATATAGAGATTATTATGAGATTTTGGAAATGGACCCATAAAGTCAATACCCCAAACGTCAAATACTTCACATACTTGAATGACATTTTGTAGCATTTCATCACGTTGACTTATTTTTCCGACCCTTCGACAAGCATCACAGGATTTGCAAAGAAGGTGTGCATCTTTGAAACTTGTAGGCCAATAGAATCTAGCATCGTAAACTTTTCTTGCTATGAGTTGAGGCCCATAATGCCCTCCTGTTGGTCCTGTGTGACAATGGTTTAAGATTTGACTGGCTTCATCCCCGAATACACATCGGCGTATTATTCCATCGGGACAACTTTTAAACAAATGTGGATCTTCCCAGAAATAGTGTTTTATATCACTAAAGAGTTTCTTTCATTTTTGGTACGACAACCCTTTTTCAAGGAATCCACATACTAAGTAGTTTGCATAGTCTGCAAACCATGGAATTTCACTATAATCCATCTTCAATAGATATTCATCAGGAAAGTTATCTTGATGGCCGATTCATTTAGAACTTCTAATTCAGGATTTTCAAGACGAGAAAGATGATCAGCGGCGAGATTTTCTGCTCCCTTTTTGTCTCGAATTTCAATATCGAACTCTTGTAAGAGTAAGATCCAAATGTTTAATCTTGGCTTAGCATCTTGTTTCGAAAATAGGTATCTAAGAGCAGAATGGTCGGTATAGACTACCGTTTTAGCTAGAACGAGATATGAACGAAATTTGTCAAAAGCAAAGACAATGGCAAAGAGTTTTTTTTTAGTAGTTGTCTAATTCGTTTGTGCTCCTTGTAATGTCTTACTAGCGTAATAAATAGGTTGAAATCGTTTTTCAATCCTTTGTCCTAAAACGGCTCCCATTGCAAAATCACTTGCATCGCACATGAGTTCAAACGGTAGATTCCAATTTGGAGTTATCATGATTGGCGCATTAGTGAGTTTTTCTTTAAGAATATTAAATGATTTGATGCATTCATCTGAAAAGATGAATGGAGCATCTTTTTCTAGGAGTTTATTCATAGGAGTGGCAATTTTAGAAAAATCTTTTATGAAACGTCGGTAAAAACTGCCATGCCCTAGAAAATTCCTAACTCCTCTAACATTGGTGGGATGTGGAAGTTTAGCAATTACATCTACTTTAGCTCTATCCACTTCAATTTCTTCCTTTGAAATTTTATGACCAAGAACGATGCCTTCTTTAACCATGAAATGGCATTTCTCCTAATTAAGAACTAGATTTGAATGCTCGCATCTAATAAGCATTCGTTCAAGATTAACTATACATGATTCAAAAGTATCACCGAAGACTGAAAAGTTATCCATGAAAACTTCCATGCATTCTTCTATCATGTCGTGAAAAATCGCCATCATGCACCTTTGAAAGGTTGCAGGAGCGTTGCAAAGTCCAAATGGCATGCGTTTGTAAGCAAAAGTACCATAAGGGCACGTGAACATGGTTTTCTCTTGGTCCTCGGGTGCTATTGGAATTTGAAAGTATCCCGAAAAATCGTCAAGAAAACAATAGTAACTATTTCCAGCTAATCTTTCCAATATTTGATCAATGAAAGGTAAGGAAAAGTGATCTTTTTTGGTAGCGTCATTTAATTTTCTATAATCAATACAAACACGCCATCCTGTTACAGTCCTAGTAGAAATAAGCTCATTTTTTCATTTGTGATAACAGTCATGCCACCCTTCTTAGGTACGCATTGAACCGAGCTTACCCATGGACTATTAGAGATTGGATAAATTAAACTTGCATCTAGCAGTTTAATAATTTCTTTCTTAACAACATCTTGCATATTTGGATTTAGTCTTCGTTGGCGTTGCACATACATTTTATGACCTTCTTCCATAAGGATTTTATGTGTGTAATACGAAGTACTTATGCCTTTAATATCATGAATCTTCCATGTAATAGCTGGTTTATGAGCTTTTAGCACAGAAATGAGTTGAGATTTTTCATTTTTCGTAAGAGAAGACGATATTATTACAGGTAATTCAGATTCACCATGTAAATAAGCATATTCCAAATGGTTTGGAAGTGGCTTTAACTCTAATGTCGGTGGTTCTTCTATCGATGATTTGTATCGATATCTGTCTTCTTCTTTTAGCATTTGAAGTTCTTATGTTGTTAGTTCATATCCATTAGTCATGAGTGCGGCTAACATTTTAGCTTCATTAATTGGTTCAGTTCCTTCTCCTAAAGAACATTCTCCTGTTCCTTGTAATTCTGGAAATTCTTCTAACAATTCTGCATGTGAATCTATAGTTTGAATATAATAACATGTATCATCTGCAGATTGCGGTTGTTGCATGGCTCTATCAACAGAAAAGGTAACACTCTCGTCCTCTATACTTAGGGTCAGTTTCTTACCAAACACGTCTATTATTGCTTTAGTCGTGTTTAAGAATGGTCTTCCTAATATGAGAGGAACTCGAGAATCTTCTTCCATGTCCAGAATAACAAAATCTACTGGAAATACTAAAGTACCAACTTTAACTAGCATGTTCTCCATTATCCCTCTAGGATATTTTACTGATCGATTGGCTAGTTGTATGCTTATTCTTGTTGGTTTCAATTCTCCGAGGTCTAGTTTAGCGTATAGTGAATACGACATTAGATTTATACTAGCACCTAAGTCCGCCAATGCTTCTATTGAACGAAGACTACCCAGAAAACATGGAATCGTGAAACTTCCTGGATCTGATAATTTTTCTGGTATCTTATTCAACAGCACTGCAGAACAATTAGCATTCATTGTAACAGCCGAGAGTTCTTCCATTTTCTTTCTATTTGTGATTAGATCTTTCAAGAATTTAGCATATGTTGGCATTCCTGAAATTACATCAATGAAAGGAAGATTTACATTTATTTGTTTAAACATATCCAAGAATTTGGATTGCTCGGCTTCAAGTCTTTCTTTTCTCATTTTACTCGCGTAAGGAAGTGGTGGTTGGTATGGTTTAACATAAGGTTTAGTCTTAACTATGTTATCTGATTTAACCTTTTCAACTACCGGTTATGTTTCCTTATCTTGCTCAGATTGTGGTTCTTGTGGAGTAGGAATAGTTTCATCAGAAATTACAGGTATTTCAGGTGGTTTAAGTGTAATACCACTTCTTGTGGTAATGGCTTTAGCTATTTCATTCCGGGGGTTAGCATTTGTATCACTTGGTAGACTTCCCGATTTTCTTTCACCTATCAACCTTGCTAGGTTGCTTACTTCTTGTTTCAAATTTTGAATAGATGCTTGTTGAATTCTAAATGCTTGAGCATTTTGTTCATTGGTTTGTTTCTGAGATGTGAAAAACTGCATTTGAGATTCAACTAGCTTCGACATCATGTCTTCTAAATTTGGCTTTTTATCATCGGTTTGTGGTGGTTTGTTTTGAAAAATAGGTCTTTGCTGATTGTAAGTATTATTGGATACTTGTTGATTGCTAGGACCTTGTTGGTTGTTGTATGGAACATTTCGGTTATAATTCTGGTTTTGATTGTAGATTGGTCTTGGCGGTTGATAATTATTCTGATAATTATTTCCAGGCCTTTGGTTCATGTATGAAACATTCTCTCTTTGTTCCATTATTTGTTCAATACTAAGACAATCTTTTGTCAAATGTGGTCCTCCACACTGCTCACAACTAATTCTTATTGAGTGAATATCCTTAGTCATCTTTTCCATTCGTCTCTCGACAACATCTATCTTTGCGAAAATGGAATCTAAGTCATGGTTAAAATCGGCTCTAGCTGCTTTAGATGATCTAACGATATCTTTTTCTTGATGCCACTCATGTGAGTGGGAAGCAGTGTTATCAATAATTTTGTAAGCATCAGTTGCAGTTTTCTTCATAATGGAACCACCAGCTGCTATATCGATGTCTTTTTGTGTAGTGATGTCGCATCCTTGGTAGAATATTTGTACTATTTGATAAGTGTCAAAACCATGTTGCGGACATCCTCTCAATAACTTTCCAAATCTTGTCCACACTTCATATAGAGTTTCATTTGGCTTTTGTGTGAAAGTAACAATTTCTCCTTGAAGTCTAACGGCTTTAGATGCCGGAAAGAATTGTTTAAGAAATTTTTCAACTAAAACGTCCCATGTATCAATCGCCTCTTCAGGTAACGATTCTAACCAATCTTTGGCTTCTCCCTTTAAAGTCCAGGGAAATAACATGAGATAGATCTGTTCATCCTCAACTTCTCTGATTTTGAATAGAGTACAGATCCTATTAAATGTTCGAAGATGTTCATTTGGATCTTCCTTCGGCGCACCACTAAATTGGCATTGATTAGTCACCATGTGTAGGATTTGTCCTTTGATTTCATAATTTGGCGCATTAATGTCTGGTTGAGTAATTGCGTGACCTTGGCCAGTGCGTTTAGCTCTCATTCGGTCTTCCATACTTAAAGGTTCCAGATTTTCCATGATTGAATTTGTTGAATCTGAATCACTAGAGGATTCTGATTTAACAGTTTATTCCTCGACAATCTCTGTTTGAATGATTGGTGGTTCCTGAGGAAAGATTAATGGTTCAGGATCTCTGAATTGTCCCTGAATATCCTCCGGATTCTCAATTGTGAGGTCGGGTTCAAAAAATGGATTATCGGAAATTTGAATTGGAGTACTTGGTCGACTTGATGACGATTCTAAAGAAAAATAAACGACAACAATATTGGCTAGATGTCTTGATCGAGTTACAGGTGGTGAACGTTTTGCTCGGTGCATTCACTGAATATCCTATTAGTTATAAAAGATAAAAATTATATAAGTTATCAAATTAATAGACTTTTCTGCTTTTGTCCACGTTTCGAATAGCCAATAGATGCAGCAGGGAGCCAGAACCCTTTAAATCAGAAGCTCACAACTCAGCCACTAACAAATCCAACTATTACTACGAAGCAGAAAATTTGGATGTCTATCAATTTAGCCGCTTAAAATAATTTTTTGTTGAAAAAAAATAAAAAATAAAGAAAATTCTATGTCCTAGAAACTAGAGCGGCGAGAAATAAGGAAGAAAAAGAGCGCGTCGGAAAACGTCGAAAAAAAATAAAATAAATAAAAGGTCGAAAAACAAAAATAAGAAAGTAAAGTGTCGAAACTTAAAAGTCTAAAAACTAAATATTAAAACTTGCATCTAAAGGTATTAAAGCTTAAAAGGAATACTATATCCAGAACGGCAATAACTTAAAAATGTACTAAAATATATTAAAACGGCGTCGCAAAATTCTAAAGCATCTAAATCTTAGTCTAAAGAAAAAGCACTTAAGGGATTTTACGGCAAAGCCTAACAGTTTAGAAATAAAAATAACTACGGCAAAATACTACACTTAAAACTAATTACGAGAGATAAAAATACAAATTACGTACTAAATAATAAAAATATACAATTTATAAAAAGAGACAAAAAATGATAAAATTACTAATTTTTATAAAAATATTATTTTTATATTATTATTTTTATAAAAGTATTAATTTATAAATAATAAAACTAATTTAAACTAAATATTATAAATTAAATAAAATTAAAACTAATTAATAAAATAACTAACCCTAATTAGGGTTTAATAATAATAATATTTATTAATTTAAACCCTAAATCGTAATAATTACTGTCCAATGTTTGACCTATCAGAAACCTCCGCGAGTGCGGATCCCAGCTGGCAAAAAGTACCGCAAGTGCGGACTATGCAAACTCAGCTGAGGTGCAGGTCGAATTTGTGCAGGTTCAGTGTTATTTTTATTTTTTTACTTTTTAATTTTTCTGTTTTTAATATATATATATATATATATATATATATATATATATATATATATATATATATATATATAACTTATTACTTTTTTTATAACTTTTTCACAATAAATAATAAAATATAAACTTTTTAATTTAACTAAACTTAAAATATATAGATATATTTTTCTTTTTCTTGTATTTTTAATATTTAAAACGTATATTTTTACAGAAATAGATTATGACTTAATAATTTTTTTTTATAGCGTTGCGCTTCCGGCGTTGAACTGTCCCCGGCAGCGACGCCAAAAATACTTGATGTGCGTAGAGGTGTATACTAAATAGCTTATATTTTACTACGAAATACTATTAAATACGATACAATTTTACACAAGTTATTTATTTATTTATAGAGTGGATATACCTAAACCTTGCTACAACACTTATAGGTAGTGTACCTAATCGTACAGTAGTGTAGTTTTTAGTAAGTCCGGTTCGTTCTACAGGGAGCTAGCCAAGTTTAACGCTATATTTATAAAACTATATTTGTATAAATATAAATATAAATATAAGTAGTATTATTATTATAAAAGGGGGATTTATCGTTTAATGACCGGTTTGTCGATTTTAAAACATTAGTCGCAGTTAAAACCTAATGTAAAATAAAAATAACTTAATTTAAAGCGTAAAGTAAATGACGATAAATAAAGTGCGATAAATTAAAATGCGATAAAATGACAATAAATAAAATTGCGATAATTAAAAAGTACGATAATTAAAAGTGCAATTAAATAAAATGACAGTAAAGAAAAGTGCGATGAAATATGAAATAAAGGTATTATGCTTATTTAAACTTCCGTAATCACGATGTTTGACGTGTTGATTTTAGTTTATTACCATGGGTTAATTGTCCTTTGTCCTGGATTATTCGATATGTCCATCTGGTTTTTTTCCATAACAGTCCATCAGTCATAAATATAAAGTGCGAGTGTCCTTGTCAAATTATCCTTATATCCGAAGTCAAATATTCTAACTAATTGGGGACTTAAACTATAATTACACCAATTTTCCTTGTATATAATTCACCCCTGTTTTAATAAGTCCATTGACTATTAATCCATTCTCGTGTCCGGTTAAATGAACGATTATTAGTACTTATAAATATCCCGCCCATCGTGTCCGATCGAGTGTATGTAGTTATTTATAGGTACGTCCAATTATAAATCTTTATATTAAATTAATGAACTATCATTCAATTAAACAAATATAAAGCTCATTAATAGCCCATAGTCTAATTTCCACAAGTGTTGTTCTTTTGTCCAAACCCCAATTATGGTACAAAGCCCAATTACCCTGTCTTTAATATTTAGTTCAACATCATGATTACTTCAATTTAAATAAGCATAATAATAACTTAGCTACGAGACATTAATTTAAAAAGGTTGAACATAACTTACAATGATTAATAATAGCGTATCGTTACACGGATATAATTTCGACATACACCCTTACAACATTCGCTAACATACCCTTATTATTATGAAATTAAAATTAAAATTATGAATTATATATATATATATATATATATATATATATATATATATATATATATATATATATATATATATATATATATATATATATATATATATATATATATATATATATATATATATATATATATATATATATATATATATATATATATATCGTAGAGATTGAGAGATAGATTAGAAAAAGGTGTGTTTTTTTGTGCAGATTTGGATGCCTTTTATAGGCCCACGTTGTACTGTAGAGCTCCGTGAGTGCTGAACTTTTAAGCTTTAAACCTCCGCGAGTGCAGAGGTCTAGAATCCAGCTCACAAATTGAATTAAACGTGGGCTGCTTTGATTAAAATAATATATAATAAAAATATAATTAATTATATATAATATTATATTCTTGTGCATAGTTGACTTGTAATTTTTGGTCCGTTGCGTCGCACACTGAAAGTTGGTTCATGTCTCAGTTCCGGATTTTCGAACCCTTTTTGTACAATTTAATATCTTGTACTTTGTGTTTCACGGCTTGTACTCTTGTAATTTTTAGACGTTTCTCATCAATAATTTGAACCACTTTGATTGTACTTTGTACTTTTTAGCTTTTTGGTCATTTGCGTCTTCAATTCGTCGAATTTGTCTTTTGTCTTCACCTTTTATTATTTAAACGAATATCACTTGTAAATAGAACAATTGCAAGTAAAAGCTTGTCTTTCTTGAAGGATAATGCTATGAAATATATGTTTGTTTTTAGCATTATCAGTAGTTCCCTAAACCAAAAATTATTATTATTATTATTATTATTATTATTATTATTATTATTATTATTATTATTATTATTATTATTGTTATTATGATTATTATTGTTATTATTACACTTATCATTATTGTTATTTATTAGAATTATTATTATTATATGGTATTATGAATATTAGTTATTAATATTATTACTACTAATATAAGTATTATATTATGATAAAATTTTCATGTATTATGATTATAACTACAAGTATGAATATTATTATTATTATCACTATTAGGTGTATTATGATTATTATCATCGATATAAGTATGATTATTATGAATATGATTATTATTATTGTTATTACAAAAATAATGCAAAATATTATTATTATCATTAATATTAGTATTATTATTAAAATTATCATTTCTATTAAAAACTATCATTTTTTTTTACTAAAAGTTATCATTATTAGTAAAATTATCATTACATATAAAATTAGCATTTTTATCATTATTATTATTATTATTATTATTATTATTATTATTATTATTATTATTATTATTATTATTATTATTATTATTATTATTATTATTATTATTATTATTATTATTATTATTATTATTATTATTATTATTAAAAGTATCATTATTATTAGTATTTTTATCATTATTATTATTATTATCATTAAACATTGATTTTATTATTATATTTAATATTATTATTTTTATTATTATTATCATTATTTTTATTATCATTAATATAAGTATAATTATTTTAATATATTATTAGTATCACTACAATAAAAATTAATCATATAAAAACATACATAATAAAACTATATTATAATTATTTATTTAAAGCATACAAAATAAATATAATTAATTAGGTTATTAATGAAACACATAATTAAAATAACAATAATAGTATTAACAACATATATAATTTTGTTCGATTACAATTATGTATATTAATAAATATACAAATGATATAGGTTCGTGAATCCAAGGCCAACCCTGCATTGTTTAATGTCGTAATATGTATTTTTACTACAAAATACAGTATGGTGAGTTTCATTTGCCTTTTTACCCTTTATATTTTTGGGCTGAGAATACATGCGCAATTTTTATAAATGTTTTACGAAATAGACACAAGTAATTGAAACTACATTATATGGGTGAATGATCAAAGCCGAATATGCCCCTTTTGCGTGGTAACCTAAGAATTAGTAAACCGATCTACTAATTGACGCGAATCCTAAAGATAGATCTATTGGGCCTAACGAACCCCATCCAAAGTACCGGATGCTTTAGTACTTCGATATTTTTTTATCATGTCCGAAGGATTTCCCGGAATGATAGGGGATATTCTTATATGCATCTTGTTAATGTCGGTTACCAGGTGTTCAATCCATATGAATGATTTTTGTCTCTATGCATGTGACGCATATTTATGAGAAATGAAAACGAAAATCTTGTGGCCTATTAAAATGATGAAAATGATCGATTATGATAAACTAATGAACTCACCAACCTTTTGGTTGACACTTTAAAGCATTTTTATTCTCAGGTATTAAAGAAATCTTCCGCTGTGCATTTGCTCATTTTAAAGATATTACTTGGAGTCTTTCATGGCATATTTCGAAGAACGTTGCATTCGAGTCATTGAGTTCATCAAAGACTATTATTAAGTAAATCTATAGTTAGATAGTGGATATTATGAAATGGTATGGATGCCTGTCAATTTTTGATGTAAAGAAAGTTTGTCTTTTAAAAACGAATGCAATGTTTGTAAAATGTATTGTAGCGACCCCGACAAATCGTCAATTGACGGTGCCGTCTACGTAGGTCCCATTACACGGTCATAGGTCTTTAAAATAGACGTTTGACTAAATATATGTCGCATTCATTTCAAAGTAAAGATTGTTTCAAAGTTTACAAGAATTGTTCAACCTAAAGTTTCGCTACAAAGTTATGAGTACAAGTGAAACCTATGCGACACAGTTTTAAAGAAAGTCAAAAGACGCTCCAAGTAATGCATATATACTCGACATCCAATGCAAGTATCAAATAATGAGCGGAAGCATGTTTCACATATCGTTCAAAGACCTGAGAAAAACATAGAAATCTGTCAACGTAAACGTTGGTGAAATCATAGGTTTAAGTAAGTAATTGAGTAAGTAAAGTAAGCCGAAGCACAAGATTTGCAAAGTTGAAATAATAGTAAATACATTCTAAAAGTTAATATTCACGAGCACCCAATTATCAAGGCTTAACATTCCGTCCGTTGAACCCCATTAATAGTGCTAGAACAACACTGTTTCTCGAAAATATATTTCATCCGTAGACGGTAGCGAACCGTCCGAGATGAGGGTTTGTCAAACCCATATGGCCATACAACATAAGTTCACGCCTACACTTACACCCTGCAAGTGTAACTAATGATAATCGAATTGAGGATTTCGTTCTAAACTCGTATGTAGAATGTTTGTTTTCATGTACTTGTGTTCACTTAGTTGAAAAGAAACGTTTATGTTTTCTCATCCCAAATATAAGTTCAAAAGAGTAAAAGTGGGAATATGATCTCACCTTGAGTGCAAGAGTAATAAAGTACTTCAACAAGTAGACGCGTGTAAAGACAAAGCTAGTCTTGACCTAAACAAATAGGTTGTATCAATAACGATAGTCACGATTGGTCAAAGATGTTCAATTAGTCCTATGGCTCGTTACGACTCGATTATATAGCATGTGAACCAAATTGTCAAGTTTCATGCAAGATACAAGTATAGAAACAAGTTAGGAAGGTTACATAATCATTTGGTTAAGTTTGACAAAAAGTCAAACTTTGGTCGGTCAAAGTCAACGAAAAAGTCAACACATTCGGGTCGGGTCCCGAACTATTTTTCTGAGATTTTTAATCATATATGAGCATGTTAGAACAAGTTACATGTGAATCGGAGGTGCGTAGCATAGCAAACATTTTCTGAAAATTGACAAAGTTGGACAGCCTACTTTGGCGCGCCGCGCGGGTATATGGCGCGCCGCGCCATTACCTGTGCAGGGAATTCTGGCAGTTTTTAAGTTTTATGCACGAACCTAACTTCAAACAATCACCATTTATGACCAACAACCAAAGCATGTATCTTATATCATCGGAAAGGTATTTTGACAAGGAAAACAACTAAACACATTTCATCAAACAAAAACATCATTTTCAATAGCCGATTTCTCATCATGTGATCATTAAAAGACCATTTTCAAAGTTTCAAGCTCACAAAATGCATTTTAAGTTTCGGGAATCCAATTCACACATGTGATATGCCGTTTTGAAGGTAATGAAGCATACATTACAACTACACACTTACAATTATCATTTCATGGCATTCAAGCATCAAAAAGTTCATCTCAAGAACGATCAAACCCTAATCAAGAATCACAAAAATCATTAATCATGTTTTTGAAGTTTTACAATTCAACCTACACATCAAATTGGAGCTAGTGATACTAGTAACACAATTAAAACATGAATCTTAACAATTTATCAACATTTAATCTTCTAAAATCAAAGATCAAGCAAACCCATTTCAAAAGTTCCAACTAGTTACTCTAAACAACAAATCGAGCAAACAAAACATATATTCATGTTACACACGAGCTATAGACACTAATTAACACTTTTATAATTCAAAAACATCAAGAACACAAAATCTAGTGATTTTTGAAAGTTACCCAAATGAGATGAAATTGGTATCAAGTTGTAGAGGATGAAGAGAGGATTCCAAATATGTAATTTGTTTTGTGAAACACTTGCTAGATCATGAATGGATGATGAATTCTTTATTTGGAGAATTGAGAGAAAATGTGAAAGTATGAAAAGAAAATGAAAATGAAAATGAAAATAATGAATGGAGGAGGTGGTGTTTGACTCCTTTGACCTAGTCAAATATTTGACACTTTGGCAAGTTTAGTCCCTCAAGTTTGTAGTCGGGTGCGGGAATTAACAGAACGAATATTTTAAATTACACGAGAGTATGAAAGACGTTATAATCCAATAATGAAATTATTAAGAATGTTAGCTAGCGGAGGATACGAATCTAGTTACGAAAGATATTATTTTAAAAAAAAGACGGCGTTATAAATAATTTAACGGAAAAATGCGGGATGTTACATGTATCATATAGAGGTCAAATACCTCACAATGTAACCAAATATAATGTATTCATCCTGATGGATTAGGATGGGTCGTTAGAGGCGATCCTTTCCTTCAACCGAATTCACCTCTTGGTAAAGAACCTGAAACACTTACCGGTGAATCAGTTTGAAACACCATTTTCACCCTTATTTCCAGTATATCTCGTCACGATTATTTTCTATCTAAAATTCTAAACCTTATTCATTCGCTCGTTCTGACCGACAATCACCCCGGAGTAATACAAGAAGTCAACGAACTTCGCGCTCGAGTAATCAATTTAGAGAATATGGTGCAAAACGTACCAGCTTCAGCAACATCACCGGCATCAACAGTACCACCAACAACACAAGTTTCAACATCACATGCCCCAATATCTCATTCTGTACCTCGAGTATAATCATTGTTCTACGAATCATTCTACATTATTTATCTTCGTTCGACATGGCGATTATATAATCTTTAATGTTTTAGAGATTATATATTCTTATTCTAACGGTAAATTAAAGAGTCTAATATCATATTGACTCATTAAATCCATGATTACATCAGAGGAAAATATATATGTAAGTATATTTTCATAAAGATTGTAATTAAAAATTCTTTCGTACAAACTGTTAATGGTGAAAATATTTTAACGGGTAGGCAATACCCGAGAAATATTTACATTTCACATTAATAAGTTACACAGTACATTCTTCGAATCTGATTCAACAGTCATTTACTATCCTACTTACATCCACAAGATATACGAATCCGTACACCACAAAATAACCATTTTCATTCAATTTCATATTTGGATTTTGACTTAACAGAATCCAACAAGTGGCATAATGAAGAAAACATTTGACAAAAATAAAATTTGGTAGAAACAAACAAATTAACTACGAGAAATTTTATTAAGATTCCATGCTAACTGTTTCCAGCTAACTGTTCCTAGCTAACTGATTACATTTTATTTATCGCAATTTATTTTATCGCAATTTAATTCTCGCAATTTTATTTATTGTCATTTAATTTCTGTTATTTATTTTATGCACTTTATTTATCGGCATTTAAATACTGTTATTTACGCATTTTAAATATCAGGACACGTATACAATGTTTTGACATATCATATCGACGCATCTATATATATTATTTGGAATAACCATAGACACTCTATATGCAGTAATGATAGAGTTAGCTATACAGGGTTGAGGTTGATTCTACAATAATATATATACTTTGAGTTCTGATCGAGTCGGAGACATGTACACGGGACACGATACATATTAATTAATTCAAATATTATATATTAAATTATATATAAATTATTGAATTGCTAACTGTGGACTATTAACTGTGGATTACCAACATTAGACAATTAAAATGAATTAAAATATTGATCATAACATATGAAACTAAACATTTCTTCAAGTTTGCCACTTGATATCATCTTAAACCTCATTTGTATCTTGATGATTACAATCTGCGTTCAAACCTTTCATGATTCTTGAAAACACCTCAATCGAGAGGATGAACCAACCGCACTTTATCTATGAAAGGAAGAACTTATGCATATAGTTATGCATCTGAAAACACTCGGAACCTGAGTAAACGTTTAACACGTAAGTGTGCTAATTTCTTTAGCAATGTTATTACCGAAAATAACTTTGTAATCTCTTTCCAAAAGTAGCCAATTTTGTTACAGCTTCAGCAAATCAACTTCGACTTTCATTCGGATTAGCTTTATTATAACCTTGGTATATAAGTTTCCTTTCGTCATCGATAACGGAGAACCTTTTATGTTCCACCATATTAGCAGTAAAACGTACCACCAACATCAGCATTCTCTGGTGTAAGTCTCTCCGACAAATCACTATACATATTCATTGAAACCCTATCAAGTACTCATCCGTATCTGGTAACAAGAATTGCCTTACCAATTACCGGGAATCGGCAAATCTGTATTATGAATCTCATAACCTTTCTACATCAATAGTTATTTGTATATATATATAACATTTATCTCCTAGAATTATGATCTTCAATTCTGAATTACTGAAAAGCGCTTTAGCCTGTGAATCAGTTTTCTGAGTTTGAAAAAAAAAAGCTGAGGAAGTAGTGAAAACTGAAGACTGCCTTAACAGTCAAAAGTTTAATGATAAAGAATGGAGTAATGGAAACACTCAATGGAAAATTTGTACTAGAAAACGGATTGAGCAAACTATGAAGGAGACTCTGAACAAATCACAAGGACTAAACTTGTACATAAAGAATCCAGATGATTCTGTTTCTGATGAAATCTTTGGCGAATACCTTGTTCCGTAATTTTTCTAAATCATCGTGAATGAATTTCTTCATCACAATTTGATTCTAAAACTCTAAGATATTATCGTATCTTTCATTATAAATATCCTCGATATTTCTGAAGATATTTTCATAACTATTCTTATCTGAAGTCATTTATCTCTTCACGATATCAGTACTACATCAGAAAGGAAACTACTTCAGTTTCTAAATTCTGAAAAGTTCGAATTTAAAATATGAATGTTTTTGAAGTAGTGTTGGGAACTGAAGCATGAGTTAGTATAATATAATGACACTCGATCAACGTAATTATATTACAGTAAGTCATGCCGAGTTTCTAATGAAACGTGATGATTCACAGACCATAACGTCATCATGTGCCATGTTACACGACTCTTACATTCTACTTGATCTCCAAACATATCGAGAACATGTTTTCCTGATAATTCTATATTTTCTCGTGACTTCTGGTAATTTAACAAGTTAAATCATGCTATTACCAGTTCTTTCTTAGAACGATAGCCATGATCATTCAAAATTCGAAGATTTAACCTACGAACCCGAGACGTCTTAATCGCTTTACTTAAAGTCAAGACGAATCTTATTTTCTTCATTTCACTCTTTTGTGATAGCTTCACTCGTACGTTGCGAGTAATCGAATTGTTTCATTCATATTACTCAAAGATGATAAAACTCTATTTATCAACTCATATTCGTCATGAAAACATACTTATTGTCAACCATGACGATTCCAATCAAATTTCGGCACGAAATTTCCTTAACGGGTAGGTATTGTGACGACCCGGAAATTTTCGACCAAATTTAAACTTAATCTTTATTTGATTTCGATACGATAAGCCAAGTCCGTTATGTTACGTCTCAAAAATTTTGAACTATTTCATATATTCAATTAACCATTGACTGTTCCCGACGATTCACGAACGTTTATTTGTAAGTAGAAATGTATGTATTTAAATATATAGTATATACATAATTGTAATTTGTAATATTACAAAATTTAGTTATTTGAATTAATATATGATATTATAATTTAAAATGTATCTATACATATAAATAAAGTATATTGAATATATATATTTGGTTTCAAATTTATTTTGTAAACGACAATAACGCTCAATTGTTATTTGATCGATATTAAACAAGTTAAAAACGAATTTATGTGATTTTAAAATAAACGGTGATCCAAAAATGAGTTCTATAAATTTTAGGCTTACTAAAAATGTATTTCGAAGCTGTTTGTTAAATATTAAAACTTTTTGTATTTTACTAGGGATTGGGAGTGAATAATTAATGTAATTTTTATTTAATATTTAATGATCGAATTTTATACCATAATAACCAAAATAAATAAATATAGTTAATTTAAAAATATGGGATTTTTCTAAACACTTTTTATCCGCCACAAATATACAACGGGGCACGATACAATACCCGTGTTAATGTGTCGGTAGACTAATAGTAAATTAACCCGTGATTATGAGAATTATTATGGAAGATCACTGTATGTGTTCTTTATCATTATTCATTATCTATTTTATATTAAAAATACATAATACATATGATTCATTCATTACACTTGATCAAAGATATCACTCCCTCTACATATGTTTCGATCACCTTCACCACTCAAGATATCAACCATCGCCGGACCACCATGATCTCCATAACCACCATTGAAACCACAACCTTAACACCTTCGACAACCATCACCATTACTCTACTCCTGTTTTACAACTCAAACAACCACCAAACCCGTCACCATAACCCATTCAAGAACACTCCACAACCATACCATCGATTCACCACACTCCGCTATTAAACACCATCTCAAACCCATTTAAAATATCATTACCATCACTTTCTTGATCGACATCACAAACCCACCATCCTCCACCATGGCCGTCATCAACATCATCACCTCTCTCACTTCTCTTTCTATTCTGCAAAAACCACAAATCCCCTTTGAATTTACCTGATGCTGTTTGAATGTGGTTACCAATAAGAACCATCACTATTTTTCTTGGGTCCATAATGTACAGCCGTAAACATTCATCACTACTACACTACTTTCTTCTAATTCATTTTTTTCGTAAAAACCCACCTGCTAATAACTATATTTTTTTTCAAAACACGTCACCGTATGCAAACCCACCAACCCTTTATACTCACTACTGCTATACCTGTTCTGTTTAAGTGCTATCATTCACCATTGCAGCTATAGCTGCACTTTATCTTCCTGTTTTTTTTTCTATTATTCAACACTCAAAACAACCTTCAAACAAAACCATTATTATCGAACGTTTTGCTGTCTTCTTCTATTATAATACAATAACGATTGATGAGAAATAATGGAGGATGATGATGAATTAAATCATTGACGTTGATGTTAAATTGATATTTTTTTTTGTCGTTTGACATTCCAATGGCCACAATTAATTGTGGATATTAAGTGGGAAACATGTAGACCTCCACTTCTTTTTCTTTGATTGATTGTTTCCAGTATTAGATAGAAGTAAGCAAGAAATTTAGGTCGTAAACCTTTGGGTTAGACAACTGGGCCATAATCCTGTAGTGATATTTATTGGGCTGTGGTCATATTGTTTTAGTTAATGGGCTTTGTTCATACTAGTGTATTTATTGTGCCGTAATCCAGATTCTTTTTCGGTTAAACTGAAACGAGGATGATGAATGATAGAAGTGGTAATGAAGCAGTTAAGTCACATGATGATGAGGGTTTAGGATTATGATGTATAATTTTATGATATCATAGTGAGGTGATAATGATACATTAAGAATAATCCCGGTTATGGTTAATAATAATAAATGATTATGATGGGTAATGCATGATGATGATGCGTTAATAATAATGATCATAATGATGGAGATGATGATCACGATTAAAGATGAGGATGGTGTTGATAATACAGTGAGATGTTAGATGAGATGATGACTTCGATGATGGTGACCCGTGGTGATAAGGAGATGTTAACGATGAAGATGATACGTTTATAACGGTTAGACGATGATGATGATCAAAATACAGTGAAGTATAAATGATGATGCTCGATAATGATATTTTGTGATGATTTTATGTTAAGATATGATAAAATAAGTGAAGAGGAAGGTTATGATAATTAAGCTACGTGAATAATGATATTACAAGATGATTCGTTGATGATGAATGATGATGATTAGGATTTAAGATGATGATGATGAGATTTTGATAGATAGAAGATGATGTTAGTGAAGAACGTGATGATGTTAAATTGGATTTGAGAAGGCGAAATAAATGAAACAAAGAAAACGCGGGTTAAATAAGTATATGGTGTGGTTTAATTCAGAAAACCAGTCATTAGTGCAGTGGCGTTACTTTTTTTAAGCCTATTATTTTGAGGTAGCATTCTTGTTATTATTGTTATTATTATTATTATTATTATTATTATTATTATTATTATTATTATTATTATTATTATTATTATTATTATTATTATTATTATTATTATTATTATTGCCATTATTTTAGATTACTTATTATTATTATTATTATTAAGACTAATAACATGATTATTATTATTATTATTAATAATATAAATTAAATTATTTTCATTATTATTATTAATATAAGTATTATTATTTTTATCAATATTATCATTATTAGAAATATAAATATTATCATGATTGTAAAAATTATCATTTTTAGTAAAATTATCATTTATATTATTATTATTAATTTTTATTATTATTATTATTATCATTATTTTCATTTTTATTATTAATAACATTATTTTTATTATTATGATTATAGATACAAATATTATTATAGACACGATTAAGTTTCAAGTTAAAAAATTATTAATATTATTATTACTATCATCACTATATTATTATTATAATAACAAATAAATATTTTTATATATAAATAACTACATTTAATACATGTAACATAAATATATTAATATTTTACTAATTATTTATCTAAAGTATATAAAATAGGTATAATTAATTAAATTATTAATGAAACCTATAAACTATTAAATATAAAAATTATATCACTAATAATAATATCTAAAAAATTTCGATTACAAGTATATGTTTTAATATATATAAATGATATAGGTTCGTGAATCCGAGGCCAACCCTGCATTGTTCAGTTTCGTCGTATGAATATTTTTACTACAAAATATTGTAGGGTGAGTTCTTTTGCTCCCTTTTACTCTTTACATTTTTGGGACTGAGAATACATGCGCTGTTTTTACAACTGCTTTATTAAATGCTTTTGAAATATATTTTGAGCTGCGAATACATGAAATGCTTTTATAAATGTTTGACGAGATAGACACAAGCAAAACATTCCTCGAATGAATTATTATGCAGACAGAAGTTCTGCGGATTATTATTGAATTATGTGGACATGATAATTGCCACTATTGAATTATGTGGACATGATAATTGCCACCGTTGAATTATGTAGACATGATAATTGCCCCCGTTGAATTATGTGGACATGATAATTGCCACCATTGAATTATGTGGACATGATAATTGCCACCAATTGATATGAATGTTATGTATCGAGAGAATGATTTTTATACACAGGTTATGTGTATTAGTTTTTGTGCACGAGATATGTGTATGGTTACTAAGATTTATGAAAAAAATGGATTGCGTACACGAGAAAGGTGCACTGTATTTAAAAGATATCGCATGTACATTACAGGTGGGTGTAGTATTCGGGTCCATTTGTACCATGCAGAATTTAAATCTTGTGGTCTATCAAAATGATGAATTTTATTGTTTACGATAAACTTATGAACTCAACCTTTTGGTTGACACTTTAAAGCATGTTTATTTTCAGGTATGAAAGAAATCTTCCGCTGTGCATTTGCTCATTTTAGAGACATTACTTGGAGTCGATCATCGCAATAGGACCAGATGTTGGTGACTTCATCCAGATGGATTAGGACGGGGTATGACACATGATTCGTTTGATATTTTTATTAGGATTACTATGTGTTTACTGTTTTTGTATCTATATGTATGTAATATGTCAAACAACTGAATCCATCTATCCGTTTCAATGATTTAAGTTACTATTCGAATTATTATATGCACTGTGTTACTTTCTGCCTTTCTTTCCACTAAGTCATGTAACTTATATATTTATATATATACATTTATATACATTTACTAGCATACATATATTAAAACATGAATGATATGAAAACATTTATCTATCTATGTTTTGATTACACCTTCAATTCTGTAACGACCCGACAAAATCGTCATTGACGGCGTCGTTAACTTAGGTCCCGTTACGTGGTCGTAGTCCCTAAATGAGACGCGTTTGACCAAAATTATGTCGCATTCATTTGAAACGTGTGTGACTTGCAAAGTTTTAAGTAAACCAAACAGTTCGACAACAAGTAAGTTTACAAAAGTTATAGAGTATAAATGAAATAACTTGCGACATAATTAGTTTAAAATAACGGTTGCTATAAATAGCGTAAGTATGTATGCTTTAAGTTTGAATCCAAAGGTGCTATCACTAGCGTATTCATGTATGATTGATCCCAAGCAAGTATTCAAAGTATGGGGAAGCATGTATCAAGTAGCCAAGTATGAACCTGAGAAAACATATAGAAAACTGTCAACGAAAAACGTTGGTGAAATCATAGGTGTATTTGTAAATGTATATTTTTGAACCACAAGATTTAGTATCAAAGCGTATACATCTCAAAAGATGTTGTTTGTATCACGAGCACCAAATTACCAAAGCTTAACTGAATCTTACCCCTGCATAATAGTGTTAGAACCTACACTATAACCCGAAAATATGTTTCATTCATCTGAATGAGGGTTCGTCAAACCCGTATGGCCACACAGCATAAGTTCTCGCTTACACCCTACAAGTGTAACTAATGTTAATTGGACTTGAGGATTTTTGTTTTAATGATAATGCTAAAAACGAACATATATTTCATAGCATTATCCCTCAAGAAAGACAAGCTTTTAGTTGCAATTGTTCTATTTACAAGTGATGTTCGTTTAAATAATAAAAGGTGAAGACAAAAGACAGATTCGACGAATTGAAGACGCAAACGACCAAAAAGCTAAAAAGTACAAAATATAATCAAAGTGGTTCAAATTATTGGTGAGAAACGTCTCAAAATTACAAAAGTACAAGACGCAAAACGCAAAACGCAAAGTACAAGATATTAAATTGTACGCAAGGACGTTCGAAAATCCGGAACCGGGACCAGAGTCAACTCTCAATGCGCGACGCAACGGAGCAAAAATTACAAGTCAACTATGTACATAAATATAATATAATATATAAATAATTCTTAAAATTATTTATATATTATATTTATTTATTAAACCGTCGGCAAGAAAGAAAACAAACTTGTGTGAGCTGGAAAAGCAGGCCATGCGATCGCATGGCCTGGAAGCCTAAATCCCATGCGATCGCATGGTGAACAGTATCTGGCCACATCCCTATAAAAAGCAGTTTGGTGATCGAATGTAAAACACATCTTTTTCTCTTCTTACTCTCAAACGTATATATATATATATATATATATATATATATATATATATATATATATATATATATATATATATATATGTATGTATGTATTTTAATTTTAATTTTAATTTTAATAATAAGGGTATGTTAGCGAATGTTGTAAGGGTGTAAGTCGAAATTCTGTCCGTGTAACGCTACGCTATTATTAATCATTGTAAGTTATGTTCAACCTTTTTAAATTAATGTCTCGTAGCTAAGTTATTATTATGTTTATTTAAGCCGAAGCAATCATGATGTTGGGCTAAAATATTAAAGATTGGGTAATTGGGCTTTGTACCATAATTGGGGTTTGGACAAAAGAACGACACTTGTGGAAATTAGACTATGGACTATTAATGGGCTTTATATTTTTTTAATTAAATGATAGTTCATTAATTTAATATAAAGATTTACAATTGGACGTACCTATAAATAACCACATACACTCGATCGGACACGATGGGCGGGATATTTATAAGTACTAATAATCATTCATTTAACTGGACACGGGAATGGATTAATAGTTAATGGACTTATTAAAACAGGGGTGAATTATGTACAAGGACACTTGGTGTAATTATTGTTTAAGTCCCCAATTAGTTAGAATATTTGACTTCGGATATAAGGATAATTTGACGAGGACACTCGCACTTTATATTTATGACTGATGGACTGTTATGGATAAAACCAGACGGACATATTGAATAATCCAGGACAAAGGACAATTAACCCATGGTAATAAACTAAAATCAACACGTCAAACATCATGATTACGGAAGTTTAAATAAGCATAATTTATTTATTTCATATTTAATTGCACTTTTAATTATCATATTTTTATTTACTGTCATTGTATTTAATTGCACTTTTAATTATCGTACTTTTTAATTATCGCAATTTTATTTATTGTCATTTTATTTATCGCAATTTCATTATTGTTATTTACTTTACGTTTTAAATTAAGTCTTTTATATATTTAATATTTTACATTAGGTTTTAACTGCGACTAAAGTTTTAAAATTGACAAACCGGTCATTAAACGGTAAAATCCCCCTTTATAATAATAATAATACTACTTATATATATATTTATATTTTTACAAATATAGTTTTTAAAAATATAGCGTTAAACTTGGCTAAGATCCCTGTGGAACGAACCGGATTTACTAAAAACTACACTACTGTACGATTAGGTACACTGCCTATAAGTGTTGTAGCAAGGTTTAGGTATATCCATTCTATAAATAAATAAATATCTTGTGTAAAATTGTATTGCATTTAATAGTATTTTGTAGTAAAAATATAACTATTTTGTATACACCTCTACGCACATCAAGTATTTTTGGCGCCGCTGCCGGGGAAAGTTAAACGTCAAAATCGCAACGCTATATATAAAAAAAAAGATCTTAGTTTACTTTTGTAAAAATACGCTTTTGTAAAAATACGTTTTAGTTTTTAAAAATACAAAAATATAAAAAGAAAATATAAAAAAATCTATATATTTGTTTTTAAGAGTTGTTAAATATATATAAAGTTAAAAAGTATTTTTATTTTAGTTTTTAAAATTAAATTTTTATATTTTATATAATCTAAAAACAGAAAAAAATAAATAAAAATAGTAATAAAACATTCGGGCCTGGTACTGTAGCAGCCCGATATCTGAGCTGAATCCAAGACTCATGCGATCGCATGATATTTTAACCTACACTCCATGCGATCGCATGGAGTGATTTGACAGGCATGGTACATCAGTTTCATCGAATTAGGGTTTAAAATTAATAATAATTATTAATATTAACCTAATTAGGGTTTAATTAATTTATAGTTTATTTTAGTTTTAGTATTTAATTTGTTTTATTTACTTTAAATTAGTTTTATTAAACTATAAACCTAATATTTTTATAAAATATATAATATAAAATTAATATTTTTATAAAAATAGTAATTTTATCAATTTTTGTCTCTTTTTATAAATTGTATATTTTTATTATTTAGTACGTAATTTGTATTTTTTTCGCTCGTAACTAGTTTTAATATAGTTTTTGCCGTAGTTATTTTTATTTCTAGATTTTTAGGCTTTGCCGTAAAATCCCTTAAGTGCTTTTTCTTTAGACTAAGATTTAGGTGCTTTAGAATTTTGTGACGCCGTTTTAAAATTTTAGTACTTTTTAAGTTATTGCCGTTTTGAATTTAGAATTCCTTTAAGCTTTAATACCTTTAGACGCAACCTTTAATTTTTAGTTTTTAGACTTTTAAGTTTCGACGCACTACGTTCTTTTTATTATTTTTCGACTTTTTATTTTTTGACGTTTTTCGACGCGCTATTTTTCTTTCTTATTTTTCGCCGCTCTAGTTTTTAGGACTTAGAATTTTCTCTATTTCTTCTCTAAAATTTCTTTAAATTTCAACGAAAAATTATTTGAAGCGGTTAAATTGATAGACATCCAAATTTTCTGCTTCGTAGTAATAGTTGAATTTGTTAGTGGCTGAGTTGTGAGCTTCCGATTTAAAGGGTTCTGGCTCCCTGCTGCATATATTAACTATTCGAAACGTGGGCAAAAGAAGAAAAGTCTATTAATTTGATAACTTTAATAATTTTTATCTTTTATAACTAATAGGATATTCAGTGAATGCACCGAGCAAAATGTTCACCACCTTTCATACGTTCACCACCTGTAACTCGATCAAGACATCTAGCCAATATTGTCGCCGTTGATTTTTCTTTAGAATCGTCATCCAGTTGACCAAGTACCCCAATTCAAATTTCCGATAATCCATTTTTTGAACCCGACCTCACAATTGAGAATCCGAAAGATATTTAGGGACAATTCAGAGATCCTGAACCATTAATCTTTCCTCCGGAACCACCAATCATTCAAATGGAGATTGTCGAGGAACAACCCATTAAATCAGAATCCTCTAGTGATTCAGATTCAACAAATTCAATCATGGAAAATCTGGAACCTCTAAGTATGGAAGACCGAATGTGAGCTAAACACACTGGCCAAGGTCACGCAATTACTCAACCTGACATTAATGCGCCAGAATATGAAATCAAAGGACAAATTCTACACATGGTGACTAATCAATGCCAATTTAGTGGTGCGCCGAAGGAAGATCCAAACGAACATCTTCGTAGCTTTAATAGGATTTGTACTTTATTCAAAATTCGAGAAGTTGAGGATGAACAGATATATCTCATGTTATTTCCCTGGACTTTAAAGGGAGAAGCCAAAGATTAGTTAGAATCGTTTCCTGAAGAAGCGATTGATACATGGGATGTTTTAGTTGAAAATTTTCTTAAAAATTCTTTCCGGCATCTAAAGCCGTGAGACTTCAAGGAGAAATTGTTACGTTCACACAAAAGCCAAATGAAAATCTATATGAAGCGTGGACAAGATTTGGAAAGTTATTAAGAGGATGTCCGGAACATGGTTTAGACACTTGTCAAATAGTACAAATATTCTACCAAGGATGCAACATCACTACAAGAAAAGACATAGATATAGCAGCTGGTGGTTCCATTATGAAGAAAACCGCAACTGACGCTTACAAAATTATTGATAACACTGCTTCCCACTCACATGAGTGGCACCAAGAAAAAGATATCGTTAGATCATCTAAAGCAGCTAGAGCCGATTCTAGCCATGACTTCGATTCCATTTCTGCAAAGATAGATGCTTTCGAGAGACGAATGGAAAAGATGACTAAAGATATTCACTCAATACGAATTAGTTGTGAGCAATGTGGAGGACCACATTTTACAAAAGATTGTCTCAGTATTGAACAAACAATGGAACAAAGAGAGAATGTTTCATACATGAACCAAAGGCCTGGAAATAATTATCAGAATAATTATCAACCGCCAAGACCAATCTACAATCAAAACCATAATTATAATCGAAATGTTCCATACAACAACCAACAAGGTCCTAGCAATCAACAAGTATCTAATAATACTTACAATCAGCAAAGACCTATTTTTCAAAATAAACCACCACAAACCGATGATAAAAAGCCAAATTTAGAAGATATGATGTCGAAGCTAGTTGAATCTCAAACTCAGTTTTTCACATCTTAGAAACAAACCAATGAACAAAATGCTCAAGCATTTAGAAATCAACAAGCTTCTATTCAAAATTTGGAACAAGAAGTAAGCAACCTAGCAAGATTGATAGGTGAAAGAAAACCGAGAAGTCTACCTAGTGATACAAATGCTAACCCCCGGAATGAAACAGCTAAAGCCATTACCACAAAAAGTGGAATTACACTTAAACTACCTGAAATACCTGTAATTTCTGATGACTCTATTCCTACTCCACAAGAACCACAATCTGAGCAAGATAAGGAAACAGAACCGGTAGTAGAAAAGGTTAATGAAGATAACACAGTTAAGGCTAAACCTTATGTTAAACCATATCAACCACCACTTCCTTACCCGAGTAAAATGAGAAAAGAAAGACTTGAAGCCGAGCAATCCAAATTCTTGAATATGTTTAAACAAATAAATATCAATCTTCCTTTCATTGATGTAATTTCAGGAATGCCAAGATATGCTAAATTCTTGAAAGATCTAATCACAAATAGAAAGAAAATGGAAGAACTCTCGGCTGTTACTATGAATGCTAATTGTTCTGCAGTGCTGTTGAATAAGATACCAGAAAAATTATCAGATCCAGAAAGTTTCACTATTCCATGTTTTCTGGGTAGTCTTAGTTCAATAGAAGCATTGGCAGATTTAGGTGCTAGTATAAATTTAATGCCATATTCACTATACGCTAAACTAGACCTTGGAGAATTGAAACCAACACGAATAAGCATACAACTAGCAGATAGATCAGTAAAATATCCTAGAGGGATAATGGAGAACATGCTAGTTAAAGTTGGTACTTTAGTATTTCCAGTAGATTTTGTTATTCTGGACATGGAAGAAGATTCTCGAGTTCCTCTCATATTAGGAAGACCATTCTTAAACACGACTAAAGCAATAATAGATGTGTTTGGTAAGAAACTGACCCTAAGTATAGAGGACGAGAGTGTTACCTTTTCAGTTGATAGAGCCATGCAACAACCGCAATCTGCAGATGATACATGTTATTATATTCAAACTATAGATTCACATGCAGAATTGTTAGAAGAATTTCCAGAATTACAAGGAACTGGAGAATGTTCTTTAGGAGAAGGAACTGAACTAATTGATAAAACTGAAATGTTAGCTACACTTATGGCTAATGGATATGAACCAACAACAGAAGAAATTCAAATGCTAAAAGAAGAAGACAGATATCGATACAAATCATCGATAGAAGAACCACCGACATTAGAGTTAAAGCCACTTCCAAACCATTTGGAATATGCTTATTTACATGGTGAATCTGAATTACCTGTAATAATATCGTCTTCTCTTACTGAAAATGAAAAATCTCAACTCATTTCTGTGCTAAAAGCTCATAAACCAGCTATTGCATGGAAGATTCATGACATTAAAGGAATAAGTCCTTCGTATTGCACACATAAAATCTTTATGGAAGAAGGTCATAAAACGTATGTGCAACGCCAACGAAGACTAAATCCTAATATGCAAGATGTTGTTAAGAAAGAAATTATTAAACTGTTTGATGCAGGTTTAATTTATCCAATCTCTGATAGTCCATGGGTAAGCCCAGTTCAATGCGTACCTAAGAAGGGTGGCATGACTGTCATCACAAATGAAAAAATGAGCTTATTCCTACTAGGACTGTAACAGGATGGCGTGTTTGTATTGATTATAGAAAATTAAATGACGCCACCAGAAAAGATCACTTTCCCTTACCTTTCATTGATCAAATGTTGGAAAGATTAGCCGGAAATAGTTACTATTGTTTACTTTATGGTTTTTTCGGATATTTTCAAATTCCAATAGCACCCGAGGACCAAGAGAAAACCACGTTCACGTGCCCTTATGGTACTTTTGCTTACAAACGCATGCCATTTGGACTTTGCAACGCCCCTACAACCTTTCAAAGGTTCATGATGGCGATTTTTCACGACATGATAGAAGAATGCATGAAAGTTTTCATGGATGTCTTTTCAGTCTTCGGTGATACTTTTGAAACATGTCTAGTTAATCTTGAACGAATGCTTATTAGATGTGAACAATCAAATCTAGTACTTAATTGGGAGAAATGCCATTTCATGGTTAAAGAAGGCATCGTTCTTGGACATAAAATTTCAAAGGAAGGAATTGAAGTGGATAGAGCTAAAGTAGATGTAATTGCTAAACTTCCACATCCCACAAATGTTAGAGGAGTTAGAAGTTTTCTAGGGCATGCCGGTTTTTACCGACGTTTCATAAAAGATTTTTCTAAAATTGCCACTTCTATGAATAAACTCCTAGAAAAGGATGCTCCATTCATCTTTTCTGATGAATGCATCAAATCTTTTAATATTCTTAAAGAAAAACTCACTAATGCACCGATCATGATAACTCCAAATTGGAATCTACCGTTTGAACTCATATGCGATGCAAGTGATTTTGCAATGGGAGCCGTTTTAGGACAAATGATTGAAAAACGATTTCAACCTATATATTATGCTAGTAAGACGTTACAAGGAGCACAAAAAAATTACACAACTACTGAAAAAGAACTCCTTGCTATTGTCTTTGCTTTTGACAAATTTCGTTCATATCTCGTTCTATCTAAAACGGTGGTCTATACCGACCATTCTGCTCTTAGATACCTATTTTCAAAACAAGATGTCAACCCACGATTAATTCGTTGGATCTTACTCTTAAAAGAGTTCGATATTGAAATCCGAGATAAAAAGGGAGCAGAAAATCTCGCCGCTGATCATCTTTCTCGTCTTGAAAATCCTGAATTAGAAGTTCTAAATGAATCGGTCATATAAGATAATTTTCCTGATGAATATCTATTGAAGATAGATTATAGTGAAATTCCATGATTTGCAGACTATACAAACTACTTAGTATGTGGAATCCTTGAAAAAGGATTATCGTACCAAAAACGAAAGAAATTCTTTAGTGATATAAAGTACTATTTCTGGGAAGATCCACATTTGTTTAAAAGTTGTCCCGATGGAATAATACGCCGATGTGTATTCGGAGATGAAGCTAGTCAAATCTTAAATCATTGTCACACAGGACCAATAGGAGGGCATTATGGGCCTCAACTTACAGCAAGAAAAGTTTACGATGCTAGATTCAATTGGCCTACAATTTTCAAAGACGCACACCTTTTTTGCAAATCCTGTGATGCTTGTCAAAGGGCCGGAAAAATAAGTCAACGTTGTAACGACCCTGGATTTTCCAACGTTATTTATTAATAATTGTTATTATTAATACTTGTGATTAAACGAATGTATGTTATTACATTTACATGTTGCCATGATTGCCCGTACTTGACTTTAATTGCCCGAAACGTCTTTGTGACACACGAAACTTTCACGAATAATATTTTTTAGAGTATTATTTACATTCATGATTAAGTTTTATTAATCATTTTGATTAACTATGGTTATTAGTTAATTACTTGGGCCTTAATTGGATTTAATTGTAAATTAATGGAACTTGGGCTTTAGTTAATGGTAGTGGACTTAAAGAGCCCACCCTACTTCTTTCATAGACTCTTTAGCCCATCACCACATGTGTAAGTATTATTTTGCAATGGAACTAGATAGTTATTACTTAAGGAATCTTGCTACAACTCTTTCCCATAACAATACACCAAATAACCAACTTTATGAACCTTTACTTGCTTGTGACTAGTGTGCACTTCCCTCCCCCTCTCCTCTCCCAATGCCGTCGGCCTAGAAGGCCTTGGAGGGAGTTTTTTTGGTTCATTTTTGTATTACTTCATCACTTGTAGTCTCTCATTTCCATAACACACACTACTTGCTTTCATCTTTTCTTTCTTTTCTCTCTCAAAGTTGTAAGTAAACTAGCTTAATGTTCTTCCTTTTTCTTGTCTTCAAACCATGACCAAACACCCCTTTAATCATCATCATTTGCTTATTGTTACTTGTTCATTGATAATGTTTACTTACTAGTTGTTGTTGTTGTTACCTACAAATTACAAGAATCAAACTACCTAGTTTCATTCTTCATTTATCTTGTATTTACAAGAACATACAAGAACATAAGCTTTCTAGTTATGTTCTACACTTGTTGTTTTAAAAAAAAAAGATTTAAGTTCATGTGTTGTGAAAGCATACTTGTAATTCATGTTAGTAAACTTCAAAGTTTACTTTCTTTAAGATCAAACTTTGGTTTGAATCTTTAAAGTATGAACAACCCATGAACTAGTTACTTGTTTACTTAGCTTATTTACTTCATTTACTTGCACTTTAATTTCACTATTTATGTTCTTGTTGGTCAAGTGTTACTAGTTAACATTGATCTCATTAATCTTGAACTAAAAGTTAACTTAAAAGTTCAAGAACATGTAAGTAAGCTTTCTTTAATTATAAGTTTGTACACTTATGTTAGATCTAGACTTTTGAGTCTTGGATCTTCAAGATCTAACTAAGAACTATGTTCTACAACTTAAGATCTTGATTTCATAAGTTCACTTTCAAGTTTGTAACTTATTATTAGTTTTAAAGTTCATGTATGTGTTAGATCTAAGACTTTGATGTAACTTTGGTTCATCAAAACACTTGCAACACTTAAGTGAGTTGTGCTTCATGTCTTAGACTTACACTTGGGTTATGATGGTCAAACCTTGGTGAAAATGATGCAAACACATCAACGAGTTGTACACTTGAAGCTATATGCATCAAGGATGAGAACCATGATAAGCATCGAGCACCAAGAACCACCAGAACCTACTGACCCTACTGTTCTACTGTTTCAGTGTCTGACCCGTACGACCTGGTCTACTGTAATTATGATTTTCAGATATCTCTGTTCGAGTAGATAACTTTTCATATAGGACTCGTCTTAATCCGAGTTACGGTTTAGGATTTATGGCCCTCCGATCGTCACTATGTCCATTTAACGTTGTGCTGAAAATTCTGACCTACTCGCACTTAGACTGTTTCCATGGTCAAACGAAGACGAGTTTGCTTCTGTAAATTTTACCACAACTAAAGGACTCATATACAGAGCCATGGCCACTGGTCTCACCTTATTTCAGTAGGTGTAGAGGCCATGGTGACTGACCGAACTCAGCCTTTGTTTTAAACTACTTTCATAAACGAAACTTACTTTACGCCTTTTTGTTGATGATGAATGATGATGACCCTTAAGACCTTATTTACATACTTTTAAACCTATTGGGATGATATACTAATTTAGTACTATTTGACTTAGGTTGAGGACCCGTTTGGACAACCTTCATTACTTGCTTACTTTCCGAGTCATACTTTACATGCGGATTTTATGTTTTACATACTAGGCACGAGTACTTAAACTTATATATGTGTGGGTTATATAACGGCAGAAACATTCCCTTTAGCTCGGTAACGTTTAGTCATTGGTTTTTGAACCGGTGAACGCGAATCTTAGATATGGATCCATAGGGTTTGACATCCCCACTCGAGCTAGTAGCACTAGTATTTAACGAGTGTTTAATACTTCGTAAACATACGCACTTGCCAAGTTTACTTTCAGGGGGTATAAACGTTAAGTTAGTTACCAAGTGCCCACGGTTAACATATACTTTATCATACTATTTTGAAACGCTCTTTGTAGCACTGAAATCTCGTGGCCTACCTTACATACTGTTATACTTAAACTATAGGTCACCAACCTTTGTATTGACGTTTTTAAGCATGTTTTTCTCATGTGCTTAAGGTTATTTGCTTCCGCTGTCGTGCTAGTCTTGCCGTAGACACCCGCTGCTCTAGTGTTATCACTGCATGAACTGTTTATCTTGCATTCAAACTTTAATACATTTGAAACTATGTTTTGTAATGACCTAAGGGTCACATACATTTATTCATGCTTGCTATTCGCAGAAGCATACTGTTGGTGTAAAACATTTGATGTCGATTATGACATCATCTTTCTATCGTGAATGCAACTTCTTTTATTACCGCATATAGTACTTAACCTTGTAATGATCCTGTTGTTGATGATTCGTACACGATGGTTTTGTACGGGGCATCACATTTGGTATCAGAGCATTGGTTGTAGGGAATTAGGTTGCATTAGTGAGTCTAAGACCGACCTGAGTAGGATTCACTAATAGGACTAATCTACAACTTGCTAGTTTACTTATTTCCGCTGAAATTACTGCATGCTGCTGCTTACTTTTACTGCTATATGCCGTATGCTATTACATGATTTCACTACTGTATGATATTACTTGCTTTTGATTGCATGCTACTTTTGTACGATTCGTTATTATTGCCATGCTACTTATTGTTATACATGATTTAAACTGTTGGCCTAATACGTGCTTGCTTTATGACTTACTGACATGGAAAAATTTATTTTTCCTTGTTCAGATGTCGGATACTCCACCTGCTATTATTTTGGGCAGTTCAGGCTCGTCAGCCACCCCACCTACTGCTACTGCCGACACACCGATCCCGCTACCCACGAGTGACCCCGACGCTTCATCTTCCGGGACTAGCAGCCAGGCGCCTTCCCCATGGTTACTTCTAGCGGAGCCCAGGACCCTTCGGAGATTCCAGCTCCATCTGCCCCTGGACCCTCAGGATCACAGCCCCGCTCCGGTGAGATTGTGATTCCCGCGGAGTTCGGGGAAGGTCCATTCTGTAACCGGTATCACCATTGGTGCTGACGTGCCCCGGATGGACGTCTCATTCCGATCGGACCCGCTAGGTACAGACAGATGATGGCCGCTGAAGGACGGCCAGTTCAGCCACCCGTACAGCCACCACATGATTCGGACGACCCGTCATCCACTGATGCTTCATCCGACGACACCTCCTCAGACGACTCCAGTGATGATGAGGACCCTGCTGATGTACCTATACAGGCACCCTCTACCCCGTCAAAGATGCGGTACCGTTTTGATGGCACCGTCATTCCAGGGGTGAATGGAGGTCGTGCTTTCATTGACGCATTTGGTCGGCGTCGTAGGGTTATTGCTCGTAAACGACTTGTGCCATACCCTGCCGACCCACAAATGTGTAAGGCGCCCCGTTACGTACTAACTATTTCTGGAGCCGGAACATCTGCACCCCGTTATGTAATGTCTGCACCACCGGCACCACCGGTACCGCAAGCACCGCCGGCACCGCCTGCCCCACCATCTCCCACTGTCGAGGAATTGACAAGGGAGGTGGAGATCCTCCGAGCTCGAGTTGCTGAGCTAGAGGACCAGATGGCCCATGTTATGGACATCCTTCACCCACCTTCACCGTAGGGCTTTTGTAGATAGATTTCATTATGTAATCTAGTTGTAGTTTATTGTATTACTCATGTATTGTACGGACTTATTCAGATGTATGAAACTTATTATTATTAATGAATGGAACTTTGCATTAATTAATCTTTGCACGATGTTCTATTTACATTACTGTACGATGATTCTGTGGTATTTGTACCTAGATGCGTTATTTAATAACATGTGATGTTTTAATTCCATGTTGGTTACTATATACTGTATTATTACTATTTGCATGCTGGATTTTAACTTGAGTCAAAAAATTTTTTTAGAACACCATGGCCAACGGACGATCAACACCTACCACCGCCCAAATCGAAGAGATGATTGCCGAAAGGGTAGCCGCAGCCATTGAAAATTGCAACCCCAAGCTCCACCGCCACTGGTTATCCCACCCATTCGAAATGGGTATACTTACAAGGAATTCCAGAGCTGTAAACCACATAACTTCAGCGGCACTGAGGGACTGGTTGGTCTCACCAGATGGTTCGAGAAACTTGAATCAGTATTCCGAGTTAGCAACTGTTCGGAGGACAACAAAACCAAATTTGCTTCTTGCTCGCTGTCTGACGGCGCGCTCACGTGGTGGAACACAATGTCACAGGCATAAGGCATTGATGAGGCGTATGCTACGCCATGAGAAGAATTTAAGTGTGCCATGATTGAGGAGTATTGTCCAAGAACCGAGATACAAAAGATGGAAATGGAATTCATGCAGTTAAGGGCCGTTGGGAACGACCTTGATGGTTACAACAGGAGATTTTTGGAACTAGCCCTGATGTGTCCGACAATGGTCACCCCGAAATTCAAGCAAATGGAGAGATACTTCTGGGGACTCCCTAAGTCCATCAAGGGAAACGTCACCTCGTCCAAACCACCAAATGTCCCAGAAGCGATGCGCATGGCGCATACTTTAATGAATCAACTTATCATCGATGAATCGGAGAAAACTAAGTCTGAAGCGGGTACTAGCGAGAAACGCAAATGGGATAACCACAACAACAACGACAACAACAGGGGAAGGAACTATGATCAAAACTCGGCGAAATTACATGAGGGTTTCAGAGGAAACAACAACGGTGGAAAGCCCAATCCGAACACCAACACGAACCCGAACTATAAGGGAATCTTACCACAATGCATGAGGTGTTACAAACACCACACTTGGTATTGCAATGTTATTTGTGAGAAGTGCCAACGGACTGGGCATATCGGGAAAGACTGCAAGGTCACCACTTTGAATGGGAAGCCGAACACCAATGGACCGAAAAAGTGCTATGAATGCGGACAGATGGGCCATTTCAGAAATGCATGTCCAAATAAGCGAAAAGACGACGGACCACCCCGTGGACGAGCTTTTAATGGTAATGCAGGGGATGCACGCGATAACCCCGACTTGGTGACAGGTATATTCAAAATCAACAATCTTTTAGCTTCTGTCTTGTTTGATACTGGTGCGGATAGAAGTTATGTATGTAGACATTTTTGTGATAAGATTAATTAGTCGTTAGTCCCGTTAAAAGAGAGTATGCTTGTCGAGGTCTCCAATGGAAAACTTGAGAAAGTTGACCATGTTAGCCGAGGAGCTATTATCAACATAGCTGGTGCGGAATTCGAAATTGACTTAATACCCATTAAATTGGGAAGTTTTGACGTGATCTCGGTATGGATTGGCTAACGAAAGTAAAGGCCGATATTATTTGTGGAGATAAAGCACTTCGTATACCACAAGGAGACGGTGAGCCACTGATCATCTACAGAGAGAGATGTACCTTGAAGCTGAACCTCATTAGTTGCGTGAAAGCGCAAAAGATTATGAAGAAGGGATGTCTTGCTGTCCTAGCGCATGTGAAAATGGTAGAAACTGAGGTGAAGAGCGTGAACGACGTTCGAATTGTGAACAAATTTTCCGATGTCTTTCCTGAAGAATTTCCTGGGTTACCGCCGCCGAGAGCAGTAGAGTTTTAGATTGATTTAGTGCCAGGAGCTGCACCTGTAGCTCACGCACCTTATAGACTCGCACCTTCCGAGATGCAAGAATTAAATAGTCAACTACAAGAGCTGTTAGATCGAGGATTTATCCAGCCAAGTTTCTCGCCTTGGGGCGCACCTGTTCTGTTTATGAAGAAGAATGATGGATCCTTCCGTATGTGTATCGACTACCGTGAACTCAACAAATTGACAATCAAGAATCGGTATCCTCTTCCCAGAATTGACGATCTTTTTGACCAACTTCAAGGATCGAGCGTTTACTCAAAGATCGATTTGCGATCCGGTTATCACCAGTTGAGGGTGAAAGAAAGTGATGTAATGAAGACTACATTCAGAACTCGTTATGGTCATTATGAGTTTCTCGTGATGCCATTCGGTTTGACAAATGCACCTGCCGTGTTCATGGACCTCATGAATCGTGTCTGCAAGCCATACCTGGATAAGTTTGTTATCGTCTTCATAGATGATATCCTCATCTACTCTAAGAGCCAAGAAGAGCATGAGCAACACCTCCGACTAGTACTTGAACTCTTGAGACAAGAGCAACTTTACGCCAAATTCTCCATGTGTGAATTTTGGTTGAAGGAAGTCCAGTTTCTGGGTCATGTTGTGAGCGACCGGGGTATCAAAGTTGACCCCGCCAAGATTGAAGCTATCAGCAAGTGGGAGACCCCCACTACTCTGACGCATATTCGCCAATTCCTAGTTCTCGCCGGTTACTACCGAAGGTTCATTGAAGGATTTTCTCTGATTGCGCGTCCTTTGACCGCGCTGACTCACAAGGGCAAGAAGTTCATTTGGGAACCCACACACGAATCAGCATTTCAAACTTTGAAGAAGAAGTTAACCACCACACCTATCTTATCGCTTTCTGAAGGTAGTGACGACTTTGTTGTTTATTGCGATGCGTCGAAAAGTAGTTTTGGTTGTGTACTGATGCAACGATCAAAGGTTATTGCCTATGCTTCCCTTCAACTGAAGATTCACGAGCGAAACTACACTACACATGATCTCGAGCTTGGAGCCGTTGTCTTTGCGCTCAAATTGTGGAGACACTTCAGCCGTTGTCTTTAGGATTCGATCAGAAGCAATTGAATATGAGATAGCGTCGATGGATTGAGACGCTCAACGACTACGATTGTGAACTTCGTTATCATCCTGGCAAGGCCAATGTTGTAGCTGACGCTTTAAGCCGAAAGGAGAGGACGGAACCTCTTCATGTTATTGCTCTAAACATCACCATTCATTCGAACCTCAACAACCAGATCAGATTAGCTCAAGATGAGGCTCTTAAGAAGGAGAATATAACTCATGAACATTTGAACATACTTGTCTCTCGATTCGAGGTTAGGGAGTCTGAACTCCGATGTTATGCCGGAAGAATTTGGGTACCTTATTATGGAGATCTACGGAACCTTATACTTGATGAAGCACACAAATCGAGATATTCAATTCATCCTGGAGCGGGCAAAATGTACCACGACCTTAAAGAACAGTATTGGTGGCCGAATCTTAAAAAGGACATTGCGACTTATGTTGGTAAGTGTTTGACTTGCTCGAAGGTTAAAGCCAAGCATCAGTGACCTTCTGGTTTACTTCAACAACCGGAAATCCCGCAATGGAAGTGGGAAAGGATCACAATGTAATTTCATTACTAAGCTGCCGAAGACGGTGGGCGGATACGATACCATTTGGGTTATCGTTGACCGTCTTACCAAATCTGCACACTTTCTAGCGATGAAGGAAACAGATACGATGGAGAGACTTGCTCAACTATACATCAAGGAGGTTGTATCTCGTCATGGTGTACCGTTATCGATCATCTCAGATCGCGATCCCCGTTTTGCTTCTAGATTTTGGCGTTCTTTACAACAAGCCATGGGAACCCGTCTCGACATGAGTACTGCTTATCACCCACAGACCAATGGGCAAAGTGAACACACGATTCAGACCTTGGAAGACATGTTGCGTGCATGTGTCATTGATTTTGGAAAGGCTTGGGAAAGGCATTTGACGTTAGCCGAATTCTCGTACAACAACAGTTATCACTCAAGCATTAATGCCGCACCTTTTGAAGCGTTGTATGTCCGCAAGTGCCGATCTCCTATTTGTTGGGCCGAAGTAGGCAAAAAGCAAATCACCGGACCCGAGATAGTCCATGAAACAACGGAGAAGATTGCTCAGATTCAAGCTAGACTTAAGACGGCCCGCGATCGCCAAAAGAGTTATGCTAATCTTAAATGTAAAGACTTTGAATTCAACGTGGGCGACCATGTAATGTTGAAGGTTGCACCTTGGAAAGGTGTGATCCATTTTGGAAAACGTGGAAAGTTAAACCCACGATACATTGGTCCTTTTGAAATTTTGGAACGTGTTGGACCCGTTGCTTACCGTTTGGATCTACCAGCACAATTGAGCTCAGTTCATCCTACCTTCCACGTATCAAACTTGAAGAAGTGTCTTACTGCACCTGAACTTATCATACCACTTGAAGAACTTACAATTGACGACAAACTCCACTTCGTGGAAGAGCCTGTTCAAATTATGGACCGTAAGGTCAAGACTTTGAAATGCAACAAGATTCCGATCGTCCGAGTAAGATGGAATGCCAAACGAGGACCTGAGTTTACTTGGGAGCGAGAGGATCAAATGATGCGGAAGTATCCTCACCTTTTCCCGACTCCTCCATTTACCTCAGCTTAAATTTCGGGACGAAATTTTCTTTAACAGGTGGGTAATGTAACGACCCTGGATTTTCCAACGTTATTCATTAATAATTGTTATTATTAATACTTGTGATTAAACGAATGTATGTTATTACATTTACATGTTGCCATGATTGCCCGTACTTGACTTTAATTGCCCGAAACGTCTTTGTGACACACGAAACTTTCACTAATAATATTTTTAGAGTATTATTTACATTCATGATTAAGTTTTATTAATCATTTTGATTAACTATGGTTATTAGTTAATTACTTGGGCCTTAATTGGATTTAATTGTAAATTAATGGAACTTGGGCTTTAATTAATGGTAGTGGACTTAAAGAGCCCACCCTACTTCTTTCATGGACTCTTTAGCCCATCACCACATGTGTAAGTATTATTTTGCAATGGAACTAGATAGTTATTACTTAAGGAATCTTGCTACAACTCTTTCCCATAACAATACACCAAATAACCAACTTTATGAACCTTTACTAGAGGTTATGCTTACGTAGCTATGGAGAACCAAATCACACGACTCTCCTATGAGTCGGCTAAAGCAGGTCTCTGAGAATTCTTTCTCACAGGTAAGTATGTACAGTTTTTATTTTTATTTTTATTGCTTTTAACCTTTTGATAATAAATGCTAAATCGTTCGCTATAAAGTATTAAATTGGTATTCAACAAAATTAGGTATGCATAACCGAAATTATTGATATCATACAAAAATTTATTACATCACTGCGAAATTTACCGTTTATTCTTAAGGTATAAATATCTTTAATCAATCAACCCAAAATATTTCAGAAATTCGTCAGGAGTAAAACTAGGTTATATAGCCGAAATTACTTACCAAAAAGAGGGGCGTATATTTGATTGATTAAAGTGGGATAAAAGACCAAAAAGATTTTTAATTTTATTTTTACTTTGTTTTTAAAATTAATATTAAATTAATATTGTAAACTTTTTAAAATCAATATATTTAAGTTTGTAAATATTTGAAAAAAATTAATATTTTTAATATAAAGTTTGTATGTATAAAAATATTAATAATATGAATTTTTAATTTTATGCATTTTAAATTTAAGTTTGGTGTGAATTTAAAAACAAAAATTTACTTTATTTCACTAAGTTAAAAATTTAATTTTTAAAATTCATCGTGAGTTGAAAACTAGGTCGTTGAACCGAAATTGCTCTACCCAAGGGAGGGACGAAAACTTTTATTATCATTATTTTTAATCTTATTGAATTAAAGTATGCCAAAAACATTTAAAAACCCAAAAATCTTTGCTTTTAAAACTGCGCTTAAAAAATGACAAATTTTAAAATTTTGTCGAGGGACGGACTAGGACAACGATCCGAAATGCCCTCACTCCTAAAAGGAAACAAAATTTTTAAAATTTAATTAATTATTTTGTGTTAAAAGTTATAAGGTTTTTATATAAAAAAAAAAAAAACCTGGACCCCATGCGATCGCATGGGATTTAAACTATCACATGGAGGCAAAAATCTGGTCAGATAGAAAAAGAACAACTCGCTGCTTCTGCTCTCCCCACAACACACACATATCACGAACATACACACAAACTCTCTCAAATTTCATCAATTTTTCACCAAAATTCACCAAATTTCTTGCTATAATCCGCTCTAATCATGAATTTGATAAGAAGTTTATCAAGAAGGGTAACAATTTCACCCCTAAACCTCTTTAAATTTGATTTTTAGTGTTCTTGAGCTATATTTTACCTAATTTGATTTTATTAATTTCTAGTGTAATTAGAGTTAAATTGTTAGTATATTATGCATGTATAACCTAGATTGATGCTATTTAACATGATTTGAAGCCAAAAACTTCAAAATTTTTAGGAATCTAGGGTTTGTGTTCTTGAGCAATTTGGGGCTTTTTGATATAAACAGGTTATGGCCGTTTTTTGTCATGAATTATTGCTAAATTAAGTAATGTAACATGTTTAGGTAGCTAAATGACCCTAAACATGATTTTTGAGAATTAAAGTGGACTTTTTAGGTATAAAATTCATGAACTTGATTAAATTGATATAAATGCCATTTGAAACACGTTTAATTGCTAGTAATGGTTATTTTAACATGTTATTTGAGTTAAATAATTATGAACTTTGTAAACATTTTCACATATGCTTATTTGAAAAAGTGTAGAATTGTAAAAATTGTGAAAATGTGTATAAGTTTAATTTTGATTGAACATGTTATTTTAATTGTTTCAAGTTGTTATTTTGATAACACTAATGCATAATTGGATGCACAAATTTTGTGTTTAATGTGTTTTGCAGAGATTTACTAATACTGATGGTGCATTATCATCATCTAGACAACCTGCTCCAGAACTTGAAACGGAAATGCAATATGAACCGGAGCAACAACAGGAACAACAACAACAACAACAACCTGATCAATACGTACCTTATTATGATCTGCATCAAGAATATGTTGATGCTTACGTAGTATTTGTAGTGACCCGTCCTAATCCATCTGGAAATAGTCTTCAATAGTTGGTCCCATCGCGAGGTTCTGACCTCTATATGCCATGAACGACTCCATGTAATATGAGCAAATGCACAGCGGAAGATTTCTTTCACACCTGAGAATAAACATGCTTTAAAGTGTCAACCAAAAGGTTGGTGAGTTCATAAGTTTATCATAAAACAATAAAATTTATCATTTTGATAGACCACAAGATTTAAATGCTGCATGGTACAAATGGGCCCGAATCCTACACCCACCTGTAATGTACATGCGATATCTTTTAAATACAGTACACCTTTCTCGTGTACGAAATCATCTTTCATAAATCTTAGTAACTGTACACATATCTCGTGCACAAAAATAACATACACATAACCTGTGTATAAAATCATTCTCTCGATACATAACATTCATATCAATTGGTGGCAATTATCATGTCCACATAATTCAATGGTGGCAATTATCATGTCCACATATTTCAATGGTGGCAATTATCATGTCCACATAATTCAACATTAATCCACAGAACTTCTGTCTGCATAATAATTCATTCGAGAAATGTTTTGCTTGTGTCTATCTCGTCAAACATTTATAAAAGCATTTCATGTATTCGAAGTTCAAAATATATTTCAAAAGCATTTAATAACGCAGTTGTAAAAACAGCGCATGTATTCTCATCCCCAAAAATGTAAAGAGTAAAAGGGAGCAAATGAAATGCACCTAATATATTTTGTAGTAAAAATACATATGACTATATTGAAAAATGCAGAGTTGGCCTCGGATTCACGAACCTATATCATTTGCATATATATATTAAAACAAATACTCGTAATCAAACAAGTGCATACATATAATTTTATGTTTTAAGATTAATATTCTTATATATATAATTTTATTAATATTTAATTTTCATTTTGTTATTTAATTCGATATTTAATTAAGGTTATTGGTTAAAGCGAAAAATTTATGTAGTATTAGTATATATACATATATATTTTGTTTTGTAAAATTATCAATTGTGGTAAAACTAATTTAAGAATAATAATAATTCTGATAATAGTAATTTTTAATAAAAATAGTAATTTTACTAAAAATTGATAAAGTAAAAATAATAGTTTTAGCAAAAATAGTATTGTTAATAGTAATGGTAAGTTTAATAATAACTATTGTTTTAATAGAAATTTTAATGTTTGTATAATTAATAATACTAAAATTAATGCTTAAAGGGTACTCCAAGTATACTAATTTTAATGATAATGATACATAATCTCCTTAGTAATAATTATAACTATACATATAATAATTATAACTATACAAATGATAAGAATGCTAATATTGATGATGATTATAATTTGTATATTAATACTATTAATACAAAATGATCATACTTGGTACTAATTTTAATGGTAATAATATTATTTGTATTAATGATAGTAATAATACTAATAACATTATAACACTAACTAGTAACAATAACAATATTACCAATAACAATAATAATAATTTATAATAACAATAATAATAATAATAATAATAATAATAATAATAATAATAATAATAATAATAATAATAATAATAATAATAATAATAATAATAATAATAATAATAATTAAAATGAAAGTTAAATGATTATACCCTTTGAAAGCTTCACTAAAAAGAAATGCCCTAGACGGAATTCGAACTCGGGACCTCTCGTTCACCACTAACACTCGAAACCATTTGATCCATCTCGTTTTCTCTTATTTATTGACCCATTAACTTTTTAACTTCAACTAATCTGTCTCCTCTAAGCCCAACAATTCGATTCAAGGCCTAACAAATATAATATGGGACACGGTCCATCAACTAATTAAGTTCATGTCCCATATGAACCATAAACTTTCGGCCCATCTAACCCAATCCATTTACAGTCTAATTGACCCAAGCATGTTTAATAGAAAGAAGAAAAAAAAAGAAAACTGCACAAACGAAGATCGAACACAGGACCTGTTGTTTAACCGCAATACTCGAAACCTTAATCTCCGAAATAAACTATATAACTTATGTATCTATCTGTCATTTTTTCTTTTTCTTCATCTAAAATCAAACGTCTAACACTTCATCAACGCTTTCTCCTTTTATTCATGCCATTGATGCATCATTATCATCTCTTAATTATAATATCATCTTCCTCATTTAACGATTGCCTTCATCATCATCTTAGACGTCATCGTGACATCACATAAAAACCATCATCGATCATTAACATCATGTATAACATCATTAACGTTCATCCTCGTGTAACATGTATTATTAATCATCATTTTATGTGATGATTAATATCCTTTCGTTACAATAACAGTCCACCAGTCCATATATAATTCAGCCTAACAGGATTTTTAATTGATGGTTACCTAACAAATAATAAACGCGAAAAGAATGGATAGAAACGGAATAGAATATTCAGTAGCCTTCAAGTGGTTTGATGGTGGGGCTGTTTTCGGTCCATAATGTCAACAAAGGAGTACAAGTGGATGTTTGTATTATTACCACATTTCTGACAAAAATAAAGGTAATTGGGATTTAAATAAATCCTACTTTATCTTACCAATAAGAACGACATCATTAACTTGAATAAGCTATCGAACTTTTGGGTTCTAGTAGATCTATCAACAACATCATCAATTTCAGGTCATCATCTTCGTGATCTTCCATCACCATTATCATTTCATCATAGCGTTTGGGTGGTGGTTCACGGCTGCAGTGAGCAGCCTGACTTGGTTGAACCATAGCAGCATCTTGAACAGAAAACCTAGTATAGCAGCAGAAATCGTTGATGGTGATTGTGTGTTTGATCGAATAGCAAAAACAAAACAAAAAAATATAGTAATAGTGATTCGTTTATGAGGTTCGAAGGTGGTTCATGGCTGCCAAAACAGAAAGAAGGTATTCGTATAGTAGTAGTAGACGAGTGAGGTTTTTCGATGATGGTTTGCTTGTTCTGGGTTTGTGTTGGCAGATCAAGATGGAAAACAGAAATTGATAGAAAAGGAGGAAAGAAGGTAGTGTTTGAATTTAGACAGAAAAATCAGAGACGAGTATCGGTGGTGATCTAAATAACATGTGGTGATGGTTATTAGTGGTTCGTGACGGTAACCGGTTGTGAACTATGGTGGTGGCGATAGTTATAGTGATGGTGTACAAAAGGTGGTGTGGTTGTTCACGTATAGGTGGAGATGGTGGTTCCATGGTGGGTGATGCATTCACGATGGTGGTGGTGGATTTGAAGATTAGAGGTAGTGTCAGGTTTTGTGATGGTAGTTCTCGGTTAGTTTAAAGGAGGGTGATAATCAATTGGGGATGGCCTTCATTTACATGTATCATTTTAGTACTCATATATATTGATATGGATATGTAGTACATGTAATATATATATAATAGAATAAAAATAAAAATATTATTGTAGTTTGTGTGGGATCAAAAGCACAAGTCAGAAAGAAAGATGTGGATGTGTGCTCCTATTTTCAACAAAGGTGTCGACCATTTATCACAAGCAAAATAGAATGCAGGAGAAAAATAATAATCTGATAGTGTTATAATTTTATTTAAATGCAAGTGGGTTTGAGTATATATATATATATATATATATATATATATATATATATATATATATATATATATATATATATATATATATATATATATATATATATATATATATATATTCCTTAGGCTTATAATTTGTAAGACAAGAAATAAACACAGTAAGTTCATAAGTTCAGGAATTAAACAATGCCAATTAGTATAGCCATAATATATATTGTCCACATTCAGTCGACATATAATTATAATATAATAATAATTAACTTTTATTATTACTAATTACTATATATACTTACATTTACATAACATATATTTACATATTTATTTACAAACAATTGTTCGTGAATCGTCGGGAATAGTCAAGGTCAAATGCATTCCTGAAAAATAGTTCCAACATTTTGAGACTCGGTTTAATAGACTTTGCTTATCGTGTCGAAATCATATAAGATTTAGTTTAAATTTGGTCGGAAATTCTCGGGTCATCACAGTATTTCCGATGCATCCGATAGTAGCTCACCCAACGATTCATGAAGAACAGTTGCATCCTAATCTAAGATTTGATCAAAGCTGGAAAGATTACCCAACATATCAAAGTAACAAATTCAAACTAGTACCAAAAAATGTAGAAGTACCAAGGGTAATCGATTGGGAGCCTTTGGAAAGGGTCCAACTTGTTAACTCAGTTAGACAGCATTTGATCCAAAGGTATGGCAGCACTTCTTTTCCCGATTGAGAACGTTTATTCACCATTCGTAGGCCTGTATATAAGGAATGGTGCGTTGAGCTTATGAGTACTATTTCACTTAATGCGGATGTAGATAGGTTAGATGATAGAAGTTTTCTTAGATTTATACTTGTAGGATGTACAGGATGTCCATGCTGGACATGGCCAGGGATTTACAGATATATACGCCCACTGAATTGCTATTACCCGATTGTACAAACTAGATTTATCATGGTGAAAGGGTAGATAGGAATTTTGATGCTAACGCCGTCTGGAGGCGTATGTCAGATTTTAATGTTTTTGGGCGGGCAGGAACACACACCTACTTACATATTCACAGAGCTGAGCTTCGTATAATTCATTGATTTATGGCTAACTCGATTACACAGAGAGGTCACAACAAGGAGAAAATGACCTTACATGATTTATTATACCTTAAGTGTATTCGAGACCCAAGAGGCTTTGTTAATATCCCTTACTGTGTTGGTTTTTATTTGTCTAAGATGGTGGAAGGAATACAGGAAGAGGGAATAATAGGAGGAGGTATTTTTGTTACTCTCATTGGAGAGTATTTGGGTGTAGATAGGGATCAAGGGGGTCCACTTTTGGTATGTAGGGAATAGGTTGAGCCTTTAGGATTGAGGGTCTATCAGGGTGCTAAGGTATTAAAGAGCAGATGCAATCAGGCAATACCATATGTTGGTAATCATCCTCAGGTAGAGAGAGGTTCAGATGAGGAAATGGAGGAAGCGGATGACATTAGGGATGTCATTAGGGAGGCTATGACTGACGTCTACCAGCGTGTAGATGGGGTAGAAATTACAAACGAGGAGAGACATAGACGGTACAAGCAGTGGCAAGCCCAGAATGAGTACGAGCATTCCAGGCAACGACAGCATGATAGATGGGACTATCATCAATGACAGATCATGAGTCGGCTATCACCTCAGGATCACTACGTACCGACCCGACCCGCTTACTATCCTCCACACCAGCCCGAGATGAGACCACCATATACTCTCTACGACCCTAACCAGGCCTACCAGTACACCTATCACCAACCATGGAACCAGACCGACGATATGAACTGGAACCCCTATCCAGATTGATATAGTTCCCGTTGGTGATTTCTATTATTTTTATCTTTTTATTATTTTTATTTATTTATGTTTAAACATACAAATATTGATACTTTTATATAAGTTTAACATTTTTTATTGTACTAATATTTCATATTCGATTTGAAAGTGGGATTTTAAGTCCCATTTCAAATTACCATGCATATTATTATTTGTATGTATTTATATTGTCAATTGTACACAACAGGGTAAAACAGCGCATTTTCAAAGACTGGATTAAGTTCAGCAAAAGATACTAATTTTGAGGACAAAATGAAAAACAAATGTGATGTAACAATAAGACGGAATGAACAAATGATGTGCACCATTTATCATTCAACAAACAAACGCCAATATATTTGGAAACTTTGGTAAAATTTAATCATTTTTCTACGCTAATCACCCTCATTAATTTAAATTGTTACTTATATCTTGCAAATGAGTTCATTGCAAGATCTTAAGTGTGGGAAGGGGTTAAATTCTTTCGGATTTTTTTTAAATTTTAACTTATGCACTTGGTTACCATTAACAATACTAGTAACGCAGTAGTTGTATTAGAATCTAGTGCTCTTTGATAATAAAGAACAGCCCTAGTCTTATATACTGACTACCCAATTCTAGTAAAATTCTCAAAATTTTCAATTAAATGAATTCAAAAACATGTTTATACATATTTATGAACGATAAAACTAGGTGTTAACACCGAAATTATTGTTACCTCGGAAAGGACATAAATTGAGAAACAACCCAAAATGTTAGAATTCATTTAAAATGGAATAGAGGACAATAAAAAGGCAAAGAAAGGAAAATAAAAGCCAAGTGTGGGAAAAATTTACCAAATTATTTAAAACATATATCACATATTTTTGTACAAATATCTAAAGATACTTTTGATTTGGAAAATTTTATCAGTTTTACCCAATTTCTTATAATATATTTGAAAGAAAGATGGATCTACACGGTGAATCAATTCCATCATTAAAAGGAAGTAAAGTCTTTCGAAAAAGACACTCGCTTCTTGATTTAGGTCTGGAAGTTGCCGTCCAGACCAGCTGTAGGTTGACGAAAAATCTAGAAAAGTCATCTCTAAAATCAGCAGGAAATCCACGGACCTCAGCATCAAACAGGGTCACCAAGTGGTCAGACTTATCCTAACCATGAGAGGATCTGTCTCGTAAAATAGGGAGGACAACGTGCAAATTAGCTTGATAAGACTAATGAATCAGATTCCCAGAAAGGATAATCTCCTTAAAGATCAAAAATCAGCTTTTAAACCTGATATTACTCAATCCTATAGATTGACCTTAAAGATTGAGAATTACAAACTCATAGAATTCAATGATATCTAAACTCGAGCTTGAACGAGAAAATATTTTGATCAAAAATAAAACCGATTTGTTTTCTGAAAACCCATTTTCAATGCGTTCATTACCATTGAACGTAAAATCCTAGGAATTCACCTGGAATTCATTAGGTCACCTGAACCAAATCGGGTGTCAACCGTAAGAACGGTGGTTGCATAGCATGGTCGAAGACAGGACCTTATGCCAGACCCAAAAACCATAGGGTGAGCTTAGTATTGCTCCTACCAAGGATAGTAATTGCATCCGACACGTTATAGACCATAATTAAAAGCATGTCATGGGACATTGCCTTAACATTTGCTTGTTCAACGCTTTCCTTTACAACTGGATGGTAGTTTACCGAAAGTTAATATACGGAGCAAGTATACTAGATGTGTTGCTTTCCCAATACAAGGTTAGCAAGTGGGAGACACAAAACCACAAGTTTTGAGCTAAAATTTTCAAATCTGAAACCCACCAAACCCACAAAAACATTTTGCAAACAGCGGTGAAGGGTTATTCCAGAAAACTTATCTAGGGTAAAAGCTATATTTAATTTTCAAGATCAAATGTTTTCATAAAGATCCAATTTCCTAAAGGATCTAAATTTTCATAGTCATGTGGGACTGTAAACCACATCGTTACAACCATTGTTTATACCGCTGTATAGAAATCACCGATGTACAAAGTGTGAAGAATAAAGAAGTGATTCTAGTATTTTTATTTCAAGACTATATTACTTGAGGAAAATCAACGCTCAAGTGTGGGAATATTTGATAATGCTAAAAACGAACATATATTTCATAGCATTATCCCTCAAGAAAGACAAACTTTTAGTTGCAATTGTTCTATTTACAAGTGATATTCGTTTAAATAATAAAAGGTGAATACAAATGACAGATTCAACGAATTGAAGACGCAAACGACCAAAAAGCTAAAAAGTACAAAATACAATCAAAGTGGTTCAAATTATTGGTGAGAAATGTCTCAAAATTACAAAAGTACAAGACGCAAAAAGCAAAGTACAAGATATTAAATTGTACGCAAGGACGTTCGAAAATCCGGAACAGGGACCAGAGTCAACTCTCAACGCGCGACGCAATGGAGCAAAAATTACAAGCCAACTATGTACATAAATATAATATAATATATAAATAATTCTTAAAATTATTTATATATTATATTTATTTATTAAACCGTCGGCAAGAAAGAAAAAAAACTTGTGTGAGCTGGAAAAGCAGGCCATGCGATCGCATGGCCTGGAAGCCTAAATCCCATGCGATCGCATGGTGAACAGTATCTGGCCACATCCCTATAAAAAGCAGTATGGTGATCGAATGTAAAACACATCTTTTTCTCTTCTTACTCTCAAACGTATATTTATATATATATATTTTAATTTTAATTTTAATTTTAATAATAAGGGTATGTTAGCGAATGTTGTAAGGGTGTAAGTCGAAATTCTATCCGTGTAACGCTACGCTATTATTAATCATTGTAAGTTATGTTCAACCTTTTTAAATTAATGTCTCGTAGCTAAGTTATTATTATGTTTATTTAAGCCGAAGTAATCATGATGTTGGGCTAAAATATTAAAGATTGGGTAAATGGGCTTTGTACCATAATTGGGGTTTGGACAAAAGAACGACACTTGTGGAAATTAGACTATGGACTATTAATGGGCTTTATATTTGTTTAATTAAATGTTAGTTTGTTAATTTAATATAAAGATTTACAATTGGACGTACCTATAAATAACCACATACACTCGATCGGACACGATGGGCGGGATATTTATAAGTACTAATAATCGTTCATTTAACCGGACACGAGAATGGATTAATAGTTAATGGACTTATTAAAACAGGGGTGAATTATGTACAAGGACACTTGGTGTAATTATAGTTTAAGTCCCAAATTAGTTGGAATATTTGACTTTGAATATAAGAATAATTTGACGAGGACACTCGCACTTTATATTTATGACTAATGGACCGTTATGGACAAAAACCAGACGGACATATTAAATAATCCAGGACAAAGGACAATTAACCCATGGTAATAAATGAAAATCAACACATCAAACATCATGATTACGGAAGTTTAAATAAGCATAATTTATTTATTTCATATTTAATTGCACTTTTAATTATCGCACTTTTATTTACTGTCATTGTATTTAATTGCACTTTTAATTATCGTACTTTTTAATTATCGCAATTTTATTTATCGTCATTTTATTTATCGTAATTTCATTATTGTTATTTACTTTACGTTTTAAATTAAGTCTTTTATATATGTAATATTTTACATTAGGTTTTAACTGCGACTAAATTTTTAAAATCGACAAACCGGTCATTAAACGGTAAAATTCCCCTTTTATAATAATAATACTACTTATATATATATATATATTTATATTTTTACAAATACAGTTTTTAAAAATATAGCGTTAAACTTGGCTAAGATCCCCGTGGAACGAACCGGACTTACTAAAAACTACACTACTGTACGATTAGGTACACTGCCTATACGTGTTGTAGCAAGGTTTAGGTATATCCATTCTATAAATAAATAAATATCTTGTGTAAAATTGTATCGCATTTAATAGTATTTTGTAGTAAAAATATAACTATTTTGTATACACCTATACGCACATCATCTAACTCGTAAGTATCTTTGCTTTCATATTTGTGTTCAAAGTATAAGAGTATAAATCGTATAAAATGTATACAAAGTATATGTTTCTCAGCCCACGATTTAAAAGTATAAAAGTTATTGAAAAGGTGGGACTATGATCTCACCGTAGTTGTATGCCAAAGTACTTGAAATTAAACGTTGTGTAATGAAAGTTGTTTAGCCTTTACCTAAACAAATAAGTCGTATCAATTACCGATCATGACACAAGGTCAGTCGAAATGTGTTCAATTAGTCATATGGCTCGTTACGACTCAATTAAATAGCATGTGAGTCACGTTGTCAAGTTTCATGCAAGAATCAAGTATAAAAGAAGATTAGAACGATTGCATAAGTATTTGTTAAGTTTGAATAAAAGTTAACTTTGGTCAAAGTCAATGAAAAAGTCAACGGGGTCGGGTCGGGTATCCAACAATTTTTCTATGAAAGATAAGCATATATAAGTATGTTGGCAAAGTTTCATATTGATCGGGGGTGCGTAGCATAGTTAGAATTAAACGAAAATGTGCATTTTTGGACAGTCGGGGCCCGGAGCGGCGCTCCAAGACCCTGAGCGGCGCTCCGAATGTCTGTTCAGTAAGTCTGGGCAGTTTTTGAACACTCAAGCACGAATCCAACTTGAAACAACCATAACTAATGAACCGTAAACATTCAAAACACGTATCTTATATTGTTGGAAAGGTATTTTGACGAGGAATACAACTAAACACATTTCATTTACTAAAAACATAATTTACCTAAATCAAAATCCTCGTCAAATGATCGTTATTTAACGTTTCAAGCTCAAAAATGCAAACGGTGATTCGGGAATCCAATTTACGCATACGATATGCCGTTTCGAAGGTAATTAAACATACAATACAACTAAACACTTAAAAATAACATCTCATAGCATTCAATTCATCAAAAGTTCATTTTAAGTCTATCAAACCCTAACTAAAAATCATGAATTCAACAATTTTGTAAATGAAGCTTTTCTAAATCAACCTACATACCAAAACAAAGCTAATGATGCTAGTAACACATTTAATACATGAACTTTAACATTTAAACAACATTTAATCATCCAAAATCAAAGATTAAACTAACCCATTTCAAGTGTTCATGCTAGTTACTCCAAAACAACAAATCGAGCAAACAAATCACATATTCTTGTTAGACTTGAGCCATAGACACTAACTAACACCATTTCAAGTTCATAAATCGAATTAGAGAAATCTAGAGTTTTTAGAAATCTTACCCCAAGTAGTGAAATTGGTACCAAAATAAAGAGGATGATGAGAGGATCACGAATATGTAATTTGTTTTGATGTTTGCTTGCTTGAATTGAAATAGATGATGAATCTTTGAAAATGTTAAAAATGGGTTCTTGGTGACTAGAGAGAAAAGAGAGAAGTAGAAGAAGAAGTGAATGAGTGGTGGTGGTGGGGTTTGACTAGTTGACCTAGTCAACTAGTTGGCCCCTTTGCAACTTTGATCCCTCAAGTTTGAAAGCGGGTGCGTGAATTAACCGAACGAATATTTTAAATACGCGAGAGTAAAGGAGAGATGTCATAATCGAATAATGGAATTATTTAATAATGTTAGTTAACAAAAGATACGAATTTAGATAACGAAAGATATTATTAAAAAAAAGACGGTGTTAAAATAAATTTAACGAAAAAAGGCGGGATGTTATATTACCTACACCTTAAAAGAAATTTCGTCCCGAAATTTAGTTGGAAGTAGTAGTCGTTGTTTCTTCCTCGAAATCTCGTGTTGCCAATTCTACGAATGAGTGAAGGTACTTCCTTGGTCATTTCAACGAACTTCGAAAATTGGGATTTTACGTTGTTTTAGAGTTTTGTTTCACGATTCATAATTTCAACCGGTTCTCCTAGGAAGTGGTGGTTGTCATCGATAGTAAGCTCATCGAAGAGGATAACAAGTTCTTGTTTCACAAGACACTTCTTTTGAAGATATTTCGTATTCTCGAGAGACATATTAAATTAACGTGGCCACTATGTTATGATCCAAGTCGAGTCATACCCAATAACAAGCTTACCAACACTTTATATGTATTTATTTTAACGAATGGATTGTTAAAAAAATACGCGACACTTGGATTTTAGAAAATCGGTTTTCTAAAGTATTATCACTTGAGGTAAATTATTTGGATAATTTATATATAATTTTTTATAGGTTTAAATGATTATATTATGTTATACTTTATAAAAGGATTATAAAATATAAGTAACATAAATAATGCATGGTTTTATTTAACAAGTTTTGTAATTGTATTTAACAAGTTTTATATATATTACACTTGTTATTTAAATAAATAAAAGGGTGCAGATTTTAGGACTCCTAGGTGTGATTCCCATGCTTGTTTAGTAACTTGGAACAAGATATTCCATAAGCATGCAAGTCTCCCTTTTAACCAATGCATTCCTTGACTCAAGGTAAGAGAATAACAAGCAAAACACTTAAGAAAAACTGCATTTTTTCCTGCTGAAAACAGGCCTGCTGGCCGTGAGTTTTAGAGGAGGGAGGAAGAAGCTTTGCTTGCAAAATATAGGTGATTAAGTGTCTTAAATCCTAACTAATTAAAGGAAGGTGTTGGTGTTTGATTGCTTGGGGTATAACACACTTGAGGCTTCAAGTTAGAAGCTCATTTCATCATCATCTTCATCATCTTGTAACCTCCTAACTTGGAGTAGGTACATCCCTTTAAGTAGCTCTTTTACATTTAAGCATATTTTCTAGACTTGATCTATTTTGGAATTCATATTAAATGGTTAAACATATTGAAAGTTTTTCATGATAAATTGCTTCCGCTTTTATCTTGTAACATGCATGTTTATGAAACTTGTTAATATGATGAATTCTAACAATGGTATCTAGAGCCGAGGTCATAGAAATATGCTTCTTGTATTTGGCTTTAAAACCCATTTTGATTACATTCTAGTAACATGCATGAAATTAGAATGTAAAAATTTTGGGTTTTGGATGGGGGTATTTTTTGGCCGAAATTTTGGGGTTCCAAAAGGGGTTTGTAACTTCAAATTTGGTCATGTTTTGTTGTTTGTTGTTGTTCACAATCAAGCCTTGATGTTATGTTTGAATGGTTGTATGTTGTGGTTGTATTATTCATTCTTATGGTTTGTAATAATTATTCATTCATTTGGTTTGTAAAGTTTGTAATAATTTTATTATTTTGGTGATGTAATTTATTCTATTTTGGTATGTAAAAATAGATTAGGTTGTAATTTCTTTTTCCTAGAAAAAAAAATGTATTAGGTTATATATTTTTTTGTAAAAAGAAATGAAGATTCAAGATGATGAAGGAAGAACACAAGATGACGCATATGGATGCAAGATTAAGTGGGAGATTTTGAAAAATCTCTTACTTTGTGATCTAACCCTTTAGGTGACACTTGTTTTCGGCTAAACAAGTGTCCACCACCTTGGCTTGATTGTGAACATTGTTGTTATGCATGCTTGTATGATTATTGTGTTTGTATGTTTGGATGATACAAGTAAAATCACATGTTAACAACTTGTAAAATGACATTATAATTGGTTATATTAGAAACAACATAAGGACTTAATAAATGGTTATTAAGAACAACAAAAGGGTAACATATAAAATGGTTTATACAAGTTTATTGGATATAAAACTTGACATGAAAAATGGATTTTCAAATGGACCACACACTAAATGCATGTTAGTGTATGGAAATTTGTTTTCTTAAACTAGAATAAAGAAAGTCTAAAATCCCTTTAAACTAAAACAAGGAAAACAAGTTTAATGCCATCCTTTTGTGGGACACTTGAACATAGTAGGGAACTCATAATGGGATAAAGGTCACCTAACCGTTATGAGCTAACTAATATGGTTAAGGTAAAATTCGCATGCTTGTCGAATAAAGGTCACCTAACCACTTGTATGTTAATTTTACATGTTTACACAAGTAGGACGACTTGATTTGGGAATCATGAACTTAGGGTCACCGAAGCATGAGGAACAAATAGGCGTTGATGGGATAAATATGCCATGCAAAAGGATTGCATGATCCCATAATTTAGAAGTTGCAAATGGATTGCAATTTTCATATAAATGACTACCTAGCTAAATCAAATAACGGGATAAAGGTTACCTAACCGAAATTTGATTTACCGTTGGATTCTAATATTTAATAAGTCAATTAAAATTCATTAAAGGGTATTGTTTATTAAATTTAAAATCGATACTTAAATGAACTTTGTTAAATTTTGTAGATGGCCGCCAATAACAACATGCAAAACGCACCTATTAACTTGAATAACCTATAGTTAAGGTCTCTCCTCGAGAAAGACAAACTCAACCATACGAACTTTATGGATTGGTTCCGCAATCTTAGGATTGTCCTCAAACTCGAGGATAAAGCGTATGTGTTGGAAGACCCCATTCCCGATCAACCCGACGAGGATGATACGGAAGGCAGGGGTTATTGGGATAAGTATTGCGCCGATTCGGTGCAAGTCGCTTGCCTAATGCTTGGGACTATGATACCCGAACTCCAAAAGGATTTCGAGCATCATACTGCATACGACATGATCACGCAATTGAAGGAGATGTTCCTTCAACAAGCACGTGTCGAGCGCTTCGAGATCGTTCGAGCACTTCATGCATGTCGTATGGACGACTCCCAATCCGTTTCATCTTATGTCCTTAAGATGAAAAGCCTCATTGATTGCGGAAACCGTCTTAATCTTAACATATCTAATGAGCTAGCCACGGATCTTATCCTTAATTCCTTGTCAAAGAGGTTTGACCAATTTGTAATTAATTACAATATGAATGGGATGGATAAGACCATTGGCGAACTTCATGGCATGCTAAGGACGGCGGAAACTAGCATGGGTAAAAAGGCTTCACCCGTGCTAATGGTCAATGATGGTGGGTCCAAAGGTAATAACACCTCTAATCCAAAGGCGGATAAGAAGAAAGGACCCGCCCATCAAGGCAAGGGAAAGGGGAAGATGGTTACCCCAACCAAAAACAAGAACAAGAAGCAAAAGGTTGCCGGACAAGCAAACCCCAAGGAAGACCCGTGCTTCGGTTGCGGTGAAATGGGTCACTGGAAACGCAACTGCCTGGTCTACCTTAAGGAGTTGAAGGAAAAGAAGGATGCGGGGCAAACCTCAGGTAATATATATATGGTATATATAGAGCTTAGTATTACTTCTTCTAATATATGGGTATTAGACACTGGATGTGGAACTTACATTTGCAATTCTTTGCAGGGGTTCAAAAGAAGTAGCAAGCAAACGGGAACATCAAGTCTCTTTATGGGTAATGGAGCCAAAGTGTAAGTGAAGGTTCAAGGAGACTTTGTATTAAAGCTTCCAAGTGGTTTGGAACTTATGTTGAACAATGTTTTGTATGCACCGGATTTATGTCGAAACATTATTTCAGTTTCCCGTTTAAAACAATGTGGGTTTTATCTTAATTTTGTTAATGATGATATCCACGTTTATTTAGATAATGTATTCTATTTTAAGGCTTCGCCTTCAAATGAAATTTATGAATTGGTTCATGATGACACATCATCTAGTAGCTCAATATACCATACTAGCACCAAGAAACTCAAAAGGGATTTGAGTGATTCCTACTTATGGCATTGTCGCCTTGGTCACATAAACAAGAATCGAATGCATACACTTCAAAAGAATGGCCTTTTGAAATCAAATAAACTAGACTCGTTTGATGTATGTGAATCTTGTTTACAAGGCAAAATGACTAAAACACCTTTCAAAGGGACCTACGAAAGGGCTAAGGACTTATTGGGATTAATACATTCGGATGTATGCAGACCCTTTAAGCCCATAACTCGGAATGGTGAAATATACTTCGTTACTTTCATTGATGACTTCAGTCATTTCGGATATGTCTACTTGTTAAGACATAAGGACGAAACTTTTGAAGCATTCAAAGAGTATCAAAACGAAGTACACAATCAACTCAATAAGACAATCAAGGTACTTCGTACCGATAGAGGAGGTGAATACCTAAGCGAGGCTTTCCAAGATCATCTTAAAAGTTGTGGGATTATCTCGCAGCTCACTCCTCCTGGAACACCCTAACTAAATGGAGTTTCCGAAAGGAGGAACCGAACCCTAATGGATATGGTTCGATCTATGATGGCTAGAAGCTCGTTACCTCTATCATTCTAGGGTTATTGTCTATGCTCCACGGCTCGTATTTTAAATATGGCCCCAACCAAGAAAGTGGAACGAACTCCTCATGAGATGTGGTTTGGAAAACCTCCATCTCTATCATACTTAAAGGTATGGGGATGTGAAGCTTATCCTAAGCGTTACGTCCCTAATAAGTTGAATGCTGGATCCACGAAGTGTATCTTCATAGGATATCCCAAGGATGATATGGGATATTATTTCTATGATCCATCCGAGCAGAATGTATTCGTTGCTCGAAAGGCTGAATTCCTTGAAACTAAGTTCCTAATGGAAGGAAATAGTGAAAGAAAGATAGATCTTGAAGAGGTTCAAGATCAAGTAGATGATACACAATTGGTTGACACTAGCACTCAACATGAAAATGTTGAGAGTGATCAAATGGATGATCAAAATACACAAGACGTTCACAGATCTGGTAGGATTAGTAATCCTCCTGAGAGATATGGGTTTCTCATGGATGGTTGCTATGTGGTTGATTTGGATGAACCAACAAACTACCAAGATTCTTTATCAAGGATTGATAAGGATAAATGGTAGGAAGCCATGAACGCTGAGATGTAATCCATGTATGACAACCAAGTTTGGGAACTTGTTGAACAACCTACTGGCTCAAGGCTAGTTGATTGTAAATGGCTTTTCAAGATGAAAACTGACATACATGGAAACTTGGATACATATAAAGCTAGACTTGTAGCAAAAGGTTTCACTCAAACTCAGGGGGTTGACTATGATGAAACTTTTTCGCCTGTGGCAATGCTAAAGTCTATTAGGATATTCTTGCCATTGCTGCTCATTATGATTATGAAATATGACAAATGGATGTCAAGACCGCTTTCCTAAATGGACATCTCGAGGAAGATGTCTATATGGTTCAACCTGAAGGTTTTGTTGATCCGAAATATCCTAAAAAGGTATGCAAGCTAAAGAAGTCAATCTACGGATTGAAACAAGCATCTAGAATGTGGAATCATCATTTTAATGAGGAAGCCAAGAAATTTGGCTTCATTAAAAATGGTGATGAAGCTTGTGTATACAAGAAGGCTAGTGGGAGCACAATCATGTTCCTTGTACTATATGTGGATGATATATTGTTATTTGGAAATGATATTCTGGCAATGCAAAGTGTTAAAACTTGGCTAAGTAAATGCTTCTCCATTAAGGATCTTGGAGAAGCACAATACGTTTTGGGGATTGGGATCTACAGGAATAGATCCAAGAAATTGATAGGTTTGAATCAAAGTGCATACATTGAAAAGGTCTTGAAAAGGTTCAAGATGGAGAACTCTAAGAGTGGTTTGGTACCTATTCAAAGAGGAACGCCTCTCAGTTCATCTCAGTGCCCCACCACGAAAGATGAACAAGAGAGAATGAAGAGAGTCCCTTATGCATCTGCTATTGGGTCAATCATGTATGCAATGATATGCACTAGACCGGATGTGTCATGCGCCCTAAGCTTGACAAGTAGATACCAGAATAACTCAGGAAACAGTCATTGGATTGCAGTTAAAAGTATATTGAAATACCTTAGGAGTACTAAGGATATGTTTCTAATATATGGATCTGGTGAGGAGGAACTTGCTGTAAAGGGTTACGTGGACGCGAGTTTCCAAACTGATAGAGATGATTCTCGATCACAATCTGGTTATGTCTTCACATTAAATGGTGGTGCGGTCTCTTGGAAGAGTTCAAAACAAGATGTTGTTGCATTATCAACTACAGAGTCGGAATACATTGCCGCCTCATTGGCAGCTCAGGAAGCTGCATGGATGAAGAAATTCATAGACGACTTAGGAGTGGTCCCTTCCATTCAGGACCCTCTTGAGATCTTTTGTGACAATGAGGGTGCGATTGCTCAAATCAAGGAACCTCGTGCTCACCAAAAGACCCGTCACATTGAGCGGAGATTCAACTACATAAGGGATGAAGTTGAAAAGGGAAAGATATGTATTCGCAAAGTTCACACAGATCTTAATATAGCGGATCCTCTCACGAAGCTCTTACATGGAGCAAAACATACAGGACATGTTTGTGCATTAGGGCTTCGATATTCTAGTGATTGGTCATGATCTGTTTTAAGTATTGTAATGGAACGAAATTGTTCAAACTCATTAATATAATTATGGCATTAATTGATTTTGAGTTATGTTCCTATTTTGCATATTTTATCCATGAATAAGTAATTATTCTAAATTCCGTAGTCGATCACATTTGTGGGAGCAACTGTAAGGTTTAGAATATTATGAACTTGGATTGGTATACATTCACGGGATGAATATGGGGCAAGGTTGCAACCAAGGTTCATATATATTTGTGGGATATAAATATTGGAAGACCCGCCCTCAAGATTTACTAAATAGAGCCTTTGTGGTTGATCACATGTAGTCTTGAGTAAAGGCGAATATCATTGTATCCTCTGACCTGAGATACATATTGGGTTCGGATATTCACTAAGTATTGTGCCTTGATTCTTTCCTTCGCTATTCTGAAATATGGTAGTCTATAAGGAAGAGCTCAGGTGTAATACAAAGTATATATCTAGGACGTATGTAGTCAAGATGGAATTTTTCCCTCTTATTCGTTGAGAGTCAGATGTCTAAGGCCTGATAAAGTTAAATCTAAAAGGGAGTGATCACTCTGTATCTCTTGGATTTAACATGACATCTAGGACAAAAGGAAATAATGAAAGATTCACCTATTCATATTAGAGATGGGAACTCGAAAGGGATGATGTTATTGAATGGCACAAAGTCATAATATATTGGGGGTGATGGACGGTCATTAGGTGGTATCCATCACTTGCATTAATTTCTTATGTTTCTCGTGCAAGATGGAGATTGAAGGTATTTCGTATGCCCGAAAGACATATTAAATTAACGTGGCCACTATGTTATGATCCAAGTCGGGTCATACCCAATAACAAGCTAACCAACACTTTATATGTATTTATTTTAATGAATGGATTGTTAAAAATATACGCGACACTTGGATTTTAGAAAATCGGTTTTCCAAAGTATTATCACTTGAGGTAAATTATTTGGATAATTTATATATAATTGTTTATAGGTTTAAATGATTATATTATGTTATATTTTATAAAAGGTTTATAAAATATAAGTAACATAAATAATGCATGGTTTTATTTAACAAGTTTTGTAATTGTATTTAACAAGTTTTATATATATTACACTTGTTATTTAAATAAATAAAAGGGTGCAGATTTTAGGACTCCTAGGTGTGATTCCCATGCTTGTTTAGTAACTTGGAATAAGATATTCCATAAGCATGCAAGTCTCCCTTTTAACCAATGCATTCCTTGACTCAAGGTAAGAGAATAACAACCAAAACACTTAAGAAAAACTGCATTTTTTCCTGCTAAAAATAGGCCTGCTGGCCGTGAGTTTTAGAGGAGGGAGGAAGAAGCTTTGCTTGCTAAATCTAGGTGATTAAGTGTCTTAAATCCTAACTAATTAAAGGAAGGTGTTGGTGTTTGATTGCTTGGGGTATAACACACTTGAGGCTTCAAGTTAGAAGCTCATTTCATCATCATCTTCATCATCTTGTAACCTCCTAACTTGGAGTAGGTACATCCCTTTAAACTAGATCTTTTACATTTAAGCATATTTTCTAGACTTGATCTATTTTGGAATTCATATTAAATGGTTAAACATATTGAAAGTTTTTCATGATAAATTGCTTCCGCTTTTATCTTGTAACATGCATGTTTATGAAACTTGTTAATATGATGAATTCTAACATCTTTAAGTTCGATACATGGAATGTAGGATGAACAGAATTCGATCGAGTTGGGAGTTCGAAACGGTAGCAACGGGTCCAATACGCTCCAAGATTTTCAAAGGATCAAAATATTGTGGATTTAGCTTTCTACGTTTCCCGAAACGGATTACACCTTTTCAAGGTGCGACTTTTAACGTTATACGGCTACCCACTTGGAATTCGAAAGGTTTACATCTAACAGCGGCATAACTCTTTTGGCGAATACGGGCCGTATTGAGCCTCTTTTGGGTTTGAACGATCTTAACGGTTATTTCATGAAAGAGTTCGGGTCCGGTGGTTTGATTGTCGCTTACTTCGGCCCAACAATTTAAGAGAACGACATTTATGGCTATATAAAGTTTTGAAAAGGTGCGGCGTTAATACTCGAATGATAACTATCGTTGTAAGAGGAAATCAATTAAAGGCAACAATACAAGTTCGTGATATGTTTTCCAAGGTTTGAATCATATGTTTGCTTGGTCCGTCGGTGTGTGGATGATACGCGGTATGCATGTTTAAACGTGTTCGCTGTAATGACCCGGGAATTTCCGACCAAATTTAAACTTAATCTTTATAGCATTTCGATACGATAGGCAAAGTCTGTAATGTTGAGTCTCAAAATTTTTGGAACAGGTTACATAGAACCATTTGACCTTTCACTATTCCTGACGATTCACGAACAATTGTGTGTGTGTGTTTATATATATATATATATATATATATATATATATATATATATATATATATATATATATATATATATATATATATATATATTATACATAAGTAATGTTATATATATTGTAAACAATAGATATCAAAGATTCAATATATGATAGTTTGTAAAAATAATACAATTAATAAATTGTATTATGGTAGTTATATTAAAATCATTATTATTATTTTCATAATTATTTTTGTTAATATTAATATAAATTAATTATAGTATTAAGAATAGTATAGTATATATTTATAAAAATTTAATATGTATAAGTTATTATTATACTATTAAGATCATTAATAATATTAATATAAGTATTATAAATAGTAATATTATTAAGACTATTAATATCATTGCTATTATTAATAAGCAAGTTTATCAAAAACTATCATTATGATTAATAATAATAATCCTATCATATTATTATTTATCAAACTTTTTATCAATTATATTATTATTACCAATAAAAATTTGTATCAATATTATTATTCTGTTATCATAATTAATAATAATCAGTATATTATTATCTAATAAATAATAGAAATACTTTTAATAAAAATTATATTTTATAAATAAAAATCGTATATAAATATAAAGTAGGAATCAGAATAGTTTTACATCACCATCCTGCTGTATCAAACTTTTATATTTTGTCCTCAATCTATTTCCAGTCTATATCAAAATCAGATGCATCCAAATTACGTTACCTATCGTGATCATCACTTTATTTATTTTTATATTTTTTTGTTGTTTTCTTTTACTTGTCTGATCGAGTATTAGCTGTTAATCCTTGTCGACTGAATAATTTTTTTTATATATATTAATCAATCCACACAAGTGTTAAAGGAATTACTCAACTTCTCAATATTCAGTTATCATTTACAACAGAGATTAAATATTTGAATTTAAAAAAAAAAAAAAAAAAACTAAAGAACTGGAGCCGTAAACTCTGTTCTGAGATTGATTTCCAAAGAGCTCGATTTTCAAATTAACTTCAAAATGTGTAAACACAGTTTTGTTAGGAATATTTTAAATGATCTTTCTGCAAATTTTCTCATTCCAATTCTTTTTATCAACTACGAATTTTGAAGTCAAAGTTTTTGGATTTAAAAGTCAAACTTGTGTTCATAAACGAATTCGGAATTTCTATTGCGAGTTAAGTTAAATTGATAATTTTTATAACTTCCAAGAGTGATTTGAAACACAAGTTGTGTTATAACCTTTGCTTAAAACATCCTAGAAATCGAATTGTAATATATTTTTTTTTATTATTCAGCGGCTGCAGTAGCAGCAAATTTATTCTTTTTTTTACGTTTTAAAAGTAATTCAAAGATTCATAGAGGTTTATTACAATTTGTTTAAAAGTATTAATTCAATTTATATTAAGCTGTTATGAATCTGATTTGGTATTGGATCGTTTATAAAAGATGAAGAAGGAGAAGTACGAAACTGAAATAACATAGGATAAGTATATTGAAGTTGTGATATTAAACAGAAAAGAGTGAAACGGAGGGATGGTTAAGTGGTTAGCGGGTGAGCGAGAGGTCTTGGGTTCGAGGCATGGCATGGTCACTATATTTGTTTTTTTGATTATGAGGTAGTTCTTATTTTTAAGTTATTATTTTTATTATAATAATAATAATAATAATAATAATTATTATTATTATTATTATTATTATTATTATTATTATTATTATTATTATTATTATTATTATTATTATTATTATTATTATTATTGTTATTGTTATTGTTATTATTAATATAAATCATTATTGTTATTGTTATTATTAGTAAGTATTAGTGATATGATTGGTATCATTAAGTAATATGAACATCATTTATTATAAGTAATATCAATTAAAACTTATTAGTATTATCATTACTAATATTATTGATATTATCAGTATTAATATTAATGTTATTATTACTAGTATTATAATTGTTATCATTGTTATTATTAATGTATATAATGTTATTATTATTATTATCATTTAGTTATTATTAACTAATAACATTAAGTATTATTATTAGCATTATTATTATTAATATTAACATGATTATGAGTATTATGAATATTATAAAGTTTTATAAATATATAGATTAAAGATTTTGAATAATATTATTTTGTCATTATTAGTAGTAATATCATTATTAGTATTAAAATAAGTATTACTATTATTAATATTATTAGTATTGTTATTATTATTATTATTAACATAAGTACTATTATTATTAATATTATCATTATCATTATTAGTATTTTTATTATTAAAAATTATTATTTTTACAACTATATTATTATTTAAAGAATCATTAATAGTAAAACTATCATTTTTATCATTTTATATCTAATTATTGGTATTATTATGTTTACTTTAATAGTATTAATAATAATAATTATTAATTTTACAAACAAAAGAGATTTATATATAAAAAGTATATTACATACTATATTTTTATATGAAATATTATTAACTATAATAATAACTAAATTACATATAGTGTATAAAAATATTTTAAGATATTATAAGTAATAATAAACACATGTATAAATATAAATATTGAATTCAATACATTATAACAATAAGTTACAATTTAAAAATATATTATAATAAATATATATACAACTTTGTTTGATTTCAATTATATGTGTTAATATATATACAAATGATATAGGTTCGTGAATCGAAGGCCAACCCTGCATTGTTCAATGTCGTCATATGTATTTTTACTACAAAATACATTAAGTGAGTTTCATTTACCTTTTTACCCTTTATATTTTTGGGCTGAGAATACATGCGAAATTTTTATAAATGCTTTACGAAATAGACACAAGTAATCGAAACTACATTCTATGGTTGGATTATCTAATCGAATATGCCCTTTTTATTAAGTCTGGTAATCTAAGAATTAGGGAACAGACACCCTAATTGACGTGAGACCTAAAGATAGATCTATAGGGCCCAACAAGCCCCATCCAAAGTACCGGATGCTTTAGTACTTCGAAATTTTATATCATGTCCGAAGGAGGATCCCGGAATGATGGGGATATTCTTATATGCATATTGTGAATGTCGGTTACCAGGTGTTCAATCCATATGAATGATTATTTTTGTCTCTATGCATGGGACGTATGTTTATTAGAAATGAAAATCTTGTGGTCTATTAAGATGATGGAAATGTTTATTTATTTTAAACCAATGAACTCACCAACCTTTTGGTTGACACTTGAAAGCATGTTTATTCTCAGGTACGAAAGAAATCTTCCGCTGTGCATTTGCTCATATTAGAGATATTACTTGGAGTCATTCATGACATATTTCAAAAGACGTTGCATTCGAGTCTTTGAGTCCATCAAGATTATTATTAAGTCAATTATATTTTGATATATTATGAAATGCTATACATGCCTGTCAACTGTCGATGTAACGAAAGTTTGTCTTTTAAAAACGAATGCAATGTTTGTAAAATGTATCATATAGAGGTCAATTACCTCACGATGTAATCAACTGTCGTGAATCATTTGTAATCGATATGGACTTCGTCTGGATGGATTAGGATGGGTCTTTTCATTCGCAAGGCTTCTTGTAAGGCACTCCAAAACCTAGAAGTGAAACGAGTATCTCGATCCGAAACAAATGACAAAGGCACACCGTGTCGAGATAGAATTCCTATAATGTATAGTTGTACAAGTCTTTCCCATCTTGTTGGTTTTTGAAAGACGTTTGTTAGAATAGGTTTCTTATTGGTTTCCAAAAAACGTTTTTTAGGAATATTCACCCTCGTGGCGAATACTAGTATAACTTGAAGAGTCTCTCTCTCAATTGAGAATTTAGATAAAAGTTTTCCTTACACGGAAGTATGAGTGTAATGCGAGAGAAGTTTCCGCCTCGATGTGAGCATATCAAGCGTTTCATAGTTCGTCGATAAAAGTGTGCGAAGACGAGATAGTATACATGTGTAACATATGTTTTGAAGTTGAAAGAATTGTTCATTCGTTCAGAAGCATAAATATGATTTGGCAATATCAAGATGTGCCCCTGGTATGGTTTTTATCAATATTCTCGAAGTTTTCGGATGGCAACAAGGAAAAATAAAGTCATGTACATGGCACACGATGGTGATTAGGTTGATCGAGTCCAATCACCATCACGAGTCATTAGAACTTTGGTATGACTTACCATAATATAACTAAGTTGATCGAGTGTTGTTATATTATGCCAACTCATACCTCCATTCCCACATCACTCCATAGAATCAAGTTCGTGTAATCGTGAAGATTTAAAATGAACAAAATGTACATCTCTAACGTGACTCATATCGAATCGAAAGAATTAGTTCAACTCTGAAGAAGTTTTTCCCAAGGGAAGTGTATAGATGATTGTTCACATCAATGCAGTTCAAGTCAAACAATAATGTCTTTAGGCACGAAAAGAGTAAGGAATTATGATAACGAGTAGTACGTAACCGTAGTGATAAGTAGTGATGACGATACTCATCTAAAGTAGTGGTGGTAACTTTACAACACTTGTGGATAGTAAGCTGGGACGGTGGCGAATAACATCCGAGGAGACAGAGTTCCCGAACTAGTGTGACTAATGAAGTCGTCGTCATTCTTATGCGTATGAATCTTGAATTTACGTATGTCACCAAAAAGTGGCAGAATACAGATTCGTATGATGAAAACTTGGTACCATTAAGAAGTTTTCCTAAGAATGATTCAAGTATATATGCACAAGTAGTCAAGTAAGTGCTATCTATAGCAAATGCAAGTCAGAATGCAATAATTAACTATCCGGTTGTAGTCTAGATTCACTAATGCGTCCTAATGACTCTGTTAGATACACTAATGCACATCCTAGATCCCTACAACCAACGCTCTGATACCATCTGTAATGACCCGATAATATCGTCATTGACGGCGTCGTTAACTTAGGTCCCGTTACGTGATCGTAGTCCCTAAATGAGACGCGTTTGACCAAAATTATGTCGCATTCATTTAAAACGTGTGTGACTTGCAAAGTTTTAAGTAAACCAAACAGTTCGACAACAAGTAAGTTTACATAAGTTATAAAGTATAAATGAAATAACTTGCGACATAATTAGTTTAAAATCACGGTTGCTATAAATAGCGTAAGTATGTATGCTTTAAGTTTGAATCCAAAGGTGCTATCACTAGAGTATGCATGTGTGCTTAATCCCAAGAAAGTATTCAAAGTACGCGGAAGCATGTATCAAGTAGCCAAGTATGAACCTGAGAAAACATATAGAAAACTGTCAACGAAAAATGTTGGTGAAATCATAGGTGTATTTGTAAAAGTATGTTTTTGAACCACAAGATTTAGTATCAAAGCTTATACATCTCAAAAGATGTTGTTTGTATCACGAGTACCCAATTACCAAAGCTTAACTGAATCTTACCTCTGCATAATAGTGTTAGAACCTACACTATATCCTAAAAATACGTTTCATTCATCTAAATGAGGGTTCGTCAAACCCGTATGGCCACACAACATAAGTTCTCGCTTACACCCTGTAGTGACCCGAACTTTTCCATGTTTATATATATTAATTGAGATTGATATTTACATGACTAAATGTTTCCAACGTGTTAAGTAATCAAACTTGTTAAGACTTGATTAAATGAAATAAGTTTCATACAGACAATTGATCACCCAAGTTGACCGGCGATTCACGAACGTTACAAAATTGTAAAAACTATATGTTGTGGTATATATAGACATATATATATGGTTGACATGAGATTATGATGAGTAAGTATCTCACTAAGTATATTAACAATGTGTGATATACATAAGAAATGAGATTACTAAGTTAAGAAACTCGAAATGATATATATAACGATTATCGTTATGATAACGTCTACTAAATATATATGTATTATATTAAGATATTGATACACTATATTTAACATGATAAAATGATATTTAAATATATCATTAAGTGTGTTAATAATGAACTACATATGTAAAAACAAGACTACTAACTCAAGAATTACGAAACGAAACTTATATGTAACGATTATCGTTGTAACGATATTTTAATATATATATCATATTAAGAGATATTCATACATCATAATATCATGATGATATAATAATTTAACATCTCATTTGATATAATAAACATTGGGTTAACAACATTAATTGAGATCGTTAACTTAAAGGTTTCAAAACAACACTTACATGTAACGACTAACGAAGACTTAACGACTCCATTAGAATGTGTATACATGTTGTGTTTTGATATGTATTCTAACACTTTTGAAAGACTTCAAGACACATATCAAAGTACTTCTACTTAACAAAAATGCTTACAATTACATCCTCGTTCAGTTTCATCAACAATTCTACTCGTATGCACCCGTATTCGTACTCGTACAATACACAGCTTTTAGATGTATGTACTATTGGTATATACACTCCAATGATCAGCTCTTAGCAGCCCATGTGAGTCACCTAACACATGTGAGAACCATCATTTGGAAACTAGCATGAAATATCTCATAAATTTACAAAAATATTAGTAATCATTCATGACTTATTTACATGAAAACAAAATTACATATCCTTTATATCTAATCCATATACCAACGATCAAAAACACCTACAAACACCTTCATTCTTCAATTTTCTTCATCTAATTGATCTCTCTCAAGTTCCATCTTCAAGTTCTAAGTGTTCTTCATAAATTCCATAAGTATAGTTTCATAAAAATCAAGAATTCTTCCAAGTTTGCAAGTCTACTTCCAAGCTTCCTAATCCATTCCAAGTAATCATCTAAGATCAAGGAACCTTTGTTATTTACAATAGGTTATATTTCTAATTCAAAGTAATATTCATATTCAAACTTTGATTCAATTTCTACAACTATAACAATCATATTTCGAGTGAAAATCTTACTTGAACTGTTTTCGTGTCATGATTCTGCTTCAAGAACTTTCAAGCCATCCAAGGATCCTATGAAGCTAGATCCATTTTTATCATTTCCAGTAGTTTTATCCAGAAAACTTGAGGTAGTAATGATGTTCATAACATCATTCGATTCATACATATAAAGCTATCTTATTCGAAGGTTTAAACTTGTAATCACTAGAACATAGTTTAGTTAATTCTAAACTTGTTCGCAAACAAAAGTTAATCCTTCTAACTTGAGTTTTAAAATCAACTAAACACATGTTCTATATCTATATGATATGCTAACTTAATGATTTAAAACCTGGAAACACGATGAACACCATAAAATCGGATATACGCCGTCGTAGTGAAACCGGGGGCTGTTTTGGTTTGGATAATTAAAAACTATGATAAACTTTGATTTAAAATTTGTTCTTCTGGGAAAATGATTTTTCATATGAACATGAAACTATATCCAAAAATCTTGGTTAAACTCAAAGTGAAAGTATGTTTTTCAAAATGGTCATCAAGATGTCGTTCTTTCGACGGAAATGACTACCTCTTTAGTAATTGACATGTAACTTAAATTTCTGACTATAAACCTATACATTTTCTATTTGGATTCTTAAATTAGAGTTCAATATGAAACCATAGCAATTTGATTCACTCAAAACGGATTTAAAATGAAGAAGTTATAGGTAAAATAAGATTGGATATTTTTGATCTTTTTAGCTACGGGAAATGTTTAACAAATCTATATAAATCATATCCTAGCTAACTTATATTGTATTATACATGTATTCTAATATATTATGTAATCTTAGGATACCATAGACACGTATGCAAATGTTTTGACATATCATATTGACCCATGTATATATATTATTTGGAACAACTATAGACACTCTATATGCAGTAATGTTGGAATTAGCTATACATGGTTGAGGTTGATTCCAAAAATATATATACTTTGAGTTGTGATTTAGTCTGAGACGTGTATACACTGGGTCGTGGATTGATTCAAGATAATATATATCGATTTATTTCTGTACATCTAACTGTGGACAACTAGTTGTAGGTTACTAACGAGGACAGCTGACTTAATACCCTCAAATCTTTAAAACATAATAAAAATGGTTGTAATTATATTTTGATCATACTTTGATATATATGTACATATTTGTATAGGTTCGTGAATCGATCCGTGGCCAAGTCTTATTTTCGAGGAAGGAAATATCTGTGAAAGTGAGTTATAGTCTCACTTTTAAAATCTAATATTTTTGGGATGAGAATACATGCAGGTTTTATAAATGATTTACAAAATAGACACAAGTACGTGAAACTACATTCTATGGTTGAATTATCGAAATCGAATATGCCCCTTTTTATTAAGTCTGGTAATCTAAGAATTAGGGAACAGACACCCTAATTGACGCGAATCCTAAAGATAGATCTATTGGGCCTAACAAACCCCAACCAAAGTACCAGATGCTTTAGTACTTCGAAATTTATATCATATCCGAAGGGTGTCCCGGAATGATGGGGATATTCTTATATATGCATCTTTTTAATGTCGGTTACCAGGTGTTCACCATATGAATGATTTTTATCTCTATGTATGGGTTGTGTATTGAAATATGAAATCTTGTGGTCTATTGTTACGATTTGATATATATAGGTTAAACCTATAACTCACCAACATTTTTGTTGACGTTTAAAGCATGTTTATTCTCAGGTGAATACTAAGAGCTTCCGATGTTGCATACTAAAATAAGGACAAGATTTGGAGTCCATGTTTGTATGATATTGTGTAAAAACTGTATTCAAGAAACATATGTCGATGTAATATATTTCTATTGTAAACCATTATGTAATGGTCGTGTGTAAACAGTATATTTTAGATTATCATTATTTGATAATCTACGTAATGTTTTTAAAACTTTTATTGATAAAATAAAGGTTATAGTTGTTTTAAAAATGAATGCAGTCTTTGAAAAACGTCTCATATAGAGGTCAAAACCTCGTAACGAAATCAATTAATATGGAACGTTTATAATCAATATGAACGGGACATTTCAGTTGGTATCAGAGCGTTGGTCTTAGAGAACCAGAAAATTTGCAATAGTGTATCTTATCGAGTTTGTTAGGATGCATTAGTGAGTCTGGACTTCGACCGTGTTTTCTTTAAAAATGATTGCTTAACATTTTTGTTGGAAACTATATATTATTAACATGTAAATATTATGTGATATATTAATCTCTTAACATGTTTGATATTGTGTGATAGATGTCTACCTCTAGCACAAATCCCATTGACTCATCTAATAATAACGAAGAGTCGAATATATATTGGCAAGATTCACAAGTTCCCGAAGAACCGGAAGAAGAGGAAACGGAACCAGAAGAAGAGGAACCAGAAGAAGAGGAACCGGAAGAAGAAGAGGTTCTGGAGGGGGGAATAATAGGAACCACAAAAAACCGGTCAAATAAAAGAAAATCCTCAACCAATGGACCAAAGTTAATAATGGTCAATTGTGTTTCCGCTAAGGAAGCAAAATATTGGGAAAATTACCAATTTTCCGATGAATCGGATCCTGATGAAGATTCCGATGATGTTATAGAAATTACCCCGACCCAATTTAATGAGGTAAAAGAAAATAATAAGGGAAAAGGCATCAAAATAGAGAAATCTGATTCCGACCCCGATGAACTTTATATGTACCGTCAACACCCGTATTTTCAATATCGTGACAATAACCCGGGAACCTCTAAACCACCAGGTTTTTCTAAACCAATGTGGAAAACGACGACTCGTATTAGAGGAACATCATATATCCCTAGAAGATTAGGAAAAAGAACCAAGTCCGAAGAAGAAACCAGTGATTCAGATTAGAGGGGTGGGAGCATGTTGTGTAATAAATGTATTGTAGTGTGCTTGTACTTTTATGTTCTATGTAAAAATTGCTTGTATTGTTTATTTTTACGAATCTAATCCTTGTCTATTTTACAGTATAAAAACAAAATGGACGTTAAGGGTAGACAACCGAATATTTTAGAAGACCTACCAGAGGATATGATTGAGGAAATCTTGTCTAGAGTCGGTCCGAATTCATCAACACATTTAGTTATGGCGAAATTAACTTGTCAAACATTTGAAAGACTTTCCAGAAATGCCTTAGTTTATAAAAGGCTTTCATTTGATAGGTGGGGTATATCACATTGGGGAGACTTTAAGTTACGCCGTGTTTTCTTTAAAGCGTTAAATGCGGGGAACCCAAATGCAATTTTAAGCTACGGGCTAAGAACCTATTTTGACTCAACATATCCCAACATAGGATTTCGTGAATTAGAAAGAGCTTCTAACATGCAACATAAAGAAGCATGTTATGCTTACGGGTTAGTGATGTTCTCTTCTTACCAAAGTGAGAAAAAGAACATCGGATTGCAGCTTTTAAATAAAACTTTTCCACAAGTGACGGATTCAGTAGTTGGGGTGAGAAACAAGGTTTTTATATTATTACGGGGCTGTTGGACATTACGAAACCCTCGTCCTTTTGACGACATTACAACATGCTGCCTAGCTAATGGTCATAACGGTTATTTTCCACAAGACCAAGGATGGGAAGTCGTCTTAGTAAAACCAGAATGCATGACTTGTTTATGGACTTATGAATTACGTGTCTTTATTTCCTTTGCCGAACAACTTGCATATTAACTAGATTTATCTTCAAAACTGTCCTGTATCATAGTGTACTATATTTCATGTTATATGTAATATAGCGAAGTTGTAAGTTTGAAGAATATTTGTATGTGATATATTATTATAATCAGTTTTTCATATGGAATTGTAGTAGTTGAATTGTATATTAGCTACTAAGTATGAACTTAACGGGTAGGTAGTACCCGAATTTAAACTTATAAAACGCTAATATGAAGAAAAAACCTTTATAAATGAGTTCATATTATGCTACGAGATACTATTTACTACTCTTAATATTCTGTATGATTAAATTGTTTCATTTGACTATTTTGAAGGAAATGGCACCTACTACTCGACACACGTTGAATATGAGCGAAGAGGAATTTTGTGCATTTCTTGCTTCAAACATAGCCGCAGTACAGGCCGCGCTACATACCAACAATAACTCTGAAGCTAGCAATACAGCTAACGGCGCAAGAAATCGTGTACGATGCTCCTACAAGGAATTCACTGCCTGCAAACCTTCAGAATTTGATGGGACCGAAGGACCAATCGGATTGAAACGGTGGACCGAGAAAGTTGAACCGGTGTTTGCCATAAGTAAGTGTACTGAAGGAGATAAATTGAAGTACGCTATGCATACCTTCACAGGTATTGCGTTAACATGGTGGAATACCTATCTAGAGCAAGTGGGACAAGATGCTGCTTACGCGCTACCGTGGTCAGCATTCAAGCACTTGATGAACGAGAAGTACCGTCCCAGAACCGAGGTCAATAAGCTCAAGTTAGAACTTAGAGGGTTACGAACACAGGGATTCGATATTACTTCATACGAAAGACGATTCACAGAATTGTGCCTATTGTGTCCAAGAGAGTTCGAAGATGAGGAAGAGAAGATCGACGCATTTGTGAAAGGGTTACCGGAGAGAATCCAAGAAGATATAAGTTCACACGAGCCTGCCTCCATACAAAAGGCATGTAGAATGGCTCACAAACTAGTGAACCAGATTGAAGGAAGAATTAAAGAACAGGCGGCCGAAGAGGCCAACGTGAAGTTAGTCAAAAGAAAGTGGGAGGAAAACGGTGATAAGAGTCACCAAAACAACAACAACTGTCCCAACAATCGCAACATTAATCGCAACTACAACAAACGGCACAACAACAACAACAACTACAACAATCATCCCAACAACAATAACAACCGTAACAAAAACAACAATCAGAAGCAGCTATGCCAAAGGTGTGAAAAGTATCACTCGGGGTTCTGCACCAAATTTTGCAACAAGTGTAAAAGAAATGGTCATAGCGCGGCGAAGTGTGAGGTCTACGGACCAGGGGTTAATAGAACGAAAGGAACAAATGGTGTCGAAACGAGTAATGGCGGAGCAAGTAGTGTCGAAGCAAGTTATGCCAATGTAGTTTGTTATAATTGTGGAAAACCGGGCCACATTATTAGAAATTGCCCGAACCAGGAGAACACGATTGGACAAAGCCGCGGAAGAGTTTTCAATATTAATGCGGCAGAGGCACAGGAAGACCCGGTTCTTGTTACGAGTACGTTTCTTATTGACAATAAATCTGCTTACGTTTTATTTGATTCGGGTGCGGATAGAAGCTATATGAGTAGAGATTTTTGTGCTAAATTAAGTTGTCCATTGACACCGTTGGTGATGCGTTGAAACAGTACCTTTATTTATGAGCGGATTTGAGTTGTTTTGTTACACGAATTGATTTATTGTATATATGGTATTTTAACGATTTTAGGTTGGTTTCAAACATATATAGGCAACTAGTCCTATCCGTGTAGTTTAGTTTGTTAGTAAATCCGGTTCGTTCCACAGGGAGACAGTGTTCAATGTTTTTTTTTAATAGTCTTTGAAGTTAAACTTATTTTAAGGGGGTTTTGGATTAGAAATTGATAATACTACATAATAATAAAATATAACTTAATCCTAATTTAATTGAACTACTTATTAATTTATACGAATACATTATTTATAATTATTAACTTAAAAGTGAATTAATTGAAATTATACTAATAAGTTTATTACTAAATGATAATTAATTAAATAATAACTTTTAATAAAACTAATTGTTTAGAATTTTGTTTTGAGTAATTATAATGTAAATTTATTTAAATTAACTAAATAACATGTTTTAACTAAATTAATATAAATTAATAGGAATTATAATAATTAACTAGTTATAAACTAATTACTAATTATAAATTAATACTAATTATAAACTAACAACTTAAATATAATAATAAAATAATTAAAACCCTAAATTTTAACCTAGTTCGCTACAGTACTCGTATTTGTATTTACACGTTTCGTGTAGTGATTTAAGCGTTTCGCGTATGGTTTAATACGTATGCGTATCGTGTAGATTTATACGCGATCCGCGTATGTTATAATCCAGGTGACAAAACAGTAACGAATACACTTGGTTATAATGTTGGGTATATATTTTTTTTAGTTTTAACTTTACTGAATAAATAAACGTAAATAATAATAATAATGATTTATAAAATAAAAGGGAATGTTTACTTAAATGTGTCACCTCTAGGTTCATGGATTGTTTTAAGTTTAAGCTCGTATTAAAATGTTTAGTATAAAACTTATATTTTTCTTTTGAATAAATAATAAGTTTTGGCTAACTAAATTAAATCTAATTTTCAATGGATTATATTTAGATAGTTACTAATCTTTAAGTATTTAAATTGAGACCCAACCCAGTTTTGACCTTCGCCAAAACCCAAATCATAACGGTTTCCCTTTTTACAATTTCACTATTATATGACTAGTGATATTACCCAAACCACCGAACCTTACTTTTTAATTTAGTGTTAGTAAATTAGTTATAAGTTCATCTAGATCACTTTTAATGTTGAAGCTTAATTTATATAAATAAAAATAACTTTTGTTATTTTTAATCTAACAAATTAAGTGACAAGGGTTAAATATCTAAATACATAATAATGGTTCTTTCAATTAGGCTCAATATTAAAAATACTAAAGTTATATTTTAATTTTTACAAATAATAACAATCCATTTCACTAGGGGCTCTACATCTAAGCAAACACTAGGGAAATTAGCTAATCATTATACTAGGGTAAACATAAAAATATAAATATACAAACATAATAATAATGATAAAAACTGATAACGATAATTTTAACAGAATATACTTACGAAAAATTCTTCACTTTCATTAACTTCAATGGTAGAAAATTACAATAACAACACCCTTTCACGCGTACAATAATACTCTTAATCACGAACAATACACCCTTAATATTTGAAACTATCCTAAATATTGAACCTTGAAACTGAAATTAATACAAATTACAAAAGATACTAGAAAATAAATTTGATGTGCACTGTGTTAAAATGTATATGTGTAAATGTAATTCTCTTCTAAATGTGTGTATTCCTCTCTTCTCAACTCTCTGTATAAGTATTCCGTATTATGAGATTCAAGTAGTAGGTGAAATGATTGTACTGCTTTTCTTGCTGTACCACTAAAAAAAGAAGTAATATTAAACAGAAAAGGAACCGTCCCATTTACATTTGGAATCTGGATCTGATCAAGAGATTACGCGTTTCGCGTAGATTCCCACACGATACGCGTACGGCTTAAATACTACGCGTTTTGCGTAGATGGCCACACGATTCGCGTAAGAGTTGTCTACTGTTTTCTCATTTTTATTTTATGTTTTGTTCTATGCCGATCCCGCGTTGACGTTTATCGATTTGGAACTTTTCATTTGAACTCTTTTTATTTGCTCATCTTGAACTTCTATTCGGGTAACGTTATCTCGATATATATTTGGTTTAAATCCATCGTTTATCGTCTTTTCTTCAAACTTCGAGCTCGTATTATCTTTTGTCATTTTTCTCGTGATTTATACATTTGAATGTCTTAGTAAACGATAAAAGCTGATGAAATATAAATGATATTGCGTCGAATTATATGTATGTTTAAAGCAATATCAAAATACCCCACACTTGAACGTTGCTTGTCCTCAAGCAATCACATCTTTTAAACAGAACTGGAACATTACATATTTTTCCTTATCGAACATTAAATCACACAACACACGCTACACGAAATGAAACACACGCTATATGGAATAAGTTGGAAACACTACACAATTTTTTTTATTGAATCACACGCACACCACACGAAATAAAATTCTGACAACAAAAACAAAGTTGAAACTTGTGATTAAGGTTTAAAAATTTGGATCCTTAGGGAAAATTGGACCTTGTGAAAACGTTTTATGATTTTTATAAAATGTCATGCTAGTTTTTACACTAGACACATTTTCCGGTTTTAACCTCAAATTCCGGTTGAGGGTAACTGAAAACCGTAGTTTCAGTCGGCGATTAGCAAGTTATCCGCCCCCATAATTGAAGTATCATGGAACTTGAAACTGAATGTCCTAAAAATAATTTTACACAATATAATTCATAAAATAGCACAAGTTTTAGAGTAAAATTATATCGTGTCCAAATATCATCGGTGAACTATGAGTTTGCACACCTCAATTTGTTATGGCATATGTATGTTGAACGCGGTCAAACATAGATGCGGTTGATCTTTACGGAGATCTTCCATCTGGGATTAGATTCATTAGTCTTAAAAGCTAATTTGCAATGTGCCCCCCCATTGTACGAGACAGGTCCATCTCATGGTTAGGATAAGTCTGACTACCAAAAACCCTGTTTGATGCAAGCGTGTCATTTTGGAAGACTTTACTTCCTTAACGAGATATTCAGGTTTATACATTCCAAAGCGATGATATCTGCAATAAACTTCATAGGAACATGTGATAAATAGTTCTAAACATATGGGGTTTATAAATTCTGTTATACATGGTTTTCTTTTATATATTTCAATCAAATAAACTTATGTATTTTTAATGTATGGAGACAATAATTTCGATTTTTGACACCTAATCTTTAATTGCTCGTAAATACCTTAAAAATTGATTAGTTATATTTGTTTAAAAATTGTAAAAAAATTTCATAAAAATCACTAAATTATAAGTTCTCGAGAATTTATATACTTCCACACCACACTTAAGATTATGTAATGCCTTCATTACATAAAATCAGATTAAAATTATAAATTAGAGAGGACAAAAAATGTAAAGTGTTTAGAACTTCCTTTAAGAAATTGGATATTGTAAAATATCGTATGAACATATACAATCCGTTTTATCACAATAATACTTTCGTGTTTCGCTATGTCGAATCTCATCATCATAAGTACCTGCCAACAAATATGTCAATCACAAACGAGATGGGGTTGTACTTTAATAGTACAAAAATTTTACCCCACACTAGAAGTTTTTGCAAAGATAAATAAAGGTAAAAATAAATTAACACACCATAACTGGCCCCTCTGATCGTAGCGGATGTTTTCTAATACATTACCCTGAGCTAGTTGGGTATGCCTAATATCCCCTATTTTCCTAGACAAACTAGTGTATTGTTCTTCTGATCTCCGTCCCCAATTATCATACGAGTTCCTTAAATCTAAACTCAATGAATTAAACGAATTTTGTAGCATATCGAAATCAGAAACACCTACATTAGACGTACTAGCCTCATCTAGCTGTCTTCGTCTCCTCCTAGTTTCCCTAGCGAGTTCCTCATCTGAAATGTCCCGTTCTTATTGATTAAAAACGTTCCATATTAATTGATTTCGTTGCGAGGTTTTGACCTCTATATGAGACGTTTTTCAAAGACTGCATTCATTTTAAAACAAACCATAACCTTTATTTCATCAATAAAGGTTTAAAAAGCTTTACGTAGATTATCAAATAATGATAATCTAAATTATCATGTTTACACACGACCATTACATAATGGTTTACAATACAAATATGTTACAACAAAATAAGTTTCTTGAATGCAGTTTTTACACAATATCATACAAGCATGGACTCCAAATCTCGTCCTTATTTAAGTATGCGACAGCGGAAGCTCTTAATAATCACCTGAGAATAAACATGCTTAAAACGTCAACAAAAATGTTGGTGAGTTATAGGTTTAACCTATATATATCAAATCATAATAATAGACCACAAGATTTCATATTTCAATACACATCCCATACATAGAGATAAAAATCATTCATATGGTGAACACCTGGTAACCGACATTAACAAGATGCATATATAAGAATATCCCCATCATTCCGGGACACCCTTCGGATATGATATAAATTTCGAAGTACTAAAGCATCCGGTACTTTGGATGGGGTTTGTTAGGCCCAATAGATATATCTTTAGGATTCGCGTCAATTAGGGTGTCTGTTCCCTAATTCTTAGATTACCAGACTTAATAAAAAGGGGCATATTCGATTTCGATAATTCAACCATAGAATGTAGTTTCACGTACTTGTGTCTATTTTGTAAATCATTTATAAAACCTGCATGTATTCTCATCCCAAAAATATTAGATTTTAAAAGTGGGACTATAACTCACTTTCACAGATTTTTACTTTGTCGGGAAGTAAGACTTGGCCACTGGTTGATTCACGAACCTATAACATTATATACATATATATCAAAGTATGTTCAAAATACATTTATAACACTTTTAATATATTTTGATGTTTTAAGTTTATTAAGTCAGCTGTCCTCGTTAGTAACCTACAACTAGTTGTCCACAGTTAGATGTACAGAAATAAATCGATAAATATTATCTTGAATCAATCCACGACCCAGTGTATACGTATCTCAGTATTGATCACAACTCAAACTATATATATTTTGGAATCAACCTCAACCCTGTATAGCTAACTCCAACATTCACATATAGAGTGTCTATGGTTGTTCCGAAATATATATAGATGTGTCGACATGATAGGTCGAAATATTGTATACGTGTCTATGGTATCTCAATATTACATAATATACAATACAAGTTGATTAAGTTATGGTTGGAATAGATTTGTTACCAAATTTCACGTAGCTAAAATGAGAAAAATTATCCAATCTTGTTTTACCCATAACTTCTTCATTTTAAATCCGTTTTGAGTGAATCAAATTGCTATGGTTTCATATTGAATTCTATTTTATGAATCTAAACAGAAAAAGTATAGGTTTATAGTCAGAAAAATAAGTTACAAGTCGTTTTTGTAAAGGTAGTCATTTCAGTCGAAAGAATGACGTCTAGATGACCATTTTAGAAAACATACTTCCACTTTGAGTTTAACCATAATTTTTGGATATAGTTTCATGTTCATAATAAAAATCATTTTCTCAGAATAACAACTTTTAAATCAAAGTTTATCATAGTTTTTAATTAACTAACCCAAAACAGCCCGCGGTGTTGCTACGACGGCGTAAATCCGGTTTTACGGTGTTTTTCGTGTTTCCAGGTTTTAAATTATTAAGTTAGCATATCATATAGATATAGAACATGTGTTTAGTTAATTTTAAAAGTCAAGTTAGAAGGATTAACTTTTGTTTGTGAACAAGTTTAGAATTAACTAAACTATGTTCTAGTGATTACGAGTTTAAACCTTCGAATAAGATAGTTTTATATATATGAATCAAATGATGTTATGAACATCATTACTACCTCAAGTTTAGTAGGTAAACCTACTGGAAGTGATAAGAAATGATCTAGCTTCAAAGGATCTTGGATGGCTTGAAAGTTCTTGAAGTAGGATCATGACACAAAAACAAGTTCAAGTAAGATTTTTACTCGAATTAAGATAGTTTATAGTTATAGAAATTGAATCAAAGTTTGAATATGAATATTACCTTGAATAAGAAAGATAACCTACTGTATATAACAAAGGTTTCTTGATCTTAGATGATTACTTGGAATGGATTAGAAAGCTTGGAAGTAAATTAGTAAACTTGAAGGGATTTTTGAAGTGTTCTTGAAGTGTTCTTCCTATGATGATTATAGCTTGATTCTTGAAGTGATTTTTGATGAAGATGATGATTAACTACTGGAAAAATACGTTCATAATAGTGTGGGTGTGTTGAGAGAGAATTAGAAAGAGAATTGGAAGTGAAATGGAGTGAATGATGAGTGGTAATTGGTGAGTGGTGAGTGGGGTTAAAAGGAGTTCTAGTTAGTTGACTAGCTCATGGTAGAAGTTAAAATTGATTAGTCATACATGACATAATCAAGAGTGAAATCCCATGCTAATTCCTATTGGTATATACCCATAGTAAGTACGTTTTGAAGCTGTGTATAATACGGGTAAAAATACGACTAGAATTCTTGATGAAAGAAAAGAATGGGAAAGTAACTGTAACCATTTTCGTTAAGTATGAGTGTTTTGATATATGTTTTGAAGTCTTCCAAAAGTATTTTAATACATCTAAATACACTACATGTATATACATTTTAACTGAGTCGTTAAGTCATCGTTAGTCGTTACATGTAAGTGTTGTTTTGAAACCTTTAAGTTAACGATCTCAATTAATGTTGTTAACCCATTGTTTATTATATCTAATGAGATGTTAAATTATTATATTATCATGATATTATGATATATTAATATATCTTAATATGATATATATACATTTAAATGTCGTTACAACGATAATCGTTACATATATGTCTCGTTTCGAAATCCTTAAGTTAGTAGTCTTGTTTATATGTATATAACTCATTGTTAATATACTTATGGAGATACTTACTTATCATAATCTCATGTTAACCATATGTATATCCATATATATATATCGTCATGTCGTTTTTACAAGTTTTAACGTTCGTGAATCGCCGGTCAACTTGGGTGGTCAATTGTCTATATGAAACATATTTCAATTAATCAAGTCTTAACAAGTTTGATTGCTTAACATGTTGGAAAATTTAATCATGTAAATATAAATCTCAATTAATATATATAAACATGGAAAAGTTCGGGTCACTACAGTACCTACCCGTTAAATAAATTTCGTCCCGAAATTTTAAGCTGTTGAAGGTGTTGACGAATCTTCTGGAAATAGATGCGGGTATTTCTTCTTCATCTGATCTTCACGCTCCCAGGTGAACTCGGGTCCTCTACGAGCATTCCATCGAACCTTAACAATTGGTATCTTGTTTTGCTTAAGTCTTTTAACTTCACGATCCATTATTTCGACGGGTTCTTCGATGAATTGAAGTTTTTCGTTGATTTGGATTTCATCTAACGGAATAGTGAGATCTTCTTTAGCAAAACATTTCTTCAAATTCAAGACGTGGAAAGTGTTATGTACAGCCGCGAGTTGTTGAGGTAATTCAAGTCGGTAAGCTACTGGTCCGACACGATCAATAATCTTGAATGGTCCAATATACCTTGGATTTAATTTCCCTCGTTTACCAAATCGAACAACGCCTTTCCAAGGTGCAACTTTAAGCATGACCATCTCTCCAATTTCAAATTCTATATCTTTTCTTTTAATGTCAGCGTAGCTCTTTTGTCGACTTTGGGCGGTTTTCAACCGTTGTTGAATTTGGATGATCTTCTCGGTAGTTTCGTGTATAATCTCCGGACCCGTAATCTGTCTATCCCCCACTTCACTCCAACAAATCGGAGACCTGAACTTTCTACCAAAAAGTGCTTCAAACGGAGCCATCTCAATGCTTGAATGGTAGCTGTTGTTGTAGGAAAATTCTGCTAACGGTAGATGTCGATCCCAACTGTTTCCGAAATCAATAACACATGCTCGTAGCATGTCTTCAAGCGTTTGTATCGTCCTTTCGCTCTACCCATCAGTTTGTGGATGATAGGCAGTACTCATGTCTAGACGAGTTCCTAATGCTTACTGTAATGTCTGCCAGAATCTTGAAATAAATCTGCCATCCCTATCAGAGATAATAGAGATTGGTATTCCATGTCTGGAGACGACTTCCTTCAAATACAGTCGTGCTAAATTCTCCATCTTGTCATCTTCTCTTATTGGAAAGAAGTGTGCTGATTTGGTGAGACGATCAACTATTACCCAAATAGTATCAAAACCACTTGCAGTCCTTGGCAATTTAGTGATGAAATCCATGGTAATGTTTTCCCATTTCCATTCTGGGATTTTGGGTTGTTGAAGTAGACCTGATGGTTTCTGATGCTCAGCTTTGACCTTAGAACACGTCAAACATTCTCCTACGTATTTAGCAACATCGGCTTTCATACCCGGCCACCAAAAATGTTTCTTGAGATCCTTGTACATCTTCCCCGTTCCAGGATGTATTGAGTATCTGGTTTTATGAGCTTCTCTAAGTACCATTTCTCTCATATCTTCAAATTTTGGTACCCAAATCCTTTCAGCCCTATACCGAGTTCCGTCTTCCCGAATATTAAGATGCTGCTCCGAACCTTTGGGTATTTCATCCTTTAAATTTCCTTCTTTTAAAACTTCTTGTTGCGCCTCCTTTATTTGAGTAGTAAGGTTATTATGAATCATTATATTCATAGATTTTACTCGAATGGGTTCTCTGTCCTTTCTGCTCAAGGCATCGGCTACCACATTTGCCTTCCCCGGGTGGTAACGAATCTCAAAGTCGTAATCATTCAACAGTTCAATCCACCTACGCTGCCTCATATTTAGTTGTTTCTGATTAAATATGTGTTGAAGACTTTTGTGGTCGGTATATATAATACTTTTGACCCCATATAAGTAGTGCCTCCAAGTCTTTAATGCAAAAACAACCGCGCCTAATTCCAAATCATGCGTCGTATAATTTTGCTCGTGAATCTTCAATTGTCTAGATGCATAAGCAATCACCTTCGTTCATTGCATTAATACACAACCGAGACCTTGCTTTGAAGCGTCACAATAAATCACAAAATCATCATTCCCTTCAGGCAATGACAATATAGGTGCCGTAGTTAGCTTTTTCTTCAATAATTGAAACGCTTTCTCTTGTTCATCATTCCATTCAAATTTCTTCCCTTTATGCGTTAATGCAGTCAAGGGTTTTGCTATTCTGGAAAAGTCTTGGATGAACCTTCTGTAGTAACCAGCTAGTCCTAAAAACTGGCGTATGTGTTTCGGAGTTTTCGGGGTTTCCCACTTTTCAACAGTTTCTATCTTTGCCGGATCCACCTTAATACCTTCTTTGTTCACTATGTGACCGAGGAATTGAACTTCTTCCAACCAAAATGCACACTTTGAAAACTTAGCGTACAATTCTTCCTTCCTTAATACTTCTAACACCTTTCTTAAATGTTCACCGTGTTCTTGGTCATTCTTTGAGTAAATAAGTATGTCATCAATGAAAACAATGACAAACTTGTCAAGGTATGGTCCACACACTCGGTTCATAAGGTCCATGAACACAGCTGGTGCATTAGTTAAACCAAACGGCATGACCATAAACTCGTAATGACCGTAACGTGTTCTGAAAGCAGTCTTTGGAATATCATCTTCTTTCACCTGCATTTGATGATACCCGGAACGTAAGTCAATCTTTGAATAAACAGACGAGCCTTGTAGTTGATCAAATAAGTCGTCGATTCTCGGTAGTGGGTAGCGGTTCTTGATGGTAAGTTTGTTCAACTCTCGGTAGTCGATACACAACCTGAATGTACCATCTTTCTTCTTGACAAACAAAACAGGAGCTCCCCACGGTGATGTGCTTGGTCGAATGAAACCACGCTCTAAAAGTTCTTGTAATTGGCTTTGCAGTTCTTTCATCTCGCCGGGTGCGAGTCTGTAAGGAGCACGAGCTATTGGTGCAGCTCCTGGTACAAGATCTATTTGAAATTCAACGGATCGATGTGGGGGTAATCCCGGTAATTCTTTCGGAAATACATCGGGAAATTCTTTTCCAATGGGAACATCATTGATGCTCTTTTCTTCAGTTTGTACTTTCTCGACGTGTGCTAGAACAGCATAGCAACCTTTTCTTATTAGTTTTTGTGCCTTCAAATTACTAATAAGATGTAGCTTCGTGTTGCCCTTTTCTCCGTACACCATTAAGGGTTTTCCTTTATCTCTTATAATGCGAATTGCATTTTTGTAACAAACGATCTCTGCTTTCACTTCTTTCAACCAGTCCATACCGATTATCACATCAAAACTCCCTAACTCTACTGGTATCAAATCAATCTTAAATGTTTCGCTAACCAGTTTAATTTCTCGATTCCGACATATATTATCTGCCGAAATTAATTTACCATTTGCTAATTCGAGTAAAAATTTACTATCCAAAGGCGTCAATGGACAACTTAATTTAGCACAAAAATCTCTACTCATATAACTTCTATCCGCACCCGAATCAAATAAAACGTAAGCAGATTTATTGTCAATAAGAAACGTACCCGTAACAAGCTCCGGGTCTTCCTGTGCCTCTGCCGCATTAATATTGAAAACTCTTCCGCGGCCTTGTCCATTCGTGTTCTCCTGGTTCGGGCAATTTCTAATAATGTGGCCCGGTTTTCCACATTTATAACAAACTACATTGGCATAACTTGCTCCGACACTACTTGCTCCGCCATTACTCGTTCCGACACCATTTGTTCCTTTCGTTCTATTAACCCCTGGTCCGTAGACCTCACACTTCGCCGCGCTATGACCATTTCTTTTACACTTGTTGCAAAATTTGGTGCAGAACCCCGAGTGATACTTTTCACACCTTTGGCATAGCTGCTTCTGATTGTTGTTGTTGTTGCGGTTATTATTGTTGTTGGGATGATTGTTGTAGTTGCTGTTGTTGTTGTTGTTGTTGTTGTTGTTGGGCCGTTTGTTGTAGTTGCGATTGATATTGCGATTGTTGGGATAATTGTTGCGATTATTGTTGTAATTGCTGTTGTTGTTGTATTGGTGATTCTTATCACCGTTTTCCTCGCACTTTCTTTTGACTTGCTTCACATTGGCCTCTTCAGCAGTATGTTCTTTAATTCTTTCTTCAATTTGGTTCACTAGTTTGTGAGCCATTCTACATGCCTGTTGTATGGAGGCGGGCTCGTGTGAACTTATATCTTCTTGGATTCTTTCCGGTAATCCTTTCACAAACGCGTCGATCTTCTCTTCCTCATCTTCGAATGCTCCCGGACACAATAGGCACAATTCTGTGAATCGTCTTTCGTACGTGGTAATATCAAATCCTTGGGATCGTAACCCTCTAAGTTCTGTCTTGAGCTTATTGACCTCGGTTCTGGGACGGTACTTCTCGTTCATCAAGTGCTTGAATGCTGACCACGGTAGTGCGTACGCATCGTCTTGTCCCACTTGCTCTAGATAGGTATTCCACCATGTTAATGCAGAACCTGTGAAGGTATGCGTAGCGTACTTTACTTTGTCCTCTTCAGTACACTTACTTATGGCAAACACCGATTCGACCTTCTCGGTCCACCGTTTCAATCCGATCGGTCCTTCGGTTCCATCAAATTCTAAAGGTTTGCAGGCAGTGAATTCTTTGTAGGTGCATCCTACACGATTTCCTGTACTGCTAGATCCAAGGTTATTGTTGGTATGTAGCGCAGCCTGTACTGCGGCTATGTTTGAAGCTAGAAAAGTACGGAATTCCTCTTCATTCATATTTACAGTGTGTCGAGTAGTCGGTGCCATTTCCTTCAAAATAGTCAAATGGAACAAATTAATCATACAGAATATTAAGAGTAGTTAATAGTATTTCGTAGCATAATATGAACTCATTTATAAAAGCTTTTTCTTCATATTAGCGTTTTATAAATTTTAAATTCGGGTAGTACCTACCCGTTAAGTTCATACTTAGTAGCTAATATACAATTCAACTACTACAATTCTATATGAAAAACTGATTGTAATAATATTTCACGTTCAAACTTTTATACAATATTTTACAAACTTACAATACCGCTTATTTTACATAAAGCATGAAATATAGCACACAATAACTTTGATACAAGATAGTTGTGAAGATAATTCTAGCTAGTACACAAGTCGTTCAGCAAAGGCAATAAAGACACGTAATTCATATGTCCAGAAACAAGTCATGCATTCTTGTTTTACTAGGACTACTTCCCATCCTTGGTCTTGTGGAACATAACCGTTATGGCCGTTGATAAGACAGCGTGTTGTAACGTCGTCAAAGGGACGAGGGTTACGTAATGACCAACAGTCTCGTAATAACCTAAAAACCTCATTTCTTATCCCAATTACCGACTCCGTTACTTGTGGGAACGTTTTGTTTAATAGTTGTAGCCCGATGTTCTTGTTCTCACTTTGGTGAGAAGCGAACATTACTAACCCGTAAGCATAACATGCTTCTTTATGTTGCATGTTAGCCGCTTTTTCTAAATCACGAAGTCCTATATTCGGATATACTGAGTCAAAATAATTTCTTAACCCGTTGCGTAAAATAGCATTTGGGTTCCCCGCAATATATGCGTCAAAGTAAACACATGGTAACTTATGGATTTCCCAATGTGATATCCCCCATCTTCCGAACGAAAGCCTTTTATAAACCAAGGCATTCTTGGAACGTTCTTCGAATGTCTTACAAACTGATCTCGCCTTAAATAGTTGTGCCGAGGAATTCTGACCGACTCTAGACAAGATTTCATCAATCATGTCTCCGGGTAGGTCTCTTAAAATATTGGGTTGTCTATCCATTTTGTGTTTTTATACTGTAAAATAGACAAGAGTTAGATTCATAAAAAAAATACTTATTAATACAAGCAATTTTTACATATATCATAAAGCATAAGCACACTATATTACATATATTACACCACACGAATATAACTATCTTATTCCGACTCGCTCGTTTCTTCTTGTTCGGTTTTGGTTCGTTTTGCCAAGTTTCTAGGGATATATGATGTTCCCCTAATACGAACCGTCGTTGTCCACATTGGTTTAGAAAAACCTGGTGGTTTAGAGGTTCCCGGGTCATTGTTACAACTTAAGGACTTCGGGGGTTGACGATACATATAAAGTTCATCGGGGTTGGAATTAGATTTCTCTATTTTTATGCCCTTTCCCTTATTATTTTCTTTTGCATTTTTAAATTCAGTTGGGGTAATTTCTATAACATCATCGGAATTCTCGTCAGAATCCGATTCATCGGAGAATTGGTAATCCTCCCAATATTTTGCTTCCTTGGTGGAAACACCATTGACCATAATTAACCTTGGTCGGTTGGTTGAGGATTCTCTTTTACTTAACCGTTTTATTATTTCCCCCACCGGTTCTATTTCTTCTTCCGGTTCCGATTCTTCTTCCGGTTTTGATTCTTCTTCCGGTTCCGACTCTTCTTCCGGTTCCTCTTCGGGAACTTGTGAATCAGTCCACGAATCATTCCAATTTACATTTGACTCTTCATTATTATTAGGTGAGTTAATGGGACTTTTTCTAGAGGTAGACATCTATCACATAATATCGAACACGTTAAGAGATTAATATATCACATAATATTCATATGTTAAAAATATACAGTTTCCAACAAAAATGTTAAGCAATCATTTTTAAAGAAAACACGGTCGAAGTCCAGACTCACTAATGCATCCTAACAAACTCGATAAGACACACTAATGCAAATTTTCTGGTTCTCTAAGACCAACGCTCGGATACCAACTGAAATGTCCCGTTCTTATTGATTAAAAACATTCCATATTAATTGATTTCGTTGCGAGGTTTTGACCTCTATATGAGACGTTTTTCAAAGACTGCATTCATTTTAAAACAAACCATAACCTTTATTTCATCAATAAAGGTTTAAAAAGCTTTACGTAGATTATCAAATAATGATAATCTAAAATATCCTGTTTACACACGACCATTACATAATGGTTTACAATACAAATATGTAACAACAAAATAAGTTTCTTGAATGCAGTTTTTACACAATATCATACAAGCATGGACTCCAAATCTCGTCCTTATTTAAGTATGCGACAGCGGAAGCTCTTAATAATCACCTGAGAATAAACATGCTTAAAACGTCAACAAAAATGTTGGTGAGTTATAGGTTTAACCTATATATATCAAATCATAATAATAGACCACAAGATTTCATATTTCAATACACATCCCATACATAGAGATAAAAATCATTCATATGGTGAACACCTGGTAACCGACATTAACAAGATGCATATATAAGAATATCCCCATCATTCCGGGACACCCTTCGGATATGATATAAATTTCGAAGTACTAAAGCATCCAGTACTTTGGATGGGGTTTGTTAGGCCCAATAGATCTATCTTTAGGATTCGCGTCAATTAGGGTGTCTATTCCCTAATTCTTAGATTACCAGACTTAATAAAAAGGGGCATTTTCGATTTCGATAATTCAACCATAGAATGTAGTTTCACGTACTTGTGTCTATTTTGTAAATCATTTATAAAACCTGCATGTATTCTCATCCCAAAAATATTAGATTTTAAAAGTGGGACTATAACTCACTTTCACAGATTTTTACTTCGTCGGGAAGTAAGACTTGGCCACTGGTTGATTCACGAACCTATAACATTATATACATATATATCAAAGTATGTTCAAAATACATTTATAACACTTTTAATATATTTTGATGTTTTAAGTTTATTAAGTCAGCTGTCCTCGTTAGTAACCTACAACTAGTTGTCCACAGTTAGATGTACAGAAATAAATCGATAAATATTATCTTGAATCAATCCACGACCCAGTGTATACGTATCTCAGTATTGATCACAACTCAAACTATATATATTTTGGAATCAACCTCAACCCTGTATAGCTAACTCCAACATTCACATATAGAGTGTCTATGGTTGTTCCGAAATATATATAGATGTGTCGACATGATAGGTCGAAACATTGTATACGTGTCTATGGTATCTCAAGATTACATAATATACAATACAAGTTGATTAAGTTATGGTTGGAATAGATTTGTTACCAATTTTCACGTAGCTAAAATGAGAAAAATTATCCAATCTTGTTTTACCCATAACTTCTTCATTTTAAATCCGTTTTGAGTGAATCAAATTGCTATGGTTTCATATTGAATTCTATTTTATGAATCTAAACAGAAAAAGTATAGGTTTATAGTCGGAAAAATAAGTTACAAGTCGTTTTTGTAAAGGTAGTCATTTCAGTCGAAAGAATGACGTCTAGATGACCATTTTAGAAAACATACTTCCACTTTGAGTTTAACCATAATTTTTGGATATAGTTTCATGTTCATAATAAAAATCATTTTTCTTAGAATAACAACTTTTAAATCAAAGTTTATCATAGTTTTTAATTAACTAACCCAAAACAGCCCGCGGTGTTGCTACGACGGCGTAAATCCGGTTTTACGGTGTTTTTCGTGTTTCCAGGTTTTAAATTATTAAGTTAGCATATCATATAGATATAGAACATGTGTTTAGTTAATTTTAAAAGTCAAGTTAGAAGGATTAACTTTTGTTTGCGAACAAGTTTAGAATTAACTAAACTATGTTCTAGTGATTACGAGTTTAAACCTTCGAATAAGATAGTTTTATATATATGAATCAAATGATGTTATGAACATCATTACTACCTCAAGTTTAGTAGGTAAACCTACTGGAAGTGATAAGAAATGATCTAGCTTCAAAGGATCTTGGATGGCTTGAAAGTTCTTGAAGTAGGATCATGACACAAAAACAAGTTCAAGTAAGATTTTTACTCGAATTAAGATAGTTTATAGTTATAGAAATTGAATCAAAGTTTGAATATGAATATTACCTTGAATAAGAAAGATAACCTACTGTATATAACAAAGGTTTCTTGATCTTAGATGATTACTTGGAATGGATTAGAAAGCTTGGAAGTAAATTAGTAAACTTGAAGGGATTTTTGAAGTGTTCTTGAAGTGTTCTTCCTATGATGATTATAGCTTGATTCTTGAAGTGATTTTTGATGAAGATGATGATTAACTACTGGAAAAATACGTTCATAATAGTGTGGGTGTGTTGAGAGAGAATTAGAAAGAGAATTGGAAGTGAAATGGAGTGAATGATGAGTGGTAATTGGTGAGTGGTGAGTGGGGTTAAAAGGAGTTCTAGTTAGTTGACTAGCTCATGGTAGAAGTTAAAATTGATTAGTCATACATGACATAATCAAGAGTGGAATCCCATGCTAGTTCCTATTGGTATATACCCATAGTAAGTACGTTTTGAAGCTGTGTATAATACGGGTAAAAATACGACTAGAATTCTTGATGAAAGAAAAGAATGGGAAAGTAACTGTAACCATTTTCGTTAAGTATGAGTGTTTTGATATGTGTTTTGAAGTCTTCCAAAAGTATTTTAAGTCATCGTTAGTCGTTACATGTAAGTGTTGTTTTGAAACCTTTAAGTTAACGATCTCAATTAATGTTGTTAACCCATTGTTTATTATATCTAATGAGATGTTAAATTATTATATTATCATGATATTATGATATATTAATATATCTTAATATGATATATATACATTTAAATGTCGTTACAACGATAATCGTTACATATATGTCTCGTTTCGAAATCCTTAAGTTAGTAGTCTTGTTTATATGTATATAACTCATTGTTAATATACTTATGGAGATACTTACTTATCATAATCTCATGTTAACCATATGTATATCCATATATATATCATCATGTCATTTTTACAAGTTTTAACGTTCGTGAATCGCCGGTCAACTTGGGTGGTCAATTGTCTATATGAAACATATTTCAATTAATCAAGTCTTAACAAGTTTGATTGCTTAACATGTTGGAAACATTTAATCATGTAAATATAAATCTCAATTAATATATATAAACATGGAAAAGTTCGGGTCACTACATCATCCTCCTCCATAGGAGCGTGAGCGACAACTTCTTGCCGTCTCAAACTAATTACCCCACCCCTCACTTGTATAGCCTTAGCCGTCCTATACACGTCCAATCCTAAAGTTTTAACAGCTTGATCTATCGGTTGGATTGGAGGTTCTGATTCACTCGGGTCGAGCCCGAACCAGCTTCCTAGACACGTGATATAGTGACCCCCCGACATGCCACTCGTCCCTCGAGCACCCTTACCAACATGGGCCAAAAAGTAAGCAACTCCATAGGGAATACTAATAAATGTATCTCTATCTCTGATCGCATCCAAGTACCAAAGGTCAATATAATTAATTTTATCTGTATTAGTAAACGACCTTTGGTTTATTGTGTTCGCTATAAACTTATGAATTATTCTAAAGCGAACATCAGTGATCTTTAGATAAGATTCCTGGCCTGGCTCATAAGTATTTCTATTAGTGAAAGATTGCCAGACTAAACCAGAATCATAGTTACCTGTATATCTAGCCCCTGTAAAAATATATTCCCTAAAACCGGGAGCTATCATCTCCTCAACGGTGTAAATCCCTAATGCGGTAGTTACGTCGCTTAGGGACAGTGCTCTATCTACCCCACCAGCCTAAATTGTAGAAAATTAATATCATCGATATTTTCTGGGTGTAAACTTATTCTAACGGTAGAATAGAACTCTAAACACCATTCTCTATATACAGGGCTATTTAAACTAAACAATCTCTCAAAATCATTAAAAACCAAAGTCATTCCAAATTCGTTTGTAAAACTTTGGTTTAAAATTCCCCTTATTTGCACATCTAAATTGACTGGGGGTCCTAAAGGAACCCAGTCCACAACGTATACTGGAGAGATGTTTCTACTGACCAGAGAAAGTAAGTCCATAACCTTTTGTAATCGGTTAGGTACATCATCAGGAAATCTCAGGTTTGGGTGTAGATTCTGTAGTTGTTGTTCCATTTATGGTGTTACTTGTTCTTCCCCTTGCTGTTGGTTAACAGCTCTCATTCTAAATAATCCCTGCATAACATTTTAAAATAAGAGAATTGTCCCGATTGGGTATGTTAATGTTAGCAAAGAACTTATTCTTGACATACAAGTTTGTTTCAACACCACATGATTCAACAAATTAAAACAAACAAAAAAAATAAATCAAAAATTCCTAATCAAAAATAGAGTTTCAAAAACAAAATATAAATCACAAGTGGAAATACGCAATGAGCTAAGCATATAAAATCCAATTCAATCACATTACGTATAATCCAGCTTCTAAACTTCAATACAATCTATACCCGATTCAAAAAAAATTATCAATTTATACGAAAATTAAAATCACAAAATCAATTAAACAAATGATATTGCTCAATTAATGCATATTCTTAGTCGCAATATCAGTCCCAAATGTTATGATTTTATGTGTTTCCGAGTAGTTTTCAGGTTTGTAATTGGTTAAAATGTCCAAAGCGTCGAATGAAGTGTTATTATGGATTTCCAATGATATAAAGATCAAAATGAATATAAAATGAAGATTTCTAATGAGCAACAAAAGAGTATAACATCGCGCCTCAAGACTACAAGTTAAAATGATCAAAATCACGATATGCGTTTTGCGTAGATTCTAATTATACGTGTTTCGTGTGGAATGTTACACGTTTCGCGTAGGTGTTCTGACCCTTTTTTTTCAACTTTATAATTAATCAAACTTTTAAAATTCCTTTTATAAATTTATATTTATAGCTACGGAAATTTCGGTTGTTATACCTAGTCTTTATCCGTTTTATAAATTTTAAAAATTAATTTACAAAATTTAATAATTTAAAAGTTAAAGTTTTTAATATTTTATGAAAATAAAAATAAAACAAAAAAAAACATTCTTATTTATTTATTTAATTTTTTTATTATATATATATATATATATATATATATATATATATATATATATATATATATATATATATATATATATATATATATATATATATATATATATATATATATATATATATATATATATATATATATATATATATATATATTTTCAACTTTATAAGTACTTAAATTTCAAAATATCAATTTTAAATTTATATTTGATGTAACAGAAATTTCGGTTGGTATACCTAGTCTTTATCCGTTTATAAATTTTTAATTTTAATTTATAATTTAATACTTTAAAAGTTAAAGTTTTAATATTTTTCAAAAACAACTTGAAAATAAAACACTCTAATTTTTTTATTTTTTTAAAATTTTATAAAAGAACATTAATATTTAGAATTAAAAACAAGTACATGAAAAATAAAAATTAAATGAATTTAAAATACACTCTATATATTTTTTTTTATATATACTTTTAAACCAACTAATTTTCAAACTTAAAACTTTATTTTCTATCAACTAGGTAGAGACAATCTCGGTTGTTACACCTATCATTACCCACGACAAATGTTTATAAGTTATATATCTTTACGGTTATTGATAAAAAGTATATTTTTAATAGTTTTAATTTTTCTTTTGTTTTTGGTGGTTTACCATTTAAAAAATATATTATGAATCCAACAATAAATTTCGTGCAATTTGAAGGACGACAATTCAGTTATTACACTTAGCATTATCGTTTTCAATGAAAACAGGTTAAACTCAAGGTTTATCAATTTTAAATGGTAGACCCTTTTTAATAAAAACACAACAAACAATTACAAACTAAAACACACCAAAACATAAACACACAAAAATTCGAAAATACAAAAATGCGCAAAATACAAAAAATACACAAAAACACACTTGGCGAGAAAAAGGATTAGATTGTGAAACCGCGTTGACTCGCCTCGTAGTGGAGTCGCATCATTTCGCCCCCCATGGCTTCGTATGCGAAACCTCGTTGGTTTAAGAGGTTTTCCTTTGAACATTTAAAAGGCCCTTCTCGGCATAAGGTTATGTACTCGAAATTAGAGTCCGTCTGGTTCTTTGGGCAATTTCCGTAATGAGCTGGTTTTCCACATTTTACACATTTGCCCAAATGACGCGCTCGACGTTTCTTAGCTGATTTTGATTTTCCTTTGGCATAATTTTTCTCGTTAAGTTCTTGCCTTATTTCTTTACTCGCCTGATCGCATCTTCTCTTTATATCTAACACCACATCTCTCGGTAAAATTTTATCGCACATTAAAAAGAAGTGGTTGTAGACATATTGATTGCGCATCCTGAAAATAAACAATAAATAAAAACGAAAAGAAGAAAATAAAAAGGTAGAATGGAGGGAGAAGACTAGTTCTTTAGTGTCTGCTAGGGAAAGACCAAACAAACCCCACTCTTAAAGATGAAAATAAAGTTCGAGAATGGAGTTGAAAACCTGAAAGTTACCCTGAATTTACTTGTCCTTAGGGTAGAATGTGATCTCGTCTCTTTCCGTAGTATTGATTCCTTCAAAGTATAATTTGAGTCGATGACCGTTCACTTTGAAAGTTCCACCTTCTTTGCTATATAATTCTGCATATCCAGATGGAAAAACTTGTTTTATTATATATGGCCCAGCCCATCGGGATCTAAGTTTTCCAGGTGAAAACTTAAAACGTGATTGGAATACTAATACTTTATCTCCTTGTTCAAATTCTTTCTTTTCTTTTAACCGTGCATCGTGCCATCTTTTAGTTTTCTCCTTATATGTTTTAGAGTTTTCATACGCTTGTAGTCTTAATTCATCTAATTCATTCAGTTGCAAGAATCGGTTTTCTCCGGCTTTTACAAGGTCGGTATTACATTCTTTCAGAGCCCAGTATGCCTTGTGTTCAACTTCGATAGGTAGATGACACGCCTTACCGTAAATCAATCGGAAAGGTGTAGTACCGATGGGTGTTTTGAATGCAGTTCTAAATGCCCAAAGTGCATCATCTAGATTTCGATGCCAGATTTTTGGATTATTTTTAACCGTTCTTTCTAAAATTCGTTTAAGACCTCTGTTCGTGTTTTCAACTTGACCACTCGTTTGAGGGTGGTAAGAAGTTGAAAAACGATGATTAACTCCGTACTTTTTAAGAACTTTCTCAAGTAGTTGATTTGTAAAATGAGTTCCACGATCACTGATTAATGCTTTTGGAATCCCAAAATGCGAGAAAAGATTTTTAAGAAAGTTGACAACAACTCGAGCATTGTTAGTGGGTAGGGCTTTTGCTTCAGCCCATTTAGAAACGTAATCGACTGCCACGAGAATGTATTTGCATTTGTTAGAAGCGGGGAATGGACCCATGAAGTCAATACCCCATATGTCGAATACTTCGCATACTAAGATGCCTTGTTGTGGCATTTCGTCTCTCTTGGAGATATTTCCAGATCTTTGACAAGAATCACAAGTTTTTACCATATTATATGCATCTTTAAAAATTGTACGCCAGTAAAAACCTGAGTCAAAAACCTTTTTGGCTGTATAGCTAGGTCCGAAATGTCCACCAGTCGGTCCTTCATGACAGTGCTCTAGAATTTGTTGCGCTTCTTTGCCGTATACAAATCGACGTATAACTTGGTCAGCCCCTATACGAAAGAGATTAGGACTTTCCCAAAAGTAAAACTTAAGATCAGCAAAGAATTTCTTCTTTTGCTGATAAGTTTGATTTTTAACAAGAATTCCTGCGGCTAGATAATTAGCATAGCCCGCAAACCATGGAATTTCTTCTTCTATTTCAATTCTCATAAGGAACTCGTCTGGAAAAGTATCGTGAATAACAGATTCGTCGAGTGTTTCTAAGTTAGGATTTTCAAGACGGGATAAGTGATCCGCAGCGAGATTTTCAGCACCTTTTGTATCCTTAATTTCAATGTCGAATTCTTGTAGGAGAAGAATCCAACGAATTAGTCTAGGTTTAGCATCTTGCTTTTTGAATAAGTACTTTAGGGCTGAATGATCGGTATAAACAATTGTTTTAGATAACACTAAGTAAGATCTAAACTTATCGAAAGAAAAAACTACTGCAAGGAGCTCCTTCTCTGTAGTCGTGTAATTCAACTGAGCTCCTGTAAGCGTTTTACTTGCATAGTAAATTGGTTGAAATTTGTTATCTTGACGTTGACCTAAAACAGCTCCCATCGCGAAATCACTAGCATCACACATTAGTTCGAAAGGTTTGGACCAGTCGGGTGATACCATAATGGGTGCATTCGTAAGTTTGTTTTTTAGAATGGAGAAAGCTTGTAAGCATTCGTTATTGAAGTCGAATGTACTGTCTTTCTCAAGAAGTTTAGTCATGGGTCGAGCGATTTTGGAAAAGTCCTTTATGAATCGTCGATAGAATCCCGCATGACTTAAGAAACTACGAATTCCTTTAACGTTAGTTGGAGGAGGAAGCTTTGAGATTACATCGATCTTAGCTTTGTCTACTTCCATTCCATCTCGAGAAATCTTGTGTCCTAAAACAATGCCTTCCTTCACCATGAAGTGGCATTTTTCCCAATTTAAAACAAGATTTGATTCCTCACAACGAATTAACATTCGCTCGAGGTTGGAAAGGCATGAATAGAAGGAGTCTCCAAAAATAGAGAAATCATCCATAAAGACTTCCATACTTCCTTCTATCATGTCATGAAATATTGCCATCATACATCTTTGAAAGGTGCCTGGCGCGTTGCATAATCCGAACGGCATTCGTCGATATGCGAATGTACCAAATGGACAAGTAAATGTTGTCTTGTCTTGGTCTTTTGGATCAATGGGAATTTGAAAATAACCGGAGAATCCATCAAGGAAACAATAATATTCTTTTCCCGCTAAACGTTCTAGCATTTGGTCAATATAAGGAAGTGGGAAATGATCTTTCCTTGTGGCGTCATTTAAACAACGGTAGTCTATACAGACTCTCCAGCCAGTGACTGTTCTTGTAGTAACAGGTTCATTATCATCATTAAGAACGACAGTTGTACCTCCTTTCTTGGGTACTACTTGTACAGGACTAACCCATGGGCTATCGGATATAGGGTATATTAACCCGGCATCAAGTAACTTGATAACCTCCTTCTTGACAACTTCTTTCATGTTAGGGTTTAACCTTCGTTGTCTTTGTACCACAGGTTTAAAATCTTCTTCCATTAGAATCTTATGAGTACAATAAGCTGGATTAATCCCTGGAATATCGGTTGTTTTCCAAGCAATTGCTTTCTTATGAGTTTTTAAAACGGAAATTAACCTACTCTTTTCGTTATCGGAAAGTTTTGATGAAATTATATCAGGTAATTGTGACGTACCTTGAAGAAAAGCATACTCCAAATGTTCCGGGAGTTCTTTAAGTTCCAAGGTTGGCAGTTCTTCCAAGGAGGATTTTATTCTTAACCTGTTACCATCGGTAATTTCTTCAAAGGGTTCATCTTCTTTGGGAGTTTCTTCCACACAATAATCTTCATCGATTACTACTTTCAATAATTTGTCAAGTTCAAGTTCTACATCGAATTCATCACCTTCACTTACTGAGGTGAAGTTCGAGGTGTCGACATTTAGTAATTCTTGTAATTCTTTTTCGACACAACAATCAACAATATCTACTTTATAACATTCGTCATCGGAAGAGATAGGTTGTTTCATAGATTTATCTATGTTTAGGGTAACTCTATCTTCACCTACACCTAGACTAAGCTTTTTGTCTTTAACACGCACAATTGCGTCAGCGGTATTTAAAAATGGTCACCCTAGAATTAGGGGAACCTTGCTATCTTCTTCCATTTCGAGGACAACGAAGTCGGCAGGAAAGATTAAATGATTGACTTTAACTGGTAGGTTTTCGGCAATACCAATAGGATAGTTAAAAGTTCTATCTGCTAGGCGTATACACATCCTAGTTGGTTTTAGATCACCTAGGTTTAGTTTTAAGTATAAGGAGTGTGGCATAAGATTGATACTTGCGCCTAAGTCAGCTAATGCATCGTACATTACTGAATCTCCCATCAGACACGGAATAATGAAACTACTAGGATCTCCGAGTTTCGGCGGCATCTTTTGCTTTTGCAAAATTGCTGAGCATTCCTCATTGAGGAATGTGGTTGAAACTTCTTCATATTTACCTTTATCGGCTATGAGATTCTTAATAAACCTTCCATAATTTGGCATACCCCTAAGAACTTCCACGAGTGGCATGTTAATGCTAATTTGCTTGATCATATCTGCAAATTTTTGATATTGGCTCTCGAGTTTGTCTTTCTTTAATGCTTTCGGGTATGGAATAGGTGCTTTGTGCACCTTCAATGGTGGTTCTTCAATTTTCTTTGATATGATCTCAGGTGGATCATCTTTCTCTTGTTCTTTCTCAACATGTTCATCTATATCAACAGGTTCTTGTAAACTAGAAGAAGATAAAGGAACTTCTTAGGTCTTACTAGTTTCTAGGTTAACAGTTAAACCACTTCTAGTAGTTATAGCATTTACATGCTCATTCCTTGTTTGATTGTTGTTAGGATTCACTTGAGTATTTGAGGGGAGAGCGCCTGGTGGCCTCTCTGATAGTAACTGTGAGATCCTTCCAACATCTCTTTCTAAATTCTGAATTGTAGCTTGTTGGTTTCGAATTTGTTGAGTTTAAATTTCTGCAGTTTGCTCGTGCTTAACCATAAAATCTCTTAAGAGATCTTCTAAACCGGATTTCTTCTCGGGTTGTGGTTGTATAAGTGCTTGTGGTTGTGGTTGATTTTGTTGGAAATTATTTTGATAAATTCGCTGAGGTTGATTTCGGTTGTTTAGGTTATTGTAACCTGGTGGTGGATTTCTTTGATTTTGATTTTGATTTTGGAAATTTCGATTATTTTGGTAAACCGGATTTCCTCCTTGATAGTTATTATTATTTAAACCTGAAGGTCCTCCTGTTTGATAGTTGTTAATTGGAGGATATTTTTGGTTATTTGCTTCTATCGCTGGAAAATCGTTGAAATTCATTTCACCTTTTCGCAAGTAACCTAGGAAATTTGCTTGTTCTTCCATCGTTGTTTTATCACAATCTCTAGTAAGATGGGGGCCTTGGCACATTTCACATCCTACCCTGATAGTATGCATTTCCTTGGTTACTTTCTCAATTTGTCTTGCTTGATTTGCCATTTGTACTTTTAACGAAGCAATTTCATCATTGCTTTCGATATTAGCAACGGTTGATGATCTAGAGAATTCTATCTCTTGATGCCAATTATGGGAATGTGCTGCTATATCGGCAATGATTGTGTGAGCGTCTTCTGGTGTTTTCTTCATTATCGAACCATCGGCTGCAACATCGATATCTTTTCTAGTAGCAACATTTACTCCTTTATAAAATATTTGGACTTTTTGGAATGTATTCAACCCGTGTTGAGGACATACCCTAAGCATTTTGTTGAATCGGGTCCAAGCTTCATAAAGGGTTTCGTTAAGCTTTTGTTTGAAGTGATTTATATCACTTTGCAATTTTGCTGCTTTTGAAGCAGGGAAGAATTCTGACAAAAATTTGTCCATCATGTTGAAATGTCCCGTTCTTATTGATTAAAAACGTTCCATATTAATTGATTTCGTTGCGAGGTTTTGACCTCTATATGAGACGTTTTTCAAAGACTGCATTCATTTTTAAAACAAACCATAACCTGTATTTCATAAATAAAGGTTTAAAAAGCTTTACGTAGATTATCAAATAATGATAATCTAAAATATCCTGTTTACACACGACCATTACATAATGGTTTACAATACAAATATGTTACATCGAAATCAGTTTCTTGAATGCAGTTTTTACACAATATCATACAAACATGGACTCCAAATCTTGTCCTTATTTTAGTATGCAACAGCGGAAGCTCTTAATATTCACCTTAGAATAAACATGCTTTAAACGTCAACAAAAATGTTGGTGAGTTATAGGTTTAACCTATATATATCAAATCGTAACAATAGACCACAAGATTTCATATTTCAATACACATCCCATACATAGAGATAAAAATCATTCATATGGTGAACACCTGGTAACCGACATTAACAAGATGCATATATAAGAATATCCCCATCATTCCGGGACACCCTTCGGATATGATATAAATTTCGAAGTACTAAAGCATCCGGTACTTTGGATGGGGTTTGTTAGGCCCAATAGATCTATCTTTAGGATTCGCGTCAATTAGGGTGTCTGTTCCCTAATTCTTAGATTACCAGACTTATTAAAAAGGGGCATATTCGATTTCGATAATTCAACCATAGAATGTAGTTTCACGTACTTGTGTCTATTTTGTAAATCATTTATAAAACCTGCATGTATTCTCATCCCAAAAATATTAGATTTTAAAAGTGGGATTATATAACTCACTTTCACAGATTTTTACTTCGTCGAGAAGTAAGACTTGGCCACTGTTGATTCACGAACCTATAACAATATATACATATATATTAAAGTATGTTCAAAATATATTTACAACACTTTTAATATATTTTGATGTTTTATGTTTATTAAGTCAGCTGTCCTCGTTAGTAACCTACAACTAGTTGTCCACAGTTAGATGTACAGAAATAAATCGATAAATATTATCTTGAATCAATCCACGACCCAGTGTATACGTATCTCAGTATTGATCACAACTCAAACTATATATATTTTGGAATCAACCTCAACCCTGTATAGCTAACTCCAACATTCACATATAGAGTGTCTATGGTTGTTCCGAAATATATATAGATGTGTCGACATGATAGGTCGAAACATTGTATACGTGTCTATGGTATCTCAAGATTACATAATATACAATACAAGTTGATTAAGTTATGGTTGGAATAGATTTGTTACCAATTTTCACGTAGCTAAAATGAGAAAAATTATCCAATCTTGTTTTACCCATAACTTCTTCATTTTAAATCCGTTTTGAGTGAATCAAATTGCTATGGTTTCATATTGAACTCTATTTTATGAATCTAAACAGAAAAATATAGGTTTATAGTTGGAAAAATAAGTTACAAGTCGTTTTTGTAAAGGTAGTCATTTCAGTCGAAAGAACGACGTCTAGATGACCATTTTAGAAAACATACTTCCACTTTGAGTTTAACCATAATTTTTGGATATAGTTTCATGTTCATAATAAAAATCTTTTTCTCAGAATAAAAACTTTTAAATCAAAGTTTATCATAGTTTTTAATTAACTAACCCAAAACAGCCCGCGGTGTTACTACGACGGCGTAAATCCGGTTTTACGGTGTTTTTCGTGTTTCCAGGTTTTAAATCATTAAGTTAGCATATCATATAGATATAGAACATGTGTTTAGTTAATTTTAAAAGTCAAGTTAGAAGGATTAACTTTTGTTTGCGAACAAGTTTAGAATTAACTAAACTATGTTCTAGTGATTACGAGTTTAAACCTTCGAATAAGATAGTTTTATATATATGAATCGTATGATGTTATGAACATCATTACTACCTAAAGTTTAGTAGGTAAACCTACTGGAAGTGACAAGAAATGATCTAGCTTCAAAGGATCTTGGATGGCTTGAAAGTTCTTGAAGTAGGATCGTGACACAAAAACAAGTTCAAGTAAGATTTTTACTCGAATTAAGATAGTTTATAGTTATAGAAATTGAATCAAAGTTTGAATATGAATATTACCTTGAATAAGAAATATAACCTACTGTATATAACAAAGGTTTCTTGATCTTAGATGATTACTTGGAATGGATTAGAAAGCTTGGAAGTAAATTAGTAAACTTGAAGGGATTTTTGAAGTGTTCTTCCTATGATGATTATAGCTTGATTCTTGAAGTGATTTTTGATGAAGATGATGATTAACTAATGGAAAAATACGTTCATAATAGTGTGTGTGTGTTGAGAGAGAATTAGAAAGAGAATTGGAAGTGAAATGGAGTAAATGATGAGTGGTAATTGGTGAGTGGTGAGTGGGGTTAAAAGGAGTTCTAGTTAGTTGACTAGCTCATGGTAGAAGTTAAAATTGATTAGTCATACATGACATAATCAAGAGTGGAATCCCATGTTAGTTCCTATTGGTATATACCCATAGTAAGTACGTTTTGAAGCTGTGTATAATACGGGTAAGAATACGACTAGAATTCTTGATGAAAGAAAAGAATGGGAAAGTAACTGTAACCATTCTCGTTAAGTATGAGTGTTTTGATATATGTCTTGAAGTCTTCCAAAAGTATTTTAATACATCTAAATACACTACATGTATATACATTTTAACTGAGTCGTTAAGTCATCGTTAGTCATTACATGTAAGTGTTGTTTTGAAACCTTTAAGTTAACAATCTCAATTAATGTTGTTAACCCATTGTTTATTATATCTAATGAGATGTTAAATTATTATATTATCATGATATTATGATATATTAATATATCTTAATATGATATATATACATTTAAATGTCGTTACAACGATAATCGTTACATATATGTCTCGTTTCGAAATCCTTAAGTTAGTAGTCTTGTTTATATGTATATAACTCATTGTTAATATACTTATGGAGATACTTAATTATCATAATCTCATGTTAACCATATGTATATCCATATATATATATCATCATGTCATTTTTACCAGTTTTAACGTTCGTGAATCGCCGGTCAACTTGGGTGGTCAATTGTCTATATGAAACATATTTCAATTAATCAAGTCTTAACAAGTTTGATTGCTTAACATGTTGGAAACATTTAATTATGTAAATATCAATCTCAATTAATATATATAAACATGGAAAAGTTCGGGTCACTACACATGTCATTCCAGTTTTCGATATAACCTTCTGGTAATGAGTCTAGCCAATCTCTTGCATCGTCTTTTAAGGACCATGGAAAGATTTACAAACTTACGAAGATGCTCGTTAGCATCCTCATTTGGAGCTCCACCGAATTGGCATGTATTAGTCACCATGTGAAGGAATTGACCTTTTATTTCAAAGCTGTCAGTCATCGTAAATTGGATGATTGCGTGGCCTTGACCTGTTCTTGTCGCCTTCTTTAATGCTTCCATCATTTGATTTGTAACAGCCATATCTGGATCTATGATTTGTTGAATATCTGGTTCAGAGTTAGAATCTAATGAAAGTGATTCTAAATCCTCAGCGAGAGATTCTACTTCTTGAGCTCTTAAGCATTCGTTAAATTCTCTTTCAGGTTCAGGATATAGAGGAGTTAATTCAGTGTTGGAGGAACGTAAATTCATGCATTAATTTCTATCATAACATTTAAAGCTTTTCTAGGAATGAATTCCTATAAAAGGATCGAATAACCTAAAGTCTATTAAAATTCTTTTAAACGTAACTGATCCCCGGCAGCGGCGCCAAAAAGTTGATGCGTTGAAACAGTACCTTTATTTATGAGCGGATTTGAGTTTTTTTGTTACACGAATTGATTTATTGTATATATGGTATTTTAACGATTTTAGGTTGGTTTCAAACATATATAGGCAACTAGTCCTATCCGTGTAGTTTAGTTTGTTGGTAAATCCGGTTCGCTCCACAGGGAGACAGTGTTCAATGTTTTTTTTAATAGTCTTTGAAGTTAAACTTATTTTAAGGGAGTTTTGGATTAGAAATTGATAATACTACATAATAATAAAATATAACTTAATCCTAATTTAATTGAACTACTTATTAATTTATACGAATACATTATTTATAATTATTAACTTAAAAGTGAATTAATTGAAATTATACTAATAAGTTTATTACTAAATGATAATTAATTAAATAATAACTTTTAATAAAACCAATTGTTTAGAATTTTGTTTTGAGTAATTATAATGTAAATTTATTTAAATTAACTAAATAACATGTTTTAACTAAATTAATATAAATTAATAGGAATTATAATAATTAACTAGTTATAAACTAATTACTAATTATAAATTAATACAAATTATAAACTAACAACTTAAATATAATAATAAAATAATTAAAACCCTAAATTTTAACCTAGTTTGCTACAGTACTCGTATTTGTATTTACGCGTTTCGTGTAGTGATTTACGCGTTTCGCGTATGGTTTAATACGTACGCGTATTGTGTAGATTTATACGCGATCCGCGTATGTTATAATCCAGGTGACAAAACAGTAACGAATACAGTTGGTTATAATGTTGTGTATATATTTTTTTTAGTTTTAACTTTACTGAATAAATAAACGTAAATAATAATAATAATAATAGTGATTTATAAAATAAACGGGAATGTTTACTTAAATGTGTCACCTCTAGGTCCATGGATTGTTTTAAGTTTAAGCTCGTATTAAAATGTTTAGTATAAAACTTATATTTTCCTTTCGAATAAATAATAAGTTTTGGCTAACTAAATTAAATCTAATTTTCATTGGATTATATTTAGATAGTTACTAATCTTTAAGTATTTAAATTGAGACCCAACCCAGTTTTGACCTTCGCCAAAACCCAAATCATAACGGTTTCCCTTTTTACAATTTCACTATTATATGACTAGTGATATTACCCAAACCACCGAACCTTACTTTTTAATTTAGTGTTAGTAAATTAGTTATAAGTTCGTCTAGATCACTTTTAATGTTGAAGCTTAATTTATATAAATAAAAATAACTTTCGTTATTTTTAATCTAACAAATTAAGTGACAAGGGTTAAATATCCAAATACATAATAATGGTTCTTTCAATTAGGCTCAATGTTAAAAATACTAAAGTTACATTTTAATTTTTACAAATAATAACAATCCATTTCACTAGGGGCTCTACATCTAAGCAAACACTAGGGAAATTAGCTACTCATTATACTAGGGTAAACATAAAAATATAAATATAGAAACATAATAATAATGATAAAAACTGATAACAATAACAACACCCTTTCACGCGTACAATAATACTCTTAATCACGAACAATACACCCTTAATATTTGAAACTATCCTAAATATTGAACCTTGAAACTGAAATTAATACAAATTACAAAAGATACTAGAAAATAAATTTGATGTGCACTGTGTTAAAATGTATGTGTGTAAATGTAATTCTCTTCTAAATGTGTGTACTCCTCTCTTCTCAACTCTCTGTATAAGTATTCCGTATTATGAGATTCAAGTAGTAGGTGAAATGATTGTACTGCTTTTCTTGCTGTACCACTAAAAAAAGAAGTAATATTAAACAGAAAAGGAACCGTCCCATTTACATTTGGAATCTAGATCTGATCAAGAGATTACGCGTTTCGCGTAGATTCCCACACGATACGCGTACGGCTTAAATACTACGCGTTTCGCGTAGATGGCCACACGATTCGCGTAAGAGTTGTCGACTGTTTTCTCATTTTTATTTTATGTTTTGTTCTATGTCGATCCCGCGTTGACGTTTATCGATTTGGAACTTTTTATTTGAACTCTTTTTATTTGCTCATCTTGAACTTCTATTCGGGTAACGTTATCTCGATATATATTTGGTTTAAATCCATCGTTTATCGTCTTTTCTTCAAACTTTGAGCTCGTATTATCTTTTGTCTTTTTTCTCGTGATTTATACATTTGAATGTCTTAGTAAACGATAAAAGCTGATGAAATATAAATGATATTGAGTCGAATTATATGTATGTTTAAAGCAATATCAGTTGGATAGTAAATTTTTACTCGAATTAGCAAACGGTAAATTAATTTCAGCAGATTATATATGCCGGAATCGAGAAATTAAACTGGGTAGCGAAATATTTAAGATTGATTTGATACCAGTAGAGTTAGGGAGTTTTGATGTAATAGTTGGCATGGACTGGCTGAAGGAGATGAAAGCAGAGATCGTATGTTACAAAAATGCAATTCGTATTGTACGAGAAGAAGGAGAACCCTTAATGGTGTATGGAGAAAAGGGCAACACGAAGCTACATCTTATTAGTAATTTGAAGGCCCAAAAACTAATAAGAAAAGGTTGCTACGCTGTTCTAGCACATGTCGAGAAAGTACAAACTGAAGAAAAGAGCATCAATGATGTTTCCGTCGCAAAAGAATTTCCCGATGTATTTCTGAAAGAATTACCGGGACTACCTCCACATCGATCTGTTGAATTTCAAATAGGTCTTGTACTAGGAGCTGCACCAATAGCTCGTGCTCCTTACAGACTCGCACCCAGCGAGATGAAAGAACTGCAAAGCCAACTGCAAGAACTATTAGAACGTGGTTTCATTCGACCAAGCACATCACCATGGGGAGCTCCTGTTTTGTTTGTCAAGAAGAAAGATGGTACATTTAGGTTGTGTATTGACTACAGAGAGTTGAATAAACTTACCATCAAAAACCGTTATCCACTGCCGAGAATTGATGACTTATTTGATCAACTACAAGGCTCGTCGGTTTATTCGAAAATCGATTTACGTTCTGGATATCATCAAATGCGAGTAAAGGAGGATGATATTCCAAAAAATGCTTTTAGGACGCGTTATGGTCATTACGAGTTTATGGTTATGCCGTTTGGATTGACTAACGCACCAGCTGTTTTCATGGACCTTATGAACCGAGTGTGTGGGCCATATCTTGACAAATTTGTCATTGTTTTCATCGATGACATACTTATTTACTCAAAGAATGATCAAGAGCACGAAGAACATTTGAGAAAAGTGCTAGAAGTATTGAGGAAAGAAAAATTGTACGCTAAGTTTTCAAAGTGTGCATTTTAGTTGGAAGAAGTTCAATTCCTCTGTCACATAGTGAACAAAGAAGGTATCCAGGTAGACCCAGCAAAGATCGAAACCGTTGAAAAGTGGGAAACCCCAAAAACTCCGAAGCATATACGTCAATTTTTAGGATTGGCTGGTTACTACAGAAGATTCATCCAAGATTTCTCCAAAATAGCAAAACCCTTGACTGCATTAATGCATAAAGGGAAGAAATTTGAATGGAAGGATGAACAAGAGAAGGCATTTCAGTTATTGAAGAAAAAGCTAACTACGGCACCTATATTGTCATTGCCTGAAGGGAATGATGAGTTTGTGATTTATTGTGACGCATCAAAGCAAGGTCTAGGGTGTATATTAATGCAATAAACGAAGGTGATTGCTTATGCATCTAGACAATTGAAGATTCATGAGAAAAATTATACAACTCACGATTTGGAATTAGGTGCTGTTGTTTTTGCATTAAAGACTTGCAGACATTATTTATATGGGGTCAAAATTATTATATATACCGACCACACAAGTCTGCAACATATATTTAATCAGAAGCAACTGAATATGAGACAACGCAGGTGGATTGAACTGTTGAATGATTATGATTTTGAGATTCGATACCACCCGGGGAAGGCGAATGTGGTAGCCGACGCTTTAAGTAGAAAGGATAGAGAACCTATACGGGTAAAAGCTATGAATATAATTATTCGTACTAACCTTACTACTCAAATAAAGGAGGCGCAACAGGGGGTTATAAAAGAAGGAAAGTTGAAGAATGAGATACCCAAAGGATCAGGGAAACATATTAATATTCGGGAAGACGGAACTCGATATAGGGCTGATAGAATCAGGGTACCAAGGTTTGGAGATGTGAGAGAAATGGTACGCTAAACTAGACCTTGGAGAATTAAAACCAACACGAATAAGCATACAACTAGCCGATCGATCAGTAAAATATCCTAGAGGGATAATGGAGAACATGCTAGTTAAAGTTGGTACTCTAGTATTTCCAGTAGATTTTGTTATTCTGGACATGGAAGAAGATTCTCGAGTTCCTCTCATATTAGGAAGACCATTCTTAAACACGGCTAAAGCAATAATAGACATGTTTGGTAAGAAACTGACCCTAAGTATAGAGGACGAGAGTGTCACCTTTTCTGTTGATAGAGCCATGCAACAACCACAATCTGCAGATGATACATGTTATTATATTAAAACTATAGATTCACATGCAGAATTGATAGAAGAATTTCCAGAATTACAAGGAACAGGAGAATGTTCTTTAGGAGAAGGAACTGAACCAATTGATGAAACTGAAATGTTAGCTACACTTATGGCTAATGGATATAAACCAACAACAGAAGAAATTCAAATGCTAAAAGAAGAAGATAGATATCGATATAAATCATCGATAGAAGAACCACCGACATTAGAGTTAAAGCCACTTCCAAACCATTTGGAATATGCTTATTTACATGGTGAATCTGAATTACCTGTAATAATATCGTCTTCTCTTACTGAAAATAAAAAATCTCAACTCATTTCTGTGCTAAAAGCTCATAAACCAGCTATTGCATGGAAGATTCATGACATTAAAGGCATAAGTCCTTCGTATTGCACACATAAAATCCTTATAGAAGAAGGTCATAAAACATATGTGAAACGTCAACGAAGACTCAATCCTAATATGCAAGATGTTGTTAAGAAAGAAATTATTAAACTGCTTGATGCGTACCTAAGAAGGGTGGCATGACTGTCATCACAAATGAAAAAAATGAGCTTATTCCTACTAGGACTGTAACAGGATGGCGTGTTTGTATTGATTATAGAAAATTAAATGACGCCACCAGAAAAGATCACTTTCCCTTACCTTTCATTGATCAAATGTTGGAAAGATTAGCCGGAAATAGTTACTATTGTTTTCTTGATGGTTTTTCCGGATATTTTCAAATCCCAATAGCACCCGAGGACCAAGAGAATACCACGTTCACGTGCCCTTATGGTACTTTTGCTTATAAACGTATGCCATTTGGACTTTGCAACGCCCCTGCAACCTTTCAAAGGTGCACGATGACGATTTTTCACGACATGATAGAAGAATGCATGGAAGTTTTCATGGATGACTTTTCAGTCTTCGTTGATACTTTTGAAACATGTCTAGTTAATCTTGAACGAATGCTTATTAGATGTGAACAATCAAATCTAGTACTGAATTGGGAGAAATGTCATTTCATGGTTAAAGAAGGCATCGTTCTTGGTCATAAAATTTCAAAGGAAGGAATTGAAGTGGATAGAGCTAAAGTAGATGTAATTGCTAAACTTCCACATCCCATCAATGTTAGAGGAGTTAGGATTTTTCTAGGGCATGCCGGTTTTTACCGACGTTTCATAAAAGATTTTTCTAAAATTGCCACTCCTATGAATAAACTCCTAGAAAAAGATGCTCCATTCATCTTTTCGGACGAATGTATCAAATCTTTTAATATTCTTAAAGAAAAAATCACTAATGCGCCGATCATGATAACTCCAAATTGGAATCTACCGTTTGAACTCATGTGCGATGCAAGTGATTTTGCAATGGGAGCCGTTTAAGGACAAAGGATTGAAAAACGATTTCAACCTATTTATTATGCTAGTTAGACATTACAAGGAGCACAAACGAATTATACAACTACTGAAAAAGAACTCCTTGCTATTGTCTTTGCTTTTGACAAATTTTGTTCATATCTCGTTCTAGCTAAAACGGTGGTCTATACCGACCATTCTGCTCTTAGATACCTATTTTCGAAACAAGATGCCAAACCACGATTAATCTGTTGGATCTTACTCTTACAAGAGTTCGATATTGAAATCCGAGATAAAAAGGGAGCAGAAAATCTCTAAGCTGATCATCTTTCTCGTCTTGAAAATCCTGAATTAGAAGGTCTAAACGAATCAGCCATACAAGATAACTTTCCTGATGAATAACTATTGAAGATAGATTATAGTGAAATTTCATGGTTTGCAGACTATGCAAACTACTTAGTATGTGGATTCCTTGAAAAAGGGTTGTCGTACCAAAAATGAAAGAAATTCTTTAGTGATATAAACACTATTTCTGGGAAGATCCACATTTGTTTAAAAGTTGTCCCGATGGAATAATACGCCGATGTGTATTCGAAGATGAAGCTTGTTAATTTTAAACCATTGTCACACAGGACCAACAGGAGGGAATTATGGGCCTCAACTCACAGCAAGAAAAGTTTACGATGCTGGATTCTATTGGCCTACAATTTTCAAAGATGCACACCTTCTTTGCAAATCCTGTAATGCTTGTCAAAGGGCCGGAAAAATAAGTCAACGTGATGAAATGCCACAAAATGTCATTCAAGTATGTGAAGTATTTGACATTCGGGCTATTGAATTTATGGGTCCATTTCCAAAATCTCATAATAATCTCTACATTCTCGTTGCCGTTGATTATGTATCTAAATGGGCGAAAGCACAAGCTCTCCCAACTAACGATGCACGAGTTGTAGTCAACTTTTTAAAACGTCTTTTTGCAAGGTTCGGAACACCGAAAGCTTTAATAAGTGACCGGGATACTCATTTTTGTAATAATCAACTTGAGAAAGTTCTCAAAAGATATGGAGTAACTCATAAAATCTCAACCGCGTATCATCCACAAACAAGTGGACAAGTTGAAAATACCAACCGAGCATTAAAACGTATTCTAGAGAAAACCGTAGGATCAAATCCGAAGGAATGGTCCATGAAATTGGAGGATGCACTCTGGGCTTTTAGAACAGCCTACAAAACTCCAATTGGAACCACACCTTTTAGACTCGTTTAAGAAAAAGCATGTCATCTTCCAGTAGAAATTGAACACAAAGCATTTTGGGCTTTGAAGACATGTAATCTTGATTTACATGAAGTTGTACGTCTACGGTTAAGTCAATTAAACGAATTAGAAGAATTAAGACACGAAGCATATGAAAATTCGTTAATCTATAAGGAAAGAATGTAGAAATGGCATGATAAAAGAATCAGAAGTTCAGTAGAATTTAAAGAAGGAGACAAAGTTCTTCTTTTCAATTCACGATTCAAGCTATTTCCTGGAAAATTGAAATCAAGATGGTCTGGACCATTCATAGTTAAGAGAGTTTTCCCGTACGGAACAGTAGAATTAATAAATTCAAATGGGATTGAATTTAAGGTTAATGGTCATAGAGTTAAACATTACATAGATAGTCCAATGGAAGTTGAAGATGAAGTTAATCACAATTTCGACATCACAGCTAACTAAGTGTGGGAAGATTCGAATCTTTTTAGGGTAATATGTATTTCTGTTAGAGTTAGATATTCTGTTTTCGTGTAGTTTCCGAAAATGAAATCCGAATGGTCATTCTCTAGCAGACCCTAAAGAACTAGTCTTCTCCCCCCATTATGAATTTTTTATTTTTTTTAGGTTTTACGAAATGAAGAATTCCTTTGATCTGAATCATGGTCTAATGCTACACGCTATGATTACTAAACGTAATAATGACACACTTCCGAGTGAACTGGTATCATTCATAAGAGGTAAAATGGACGGAGTAAGAAAAGAACTCAGAAAAGATCATCATAAGATACATTTTGGTAAAGGAAAATCAAAATCCGCAACAAAAAGAAGAGCACGACACCTTGAAAGATGTTATAAATGTGGAAAATGGTCACACGAAGGTAAATGTTCAAATAATCAAACATATTCAAATACCGAATTTGTTACTCTATGCAGAGAAGGACCGTTTATATGTTTAGAAGAAAAGATATTGAAGATTCGAGGTTATGCTTATGTAGCTATGGAGAACCAAATCACACGACTCTCCTATGAGTCGGCTAAAGCAGGTCTCTAAGAATTCTTTCTCACAGGTAAGTATGTACAGTTTTTATTTTTAGTTATTGCTTTTAACCTTTTAATAATAAACGCTGAATCGTTCGCTATAAAGTATTAAATTGGTATTCAATAAAATTAGGTATGGGTAACCGAAATTATTGATATCATACAAAAATTTATTACATCACTGCGAAATTTACCGTTTATTCTTATGGTATAAATATCTTTAATCAATCAACCCAAAATATTTCAGAAATTCGTCAGGAGTAAAACTAGGTTATGGAACCGAAATTACTTTACCGAAAAGAGGGGCGTATATTTTTGATAATATTTGAATGATTAAAGTGGGATAAAAGAGCAAAAAGATTTTGAATTTTAATTTTTACCATGTTTTTAAAATTAATATATAAATATTAAATTAATATTGTAAACTTTTTAAAATCAATATATTTAAGTTTGTAAATATTTGAAAAATTGATATTTTGAATATAAGTTTGTATGTATAAAAACAAAAATATAATATAAATTTAGTGTGAATTTTTAATTTTAATAATATGAATTTTTAATTTTAATAATATGAATTTTTAATTTTATGCATTTTAAGTTTAAGTTTGGTGTAAATTTAAAAACAAAAATGTACTTTATTTCACTAAGTTAAAAATATGATTTTTAAAATTCGTCGTAAGTTGAAAACTAGGTCGTTGAACCGAAATTGCTTTACCCAATGGAGGGACGAGAACTTTTATTATCATTATTTTTAATCTTATTGAATTAAAGTATGCCAAAAACATTTAAAAAACCCAAAAATCTTTGCTTTTAAAACGACGCTTAAAAAGTAACAAATTTTAAAACTTTGTCGAGGGACGGACTAGGACAATGATCCGAAACGCCCTCATTTGTAAAAGAAACAAATTATTAAAATAAATTAATTAATAGTTTTTTTTAAAAAAAGTATAAGGTGTTTATATAAAAAAAATATTCCAGGACCCCATGCGATCGCATGGGATTTGGCCTGCATGGGATTTGGCCTGTATATCCATGCGATCGCATGGAGACCAATTTCAGGTCAGGAACAAAAGTTCCAGCGGGTCTGCTGCTGCAGCACAAACACACACATAAAACACACGAACCTAATCCCAAACTCTCTCAATTTTCATCAAATTTTCACCAAAATCAACCAAATTTCTTGCTATAATTCGCTCTAATCGTGAATTTGATAAGAAGTTTATCAAGAAGGGTAACAATTACACCCCTAAACCTCTTTAAATTTGATTTTTATTGTTCTTGAGCTATAATTTTCCTAATTTGATTTTGTTAATTTCTAGTGTAATTAGAGTTAAATTGTTAGTATATTATGCATGTATAACCTAGATTGATGCTATTTAACATGATTTGAAGCCAAAAACTTCAAAATTTTTAGGAATATAGGGTTTCTGTTCTTGAGCAATTTGGGGCTTTTTGATATAAACAAGTTATGGTCGATTTTTGTCATGAATTATTGCTAAATTAAGTAGTGTAACATGTTTAGGTAGCTAAATGATCCAAACTTTGATCCTAAACATGATTTTTGAGAATTAAAGTGGACTTTTTACGTATAAAATTCATGAACTTGACTAAATTGATGTAAATGCCATTTGAAACTTGTTTAATTGCTAGTAATGGTTATTTTAACATGTTATTTGAGTTGAATGCTTATGAACTTTGTAACCATTTTCATATATGCTTATTTGAAAAAGTGTAGAATTGTGAAGATTGTGAAAATGTGTATAAGTTTAATTTTGATTGAACATGTTATTTTAATTGTTTCAAGTTGTTATTTTGCTAACACTAATGCATATCTGGATGCACAAATTTTGTGTTTAATGTGTTTTACAGAGATTTACTGATACTGATGGTGCATCATCATCATCTAGACAACCTGCTCCAGAACCTGAACCAGAAATGCAATATGAACCGGAGCAACAACATGAACAACAACAACAACCTGATCAACACGTACCTTATTATGATCCGCAACAAGAGTATGTTGATGCCTATGTAGTATTTCTGATGCATCCGATAGTACAACACCCAATGATTCATGAAGAACGGTTGCATCCCAATTTGAGATTTGATCGGAGTTGGAGAGATTACCCGACATATCAAAGTAACAAATTCAAACTGGTAACGAAAAATGTAGAAGTGCCAAGAGTAATCGATTGGGAGCCTTTGGAAAGGGTCCAACTTGCTAACTCAGTTAGACAGCATCTGATCCAAAGGCATGTCAGCTCTTCTTTTCCCGATTAGGAATGTTTATTCACCATTCGTATGCCTGTATATAAGGAATGGTGCGTTGAGCTTATGAGTACTATAGCGTTAAATACGGATGTAGATAGGTTAGATGACAGAATTTTTCTTAGATTTATACTTGGCCGTAGCATGTACAGCTTATCCATGCTGGACATGGCCAGGGCTTTACAGATATATACGCCCGCTGAATTACTATTACCCGATTGTACAAATTTGATTTATCATGGGGAAAGGGTAGATATGAATTTTCATGCTAACGCCGTCTGGAGGCGTATGTCAGATTATAATATTTTTGGGCGGGCAGGAACACACTCCTACTTACATATTCACAGAGCCGAGCTTCGTATAATTCATAGATTTCTGGTTAACTCGATTACACAGAGAGGTCACAACAAGGAGAAAATGACCTTACAAGATTTATTTTACCTTAAGTGTATTCGAGACCCAAGAGGCTTTGTTAATATCCCCTACTATGTTGGTTTTTATTTGTCTAAGATAGTGGAAGGAATACAGGAAGGGGGAATAATAGGAGGAGGTATTTTTGTTACTCTTATTGGAGAGTATTTGGGTGTAGATAGGGATCAAGGGGGTCCAGTCTTGGTTTGTAGGGAACATGATGATACTTTAGGATTGAAGGTCTATCAGGGTGCTAAGGTATTGAAGTGTAACGACCCGCACTTTTTCGATCGTTCTATACTTATAAGATTAATATTTACATAAATTAAACCTTACCAACATGATAAGCAATCCAAATTGTTGAGACTTATGTTTTCGAAAAGAGTTTTACACAACGTTTGACCGTCTAGTTTGACCGATGATATCACGAACTATACAATATATGATAATTATACGTTTGTGTATATATATGTATATATACATATTTAACATGATCTAAGAATGTTTTAATATCTCATTTTGTATTAATAACAATAAGTTATAAGTATATTTTGAAACTACTAACTTAAGTTTTCAAAACGATAACCATACGTAACGTTATTTGACTTAAATACTTATAACCTATAATGTTTATACATATATCGTATAAGTAATGTATTTAATCACTTTTAAAGGGCTTACATACATAAAACAATATAAGTATATTTACAAAAGATAGCTATATTTGAATCCTCGTTCCGTTTTCTCAAAGATTTCTATACGTATACCTAGGGTATATGTACCCGTATCATACGCAGCTTCTAGATGTATTTACTATTGGTATATACCAATAAAAATCTACTCCTTAGCAGCCTTAAATGATTAAGAAACATGTGGAACCAACCATTTGTCAAGTAGCATGAATTATTTAGCAAGAAAACAAAGTTAGGTATCTTTTTTTCCTTTATAACCTAAAAACGTTTTTATGCATGCACACCATTTCTTCACCCCATTTTCTCATACTTACACTTCCATTTCTCTCTCAAAATACTCTTAACTTCATACTTGATCATATCCAAGCATTTTCCCCATCATTTAGCTTCAAAAACAACACTTAAACCTCATAAGAAAACCTTACAAAAACACTTCAAGAAATCCTTCCAAGAACACCAACTTACTTCCAATCTTTCATCCACTTCCATCACCCTTTTGGTTCTAGGTTCTTACTCCTCTTTTACAGCAACCTTGTCCAAGGAACTTGAGGTAGAATCTATGTTCATAACCTTATTCGATTCATATATATATAGCTATCTTATTTTGTGGTATAAAAGTTTAACAACAAGAACATAGTTTGAAAGTTTTCAAACTTGTTTGCAAACTAAATAGATCCTTCTAACTTAACTTTTAAAATACTTCAAGACCTGTAATATATCTTAAATATATGCTAATTTAACAAGGTATAACTTGGTTTTTCAAAGAACACCTTAAAAACTGAATTTACGACATCGGAGTGCAACCGGGGGCTGTTTTGGGTTGGATAATTAAAAACCATCTTAAACTTTGAATTGGAGGTTTATTTTCTGGAAAAATGATTTTTACTATAAATATGATAACACATAAAAATTTCATGATTTAACTCAAAGTATAAGTATTTTTAGAAAAATAATCATTTAAGGTTGTTTACATGATGGAAAATGATTAACTTCATAAGTTTCACTAAAGTTTGACCTATGACCTGTGATTTCGAATACAAACTAAGGTATTTACAGTTCATAGTCTTAAAGAGGGACTCGATCCAAGGAAGTGGCAAGTTGAATCAACGAAAACGGAGTTGTAACGAAGAAACTATGACCAAAACGAGATCGGATATCTAAGACTAGTTTAGCTACGAAAATAATTGGAGAAAATTAAATAAATCACATCTTTTTAAAATAACATGATATTTTATATATATGTACTCATAATTTAATTTTATATGGTTCAGGATCACCCGTAAACAATACGAGAAGGTTAATCATAAGATCCCATGATTGTACGCAACACGTCATTTGACAACACCGGTACTTTATGTACGCAACACGTCATTTGACAACACCGGTACCATGGGTCAAGATTAATCTCGACCAATACATATACGATGGGGTTTTATTTATTTCGTTGGGGGTTTTATTTATTTCATTGCGGGTATATTAAACATCTAAAAATGAACCATTAAAATTGAATTACTAACAACGAACTGCTAACTACGGACTAAGGAATTATTAAAAGTATTAAAAGTATAACAAGTATATATATGTGACGTTTGTTTAAAAAGAAAAGGTATTGATATATTATATATGGATAGGTTCGTGATATCAACCGGAGACCAAGTCAAATTATATATATCTTCAAGACGAAAGTGAGTATATAGTCCCACTTTTAAACTCTAAATATTTCGGGATGAGAATACATGTATTTTATATTTTACGTTATGGACACAAGTAACTGAAAATATATTCTACGTTGAGTTGTACCACTGGCATACTTCCCTGTAGCTTGGTAACTAATATTTACAGCGGTATTGTAAACGCGAATCATGTTGATAGATCTATCGGGCCTGACAACCCCAACCGGACTGGACGACCAGTATTCAACGGTTGCACAGTACTTCGTTTTGTGACTACACTTGGTACGGTGTAGTAAGATTTCATATTAAAGGGAATATGCGACGTGATTAAATGTTAAGTATGGTTACCAAGTGCTCAACCACTTAGAATATTTTTATGAAAATGTTTATATATGAAATCTTGTGGTCTATATATATATATATTGCTGCCGGCACTAAACCTATATCTCACCAACTTTATGTTGACGTTTTAAACATGTTTATTCTCAGGTGATAATTAGAAGCTTCCGCTGCATTATGTTGAATTTGAGCAAGATCTTGCGTACGCATATATGTGTCAAAAACAAAACTGCATATCCAAGAACTTGTGTTGTAAAATATGCTAGAAATCGGGTTGTTATTATCATTTGTAAAGTTTGTAAGTCGAAGATTATCGCTAAACGATAATCATCTTTATTTTGTCCAAAGCTTGTATCAAAAATAAGGATCATGGTTTGTAATGTATAATATATGCAGTTTTTCTTTTAAAAATGTCGCATATAGAGGTCAATACCTCGCAATGAAATCATACGTTATCTAACACGTTCTTATGGTTAAGGACGGGTTATGACATGTGGTATCAGAGCGGTGGTCTTAGCGAACCAGGTTTGCATTAGTGTGTCTAACTGATAAGTCGTTAGGATACATTAGTAAGTCTGGACTTTGACCGGGTCTGATTTAAAAACCATTGCTTATCATTGTTGGTTAAAATTTATATGTAAATATTATGTAGTACTAATGGGTTAGTTGTTGTGTGATAGATGTCGGGCTCAAAACTTGTTATCACATTCAGCGACTCCGAACCAGAATCTTCAGATGGTGTTCCAGTCATTAACCTATCCGATGACGAAAATAATATCTTTGGGGAAGACTCACAAATTCCGGATGAACCGACTATAGAGAACCCGGAAAGTGAACCCGAGGAGGAAAGTGAACCCGAGGAGGAAAGTGAACCCGAGGAGGAAAGTGAACCCGAGGGGGAAAGTGAACCCGAGGAAGAAATACAGGAAATTACAAAAGAAGAGTTCGAACTAGGAAAGAAACGAAAGGCTAATGAATTAGAAAATTCAAATCCTGAGTTTAATAAGGATGATGTGGCACCAACTCCACTAGACACTACCACCCCTATTCCCGCTATTCCTATTCGTTCTATCCCGGCATCCAGTTCTTCAGTCCCACAGCCAAAATATAGGCAGACAGCCAGGATAAGCGTTAAGCAATTCTTTGAACCTAAACGTCCTAGAAAATAGACCAAACGATGCGCTGCCGTATTAAACCATGGGATCATATAATGTTTTGTATAATATTATTAGTGTGGTTTGTTTAAAGTTCGATGTAAGATAAGCATATGTAAAATAGTGAAGTGTGAAATGCAATAATTTTCCATGGTTAAGTATTATTTAGATGGTAGTAATTGATTCTGTACTAAGCTATTAAGTATGGACATTAACGGGTAGGTACTACCCTAGATATAATTATAAAACGCTAATAAGAAGAAAAGGCTTTTATAATAATACCTGGTTCATATTATTAATAAGCTATAATGTACTGTAAATATACACTACATCTATAATATTCCATGTGAATAATTATTTTCTTTTCATTCTTATAGAAGAATATGGCGCGATTGAACCGAATGACGGAACAAGAAATCCAGGAACTCATCAATCAGCGAGTGAACGACAGAATGTTATGGGTCGAGGCTGCAAGAGGTGCTGCAGTTAACCCAAATCCTTGTGTGGGGTGCACTTACAAAACTTTTCAAGCTTGCAAGCCCTCATCATTCAGTGGAACAGAAGGACCGATCAGTTTAACCCGGTGGATAGAAAAGATGGAGACTGTGTTTAAAATCAGTGGTTGTGTTGAAAAGGACATGACCAAGTATGCATCGTGCACTTTACAAGATAGTGCACTCACATGGTGGAAAAATTATGTGAAGGCTGTAGGAGGAGATGTAGCTTATGATACTCCGTGGAAAGAATTCAAAACAATGTTAATCAACGAATATTGTCCAAGGAACGAGGTTAGGAAGTTGGAAGATGAGTTACGAAGTCTGAAGGTTATTGGTACTGAAATCACCAACTACAATCAGCGATTCATGGAATTAGTTTTGCTATGTCCTGAATTGGTTCCAACCGAAGAACGGAAGATTGAAATGTACAAAGATGGTTTGCCCAAAAAGGTCAAGGCAAATGTTACAGCATCGAAACCTAAGACGATTCATGAAGCTATAACTATGGCAAACGAGCTAATGGATCAGGTCATCATGGATAAGAAAGTATCCAATACTGATGTGAAGGTATCAGGTAACAAAAGAAAGTGGAATGGAAATTATGATCGAGGTAACCAACAACAATCTTTTAAGAAACAAGAAAACACGCAAGGTGCGGGTAGTGGTTTAAGCTTTGGTTATAAAGGACAAAATCCTTTATGCAACCGATGCCACAAACATCACTCTGGTTACTGTAATGTGGTATGCAACAAATGTAATCGAAAGGGTCATCTTGCTGAAGATTGTAGGGCTCTGGTTACAAATACAAATGGTACCAAGACTCCTGCCACCAATGCAAATAGAACTGCTTTGGCTACCATTACTTGTTTTGGGTGTGGAAAACAAGGTCACTATAAGAGCCAGTGCCCGAATCCAGAGAAGAATATCGGACCTGCACGAGGGAGAGCATTTGTTATTAATGCTAGAGAGGCGTGTGAAGACCCGGAGCTTGTTACGGGTACGTTTACCATTAATAACTTATCCGCATCTATTATATTTGATACTGGTGCTGATAGAAGTTACGTGTGTAGAGACTTTCACGCTAAATTGAATTGTTCATCATTACCTCTAGATGCTAAGTACATGATTGAGTTAGCTAATGGTAAACTAATTAAAGCCGATAAAATTTGTCGTGATTGTAAAATAAATTTAGCCGGAGAAACGTTTAAAATTGACTTAATACCCGTAGAATTAGGAAGTTTTGATGTAATAGTCGGCATGGACTGGATGTCCAAAATAGGAGCTGAAGTTGTGTGTGCCAAGAAGGCAATTCGCATTCCTCGTAAGAATAAAACGCCCGTAATGATTTATGGAGAGAAGGGTAACTCAAAGCTAAAACTCATTAGTTATTTGAAAGCTCAAAAGTGCTTGAAGAAAGGGTGCTATGCTATCTTAGCACATGTTAATAAAGTCGAAAAGAAAGAAAAAGAGAAGTGCATCAATGACGTGCCTGTGGCAAGAGATTTTCCTGAAGTATTTCCGGAAGAGTTGCCGGGATTACCTCCATTTAGATCTGTAGAATTTCAAATAGAGTTAGTACCAGGAGCTGCACCAGTGGCTCGTGCTCCATATAGACTTGCACCGTCCGAATTAAAAGAACTTCAAAGTCAGTTAAAAGAATTACTAGACCGTGGATTCATACGACCAAGTACTTCACCGTGGGGAGCTCCAATTTTATTCGTCAAGAAGAAAGACGGATCTTTCCGAATGTGTATAGATTATCGTGAATTAAATAAGTTAACTATCAAGAATCGGTATCCACTACCGAGAATTGACGACTTATTTGATCAACTCCAAGGATCATGTGTGTACTCGAAAATTGACCTAAGATCGGGTTATCATCAATTACGTGTCAAAGAAGAAGATATACCGAAAACTGCTTTTCGGACACGCTACGGTCATTACGAATTTTTGGTCATGCCGTTTGGATTGACGAATGCGCCAGCTGTATTCATGGACCTCATGAATCGAGTTTGTAGTCCATATTTAGATAAGTTTGTTATCGTTTTCATTGATGATATTCTTATCTATTCCAAGAGTGAGCAAGAGCATGAACAGCATTTAAGGTTGATATTAGAGTTATTGAGAAAAGAACAGCTATATGCTAAATTTTCTAAATGTGCTTTCTGGTTGAAAGAAGTGCAATTTCTTGGCCACGTTGTTAGTAGCAAAGGAATTCAGGTTGATCCAGCAAAAATTGAAGCCATTGAAAAATGGGAGACTCCTAAGACACCAATGCAGATACGCCAATTTTTGGGTTTAGCCGGTTATTATAGAAGGTTTATTCAAGATTTTTCCCGAATAGCTAAGCCGTTGACAGCGTTAACGCAAAAAGGGAAGAAATATGAATGGACTTCTGAGCAGGAGAGTGCATTTCAATTACTGAAAAAGAAGTTGACTACGGCGCCTATTTTATCGTTACCAGAAGGGAACGATGATTTTGAAATATATTGTGACGCTTCGCGACAAGGTTTTGGTTGCGTTCTTATGCAACGGAAGAAAGTTATTGCATACGCATCCCGACAATTAAAGATTCACGAGCGGAATTATACGATGCATGATCTAGAACTGGGAGCAGTCGTGTTTGCATTGAAGATATGGAGACACTACTTGTATGGGGTTAAATGCACTGTGTTTACTGATCATAAAAGCCTTCAACATATTTTCGATCAAAAACAGCTGAACATGAGGCAACGTAGGTGGGTCGAGTTAATAAACGACTATGATTGTGAAATTCGTTATCATCCCGGGAAAGCGAATGTGGTGGCTAACGCTTTAAGCAGAAAGGAACGAGAACCAATTCGAGTACGAGCGATGAACATAAAAATCCGCATGAATCTCAACTCACAAATCAAAGAAGTTCAACGAGAAGCACTTACTAAAGAAAATATAGGAAATGAAATAATGAAGAAGTATGAGAAGCAACTCGTTATACGGGAAGATGGAATTCGATATTTTGCAAACCGTATTTGGGTACCGAAGTTGGGTGGATTAAGGAAGTTGATATTGAATGAGGCACATAAGACAAGATACTCGATACATCCTGGAGTTGGAAAGATGTACCAAGATCTTAAGACACATTATTGGTGGCCTAATTTAAAGATAGACGTTGCAACATATGTTGGGGAATGTTTAACTTGTTCCAAAGTCAAAGCTGAACACCAGAAGCCGTCAGGGTTACTTCAACAACCAGAAATCCCAGAATGGAAATGGGATGGTATTACCATGGATTTCATCACGAAGTTACCTAAGACTGCCTGGGGATACGACACCATTTGGGTGATTGTTGATCGTCTCACCAAGTCTGCACATTTCTTGCCTATAAAGGAAACGGATAGAATGGAGAAACTATTACGATTGTATATAAAGGAAATTGTTTCAAGGCATGGAATACCTATTTCCATTATATCCGATCGTGATAGTAGATTTACCTCAAAATTCTGGCAATCACTACAGGAGGCACTAGGAACTCGTTTGGATATGAGTACCGCATATCATCCACAAACCGACGGGCAGAGTGAAAGAAAGATTCAGACTCTCGAAGACATGCTCAGGGCATGTGAGATCGACTTTGGAAACGGATGGGATAAGTATTTACCGTTAGCAGAATTCTCGTATAATAATAGTTATCATGCGAGCATTAAAGCTGCACCATTCAAAGCATTGTATGGAAGGAAGTGTAGATCTCCTATCTGTTGGAATGAAGTAGGAGATCGACAATTAACTGGTCCCGAGATCATACACGAAACGACTGAGAAGATAGTACAAATTAAGGAGAGATTGAAAACAGCCCGTAGTCGCCAAAAGAGCTACGCCGATGTCCGAAGGAAACCATTAGAGTTTCAGATCGGTGACATGGTTATGCTAAAGGTGTCACCTTGGAAAGGTGTGATACGTTTCGGTAAAAGAGGTAAACTGAACCCAAGATATGTAGGCCCGTTCAAGATCATTGAACGCATTGGACCGGTAGCTTATCGACTCGAGTTACCGCAACAACTCGCCGGAGTACATAATACATTCCACGTTTCGAATCTTAAGAAGTGTCTTGCAAAGGAAGACCTCACCATTCCTCTTGAAGAAATCCATGTCGACGAGAAACTACAATTCATCGAAGAACCAATCGAAATCATGGATCGTGAAGTTAAACAGCTCAAGCAGAGCAACATACCGATCGTTAAGGTTCGTTGGAGTGCTAGAAGAGGTCCCAAGTTTACGTGGGAACGAGAGGATCAGATGAAACAAAAGTATCCACACTTGTTTCTCGATGACGCAAAATAGGTACAATTTTAAAATTTCGGGACGAAATTTATTTAACGGGGAGGTAATGTAACGACCCGCACTTTTTCGATCGTTCTATACTTATAAGATTAATATTTACATAAATTAAACCTTACCAACATGATAAGCAATCCAAATTGTTGAGACTTATGTTTTCGAAAAGAGTTTTACACAACGTTTGACCGTCTAGTTTGACCGATGATATCACGAACTATACAATATATGATAATTATACGTTTGTGTATATATATGTATATATACATATTTAACATGATCTAAGAATGTTTTAATATCTCATTTTGTATTAATAACAATAAGTTATAAGTATATTTTGAAACTACTAACTTAAGTTTTCAAAACGATAACCATACGTAACGTTATTTGACTTAAATACTTATAACCTATAATGTTTATACATATATCGTATAAGTAATGTATTTAATCACTTTTAAAGGGCTTACATACATACAACAATATAAGTATATTTACAAAAGATAGCTATATTTGAATCCTCGTTCCGTTTTCTCAAAGATTTCTATACGTATACCTAGGGTATATGTACCCGTATCATACGCAGCTTCTAGATGTATTTACTATTGGTATATACCAATAAAAATCTACTCCTTAGCAGCCTTAAATGATTAAGAAACATGTGGAACCAACCATTTGTCAAGTAGCATGAATTATTTAGCAAGAAAACAAAGTTAGGTATCTTTTTTTTCCTTTATAACCTAAAAACGTTTTTATGCATGCACACCATTTCTTCACCCCATTTTCTCATACTTACACTTCCATTTCTCTCTCAAAATACTATCATTTAGCTTCAAAAACAACACTTAAACCTCATAAGAAAACCTTACAAAAACACTTCAAGAAATCCTTCCAAGAACACCAACTTACTTCCAATCTTTCATCCACTTCCATCACCCTTTTGGTTCTAGGTTCTTACTCCTCTTTTACAGCAACCTTGTCCAAGGAACTTGAGGTAGAATCTATGTTCATAACCTTATTCGATTCATATATATATAGCTATCTTATTTTGTGGTATAAAAGTTTAACAACAAGAACATAGTTTGAAAGTTTTCAAACTTGTTTGCAAACTAAATAGATCCTTCTAACTTAACTTTTAAAATACTTCAAGACCTGTAATATATCTTAAATATATGCTAATTTAACAAGGTATAACTTGGTTTTTCAAAGAACACCTTAAAAACTGAATTTACGACATCGGAGTGCAACCGGGGGCTGTTATGGGTTGGATAATTAAAAACCATCTTAAACTTTGAATTGGAGGTTTATTTTCTGGAAAAATGATTTTTACTATAAATATGATAACACATAAAAATTTCATGATTTAACTCAAAGTATAAGTATTTTTAGAAAAATAATCATTTAAGGTTGTTTACATGATGGAAAATGATTAACTTCATAAGTTTCACTAAAGTTTGACCTATGACCTGTGATTTCGAATACAAACTAAGGTATTTACAGTTCATAGTCTTAAAGAGGGACTCGATCCAAGGAAGTGGCAAGTTGAATCAACGAAAACGGAGTTGTAACGAAGAAACTATGACCAAAACGAGATCGGATATCTAAGACTAGTTTAGCTACGAAAATAATTGGAGAAAATTAAATAAATCACATCTTTTTAAAATAACATGATATTATATATATATGTACTCATAATTTAATTTTATATGGTTCAGGATCACCCGTAAACAATACGAGAAGATTAATCATAAGATCCCATGATTGTACGCAACACGTCATTTGACAACACCGGTACTTTATGTACGCAACACGTCATTTGACAACACCGGTACCATGGGTCAAGATTAATCTCGACCAATACATATACGATGGGGTTTTATTTATTTCGTTGGGGGTTTTATTTATTTCATTGCGGGTATATTAAACATCTAAAAATGAACCATTAAAATTGAATTACTAACAACGAACTGCTAACTACGGACTAAGGAATTATTAAAAGTATTAAAAGTATAACAAGTATATATACGTGACGTTTGTTTAAAAAGAAAAGGTATTGATATATTATATATGGATAGGTTCGTGATATCAATCGGAGACCAAGTCAAATTATATATATCTTCAAGACGAAAGTGAGTATATAGTCTCACTTTTAAACTCTAAATATTTCGGGATGAGAATACATGTATTTTATATTTTACGTTATGGACACAAGTAACTGAAAATATATTCTACGTTGAGTTGTACCACTGGCATACTTCCCTGTAGCTTGGTAACTAATATTTACAGCAGTATTGTAAACGCGAATCCTGTTGATAGATCTATCGGGCCTGACAACCCCAACCGGACTGGACGACCAGTATTCAACGGTTGCACAGTACTTCGTTTTGTGACTACACTTGGTACGGTGTAGTAAGATTTCATATTAAAGGGAATATGCGACGTGATTAAATGTTAAGTATGGTTACCAAGTGCTCAACCACTTAGAATATTTTAATGGTTCTTTCAATTAGGCTCAATGTTAAAAATACTAAAGTTACATTTTAATTTTTACAAATAATAACAATCCATTTCACTAGGGGCTCTACATCTAAGCAAACACTAGGGAAATTAGCTACTCATTATACTAGGGTAAACATAAAAATATAAATATAGAAACATAATAATAATGATAAAAACTGATAACAATAACAACACCCTTTCACGCGTACAATAATACTCTTAATCACGAACAATACACCCTTAATATTTGAAACTATCCTAAATATTGAACCTTGAAACTGAAATTAATACAAATTACAAAAGATACTAGAAAATAAATTTGATGTGCACTGTGTTAAAATGTATGTGTGTAAATGTAATTCTCTTCTAAATGTGTGTACTCCTCTCTTCTCAACTCTCTGTATAAGTATTCCGTATTATGAGATTCAAGTAGTAGGTGAAATGATTGTACTGCTTTTCTTGCTGTACCACTAAAAAAAGAAGTAATATTAAACAGAAAAGGAACCGTCCCATTTACATTTGGAATCTAGATCTGATCAAGAGATTACGCGTTTCGCGTAGATTCCCACACGATACGCGTACGGCTTAAATACTACGCGTTTCGCGTAGATGGCCACACGATTCGCGTAAGAGTTGTCGACTGTTTTCTCATTTTTATTTTATGTTTTGTTCTATGTCGATCCCGCGTTGACGTTTATCGATTTGGAACTTTTTATTTGAACTCTTTTTATTTGCTCATCTTGAACTTCTATTCGGGTAACGTTATCTCGATATATATTTGGTTTAAATCCATCGTTTATCGTCTTTTCTTCAAACTTTGAGCTCGTATTATCTTTTGTCTTTTTTCTCGTGATTTATACATTTGAATGTCTTAGTAAACGATAAAAGCTGATGAAATATAAATGATATTGAGTCGAATTATATGTATGTTTAAAGCAATATCAGTTGGATAGTAAATTTTTACTCGAATTAGCAAACGGTAAATTAATTTCAGCAGATTATATATGCCGGAATCGAGAAATTAAACTGGGTAGCGAAATATTTAAGATTGATTTGATACCAGTAGAGTTAGGGAGTTTTGATGTAATAGTTGGCATGGACTGGCTGAAGGAGATGAAAGCAGAGATCGTATGTTACAAAAATGCAATTCGTATTGTACGAGAAGAAGGAGAACCCTTAATGGTGTATGGAGAAAAGGGCAACACGAAGCTACATCTTATTAGTAATTTGAAGGCCCAAAAACTAATAAGAAAAGGTTGCTACGCTGTTCTAGCACATGTCGAGAAAGTACAAACTGAAGAAAAGAGCATCAATGATGTTTCCGTCGCAAAAGAATTTCCCGATGTATTTCTGAAAGAATTACCGGGACTACCTCCACATCGATCTGTTGAATTTCAAATAGGTCTTGTACTAGGAGCTGCACCAATAGCTCGTGCTCCTTACAGACTCGCACCCAGCGAGATGAAAGAACTGCAAAGCCAACTGCAAGAACTATTAGAACGTGGTTTCATTCGACCAAGCACATCACCATGGGGAGCTCCTGTTTTGTTTGTCAAGAAGAAAGATGGTACATTTAGGTTGTGTATTGACTACAGAGAGTTGAATAAACTTACCATCAAAAACCGTTATCCACTGCCGAGAATTGATGACTTATTTGATCAACTACAAGGCTCGTCGGTTTATTCGAAAATCGATTTACGTTCTGGATATCATCAAATGCGAGTAAAGGAGGATGATATTCCAAAAAATGCTTTTAGGACGCGTTATGGTCATTACGAGTTTATGGTTATGCCGTTTGGATTGACTAACGCACCAGCTGTTTTCATGGACCTTATGAACCGAGTGTGTGGGCCATATCTTGACAAATTTGTCATTGTTTTCATCGATGACATACTTATTTACTCAAAGAATGATCAAGAGCACGAAGAACATTTGAGAAAAGTGCTAGAAGTATTGAGGAAAGAAAAATTGTACGCTAAGTTTTCAAAGTGTGCATTTTAGTTGGAAGAAGTTCAATTCCTCTGTCACATAGTGAACAAAGAAGGTATCCAGGTAGACCCAGCAAAGATCGAAACCGTTGAAAAGTGGGAAACCCCAAAAACTCCGAAGCATATACGTCAATTTTTAGGATTGGCTGGTTACTACAGAAGATTCATCCAAGATTTCTCCAAAATAGCAAAACCCTTGACTGCATTAATGCATAAAGGGAAGAAATTTGAATGGAAGGATGAACAAGAGAAGGCATTTCAGTTATTGAAGAAAAAGCTAACTACGGCACCTATATTGTCATTGCCTGAAGGGAATGATGAGTTTGTGATTTATTGTGACGCATCAAAGCAAGGTCTAGGGTGTATATTAATGCAATAAACGAAGGTGATTGCTTATGCATCTAGACAATTGAAGATTCATGAGAAAAATTATACAACTCACGATTTGGAATTAGGTGCTGTTGTTTTTGCATTAAAGACTTGCAGACATTATTTATATGGGGTCAAAATTATTATATATACCGACCACACAAGTCTGCAACATATATTTAATCAGAAGCAACTGAATATGAGACAACGCAGGTGGATTGAACTGTTGAATGATTATGATTTTGAGATTCGATACCACCCGGGGAAGGCGAATGTGGTAGCCGACGCTTTAAGTAGAAAGGATAGAGAACCTATACGGGTAAAAGCTATGAATATAATTATTCGTACTAACCTTACTACTCAAATAAAGGAGGCGCAACAGGGGGTTATAAAAGAAGGAAAGTTGAAGAATGAGATACCCAAAGGATCAGGGAAACATATTAATATTCGGGAAGACGGAACTCGATATAGGGCTGATAGAATCAGGGTACCAAGGTTTGGAGATGTGAGAGAAATGGTACGCTAAACTAGACCTTGGAGAATTAAAACCAACACGAATAAGCATACAACTAGCCGATCGATCAGTAAAATATCCTAGAGGGATAATGGAGAACATGCTAGTTAAAGTTGGTACTCTAGTATTTCCAGTAGATTTTGTTATTCTGGACATGGAAGAAGATTCTCGAGTTCCTCTCATATTAGGAAGACCATTCTTAAACACGGCTAAAGCAATAATAGACATGTTTGGTAAGAAACTGACCCTAAGTATAGAGGACGAGAGTGTCACCTTTTCTGTTGATAGAGCCATGCAACAACCACAATCTGCAGATGATACATGTTATTATATTAAAACTATAGATTCACATGCAGAATTGATAGAAGAATTTCCAGAATTACAAGGAACAGGAGAATGTTCTTTAGGAGAAGGAACTGAACCAATTGATGAAACTGAAATGTTAGCTACACTTATGGCTAATGGATATAAACCAACAACAGAAGAAATTCAAATGCTAAAAGAAGAAGATAGATATCGATATAAATCATCGATAGAAGAACCACCGACATTAGAGTTAAAGCCACTTCCAAACCATTTGGAATATGCTTATTTACATGGTGAATCTGAATTACCTGTAATAATATCGTCTTCTCTTACTGAAAATAAAAAATCTCAACTCATTTCTGTGCTAAAAGCTCATAAACCAGCTATTGCATGGAAGATTCATGACATTAAAGGCATAAGTCCTTCGTATTGCACACATAAAATCCTTATAGAAGAAGGTCATAAAACATATGTGAAACGTCAACGAAGACTCAATCCTAATATGCAAGATGTTGTTAAGAAAGAAATTATTAAACTGCTTGATGCGTACCTAAGAAGGGTGGCATGACTGTCATCACAAATGAAAAAAATGAGCTTATTCCTACTAGGACTGTAACAGGATGGCGTGTTTGTATTGATTATAGAAAATTAAATGACGCCACCAGAAAAGATCACTTTCCCTTACCTTTCATTGATCAAATGTTGGAAAGATTAGCCGGAAATAGTTACTATTGTTTTCTTGATGGTTTTTCCGGATATTTTCAAATCCCAATAGCACCCGAGGACCAAGAGAATACCACGTTCACGTGCCCTTATGGTACTTTTGCTTATAAACGTATGCCATTTGGACTTTGCAACGCCCCTGCAACCTTTCAAAGGTGCACGATGACGATTTTTCACGACATGATAGAAGAATGCATGGAAGTTTTCATGGATGACTTTTCAGTCTTCGTTGATACTTTTGAAACATGTCTAGTTAATCTTGAACGAATGCTTATTAGATGTGAACAATCAAATCTAGTACTGAATTGGGAGAAATGTCATTTCATGGTTAAAGAAGGCATCGTTCTTGGTCATAAAATTTCAAAGGAAGGAATTGAAGTGGATAGAGCTAAAGTAGATGTAATTGCTAAACTTCCACATCCCATCAATGTTAGAGGAGTTAGGATTTTTCTAGGGCATGCCGGTTTTTACCGACGTTTCATAAAAGATTTTTCTAAAATTGCCACTCCTATGAATAAACTCCTAGAAAAAGATGCTCCATTCATCTTTTCGGACGAATGTATCAAATCTTTTAATATTCTTAAAGAAAAAATCACTAATGCGCCGATCATGATAACTCCAAATTGGAATCTACCGTTTGAACTCATGTGCGATGCAAGTGATTTTGCAATGGGAGCCGTTTAAGGACAAAGGATTGAAAAACGATTTCAACCTATTTATTATGCTAGTTAGACATTACAAGGAGCACAAACGAATTACACAACTACTGAAAAAGAACTCCTTGCTATTGTCTTTGCTTTTGACAAATTTTGTTCATATCTCGTTCTAGCTAAAACGGTGGTCTATACCGACCATTCTGCTCTTAGATACCTATTTTCGAAACAAGATGCCAAACCACGATTAATCTGTTGGATCTTACTCTTACAAGAGTTCGATATTGAAATCCGAGATAAAAAGGGAGCAGAAAATCTCTAAGCTGATCATCTTTCTCGTCTTGAAAATCCTGAATTAGAAGGTCTAAACGAATCAGCCATACAAGATAACTTTCCTGATGAATAACTATTGAAGATAGATTATAGTGAAATTTCATGGTTTGCAGACTATGCAAACTACTTAGTATGTGGATTCCTTGAAAAAGGGTTGTCGTACCAAAAATGAAAGAAATTCTTTAGTGATATAAACACTATTTCTGGGAAGATCCACATTTGTTTAAAAGTTGTCCCGATGGAATAATACGCCGATGTGTATTCGAAGATGAAGCTTGTTAATTTTAAACCATTGTCACACAGGACCAACAGGAGGGAATTATGGGCCTCAACTCACAGCAAGAAAAGTTTACGATGCTGGATTCTATTGGCCTACAATTTTCAAAGATGCACACCTTCTTTGCAAATCCTGTAATGCTTGTCAAAGGGCCGGAAAAATAAGTCAACGTGATGAAATGCCACAAAATGTCATTCAAGTATGTGAAGTATTTGACATTCGGGCTATTGAATTTATGGGTCCATTTCCAAAATCTCATAATAATCTCTACATTCTCGTTGCCGTTGATTATGTATCTAAATGGGCGAAAGCACAAGCTCTCCCAACTAACGATGCACGAGTTGTAGTCAACTTTTTAAAACGTCTTTTTGCAAGGTTCGGAACACCGAAAGCTTTAATAAGTGACCGGGATACTCATTTTTGTAATAATCAACTTGAGAAAGTTCTCAAAAGATATGGAGTAACTCATAAAATCTCAACCGCGTATCATCCACAAACAAGTGGACAAGTTGAAAATACCAACCGAGCATTAAAACGTATTCTAGAGAAAACCGTAGGATCAAATCCGAAGGAATGGTCCATGAAATTGGAGGATGCACTCTGGGCTTTTAGAACAGCCTACAAAACTCCAATTGGAACCACACCTTTTAGACTCGTTTAAGAAAAAGCATGTCATCTTCCAGTAGAAATTGAACACAAAGCATTTTGGGCTTTGAAGACATGTAATCTTGATTTACATGAAGTTGTACGTCTACGGTTAAGTCAATTAAACGAATTAGAAGAATTAAGACACGAAGCATATGAAAATTCGTTAATCTATAAGGAAAGAATGTAGAAATGGCATGATAAAAGAATCAGAAGTTCAGTAGAATTTAAAGAAGGAGACAAAGTTCTTCTTTTCAATTCACGATTCAAGCTATTTCCTGGAAAATTGAAATCAAGATGGTCTGGACCATTCATAGTTAAGAGAGTTTTCCCGTACGGAACAGTAGAATTAATAAATTCAAATGGGATTGAATTTAAGGTTAATGGTCATAGAGTTAAACATTACATAGATAGTCCAATGGAAGTTGAAGATGAAGTTAATCACAATTTCGACATCACAGCTAACTAAGTGTGGGAAGATTCGAATCTTTTTAGGGTAATATGTATTTCTGTTAGAGTTAGATATTCTGTTTTCGTGTAGTTTCCGAAAATGAAATCCGAATGGTCATTCTCTAGCAGACCCTAAAGAACTAGTCTTCTCCCCCCATTATGAATTTTTTATTTTTTTTAGGTTTTACGAAATGAAGAATTCCTTTGATCTGAATCATGGTCTAATGCTACACGCTATGATTACTAAACGTAATAATGACACACTTCCGAGTGAACTGGTATCATTCATAAGAGGTAAAATGGACGGAGTAAGAAAAGAACTCAGAAAAGATCATCATAAGATACATTTTGGTAAAGGAAAATCAAAATCCGCAACAAAAAGAAGAGCACGACACCTTGAAAGATGTTATAAATGTGGAAAATGGTCACACGAAGGTAAATGTTCAAATAATCAAACATATTCAAATACCGAATTTGTTACTCTATGCAGAGAAGGACCGTTTATATGTTTAGAAGAAAAGATATTGAAGATTCGAGGTTATGCTTATGTAGCTATGGAGAACCAAATCACACGACTCTCCTATGAGTCGGCTAAAGCAGGTCTCTAAGAATTCTTTCTCACAGGTAAGTATGTACAGTTTTTATTTTTAGTTATTGCTTTTAACCTTTTAATAATAAACGCTGAATCGTTCGCTATAAAGTATTAAATTGGTATTCAATAAAATTAGGTATGGGTAACCGAAATTATTGATATCATACAAAAATTTATTACATCACTGCGAAATTTACCGTTTATTCTTATGGTATAAATATCTTTAATCAATCAACCCAAAATATTTCAGAAATTCGTCAGGAGTAAAACTAGGTTATGGAACCGAAATTACTTTACCGAAAAGAGGGGCGTATATTTTTGATAATATTTGAATGATTAAAGTGGGATAAAAGAGCAAAAAGATTTTGAATTTTAATTTTTACCATGTTTTTAAAATTAATATATAAATATTAAATTAATATTGTAAACTTTTTAAAATCAATATATTTAAGTTTGTAAATATTTGAAAAATTGATATTTTGAATATAAGTTTGTATGTATAAAAACAAAAATATAATATAAATTTAGTGTGAATTTTTAATTTTAATAATATGAATTTTTAATTTTAATAATATGAATTTTTAATTTTATGCATTTTAAGTTTAAGTTTGGTGTAAATTTAAAAACAAAAATGTACTTTATTTCACTAAGTTAAAAATATGATTTTTAAAATTCGTCGTAAGTTGAAAACTAGGTCGTTGAACCGAAATTGCTTTACCCAATGGAGGGACGAGAACTTTTATTATCATTATTTTTAATCTTATTGAATTAAAGTATGCCAAAAACATTTAAAAAACCCAAAAATCTTTGCTTTTAAAACGACGCTTAAAAAGTAACAAATTTTAAAACTTTGTCGAGGGACGGACTAGGACAATGATCCGAAACGCCCTCATTTGTAAAAGAAACAAATTATTAAAATAAATTAATTAATAGTTTTTTTTAAAAAAAGTATAAGGTGTTTATATAAAAAAAATATTCCAGGACCCCATGCGATCGCATGGGATTTGGCCTGCATGGGATTTGGCCTGTATATCCATGCGATCGCATGGAGACCAATTTCAGGTCAGGAACAAAAGTTCCAGCGGGTCTGCTGCTGCAGCACAAACACACACATAAAACACACGAACCTAATCCCAAACTCTCTCAATTTTCATCAAATTTTCACCAAAATCAACCAAATTTCTTGCTATAATTCGCTCTAATCGTGAATTTGATAAGAAGTTTATCAAGAAGGGTAACAATTACACCCCTAAACCTCTTTAAATTTGATTTTTATTGTTCTTGAGCTATAATTTTCCTAATTTGATTTTGTTAATTTCTAGTGTAATTAGAGTTAAATTGTTAGTATATTATGCATGTATAACCTAGATTGATGCTATTTAACATGATTTGAAGCCAAAAACTTCAAAATTTTTAGGAATATAGGGTTTCTGTTCTTGAGCAATTTGGGGCTTTTTGATATAAACAAGTTATGGTCGATTTTTGTCATGAATTATTGCTAAATTAAGTAGTGTAACATGTTTAGGTAGCTAAATGATCCAAACTTTGATCCTAAACATGATTTTTGAGAATTAAAGTGGACTTTTTACGTATAAAATTCATGAACTTGACTAAATTGATGTAAATGCCATTTGAAACTTGTTTAATTGCTAGTAATGGTTATTTTAACATGTTATTTGAGTTGAATGCTTATGAACTTTGTAACCATTTTCATATATGCTTATTTGAAAAAGTGTAGAATTGTGAAGATTGTGAAAATGTGTATAAGTTTAATTTTGATTGAACATGTTATTTTAATTGTTTCAAGTTGTTATTTTGCTAACACTAATGCATATCTGGATGCACAAATTTTGTGTTTAATGTGTTTTACAGAGATTTACTGATACTGATGGTGCATCATCATCATCTAGACAACCTGCTCCAGAACCTGAACCAGAAATGCAATATGAACCGGAGCAACAACATGAACAACAACAACAACCTGATCAACACGTACCTTATTATGATCCGCAACAAGAGTATGTTGATGCCTATGTAGTATTTCTGATGCATCCGATAGTACAACACCCAATGATTCATGAAGAACGGTTGCATCCCAATTTGAGATTTGATCGGAGTTGGAGAGATTACCCGACATATCAAAGTAACAAATTCAAACTGGTAACGAAAAATGTAGAAGTGCCAAGGGTAATCGATTGGGAGCCTTTGGAAAGGGTCCAACTTGCTAACTCAGTTAGACAGCATCTGATCCAAAGGCATGTCAGCTCTTCTTTTCCCGATTAGGAATGTTTATTCACCATTCGTATGCCTGTATATAAGGAATGGTGCGTTGAGCTTATGAGTACTATAGCGTTAAATACGGATGTAGATAGGTTAGATGACAGAATTTTTCTTAGATTTATACTTGGCCGTAGCATGTACAGCTTATCCATGCTGGACATGGCCAGGGCTTTACAGATATATACGCCCGCTGAATTACTATTACCCGATTGTACAAATTTGATTTATCATGGGGAAAGGGTAGATATGAATTTTCATGCTAACGCCGTCTGGAGGCGTATGTCAGATTATAATGTTTTTGGGCGGGCAGGAACACACTCCTACTTACATATTCACAGAGCCGAGCTTCGTATAATTCATAGATTTCTGGTTAACTCGATTACACAGAGAGGTCACAACAAGGAGAAAATGACCTTACAAGATTTATTTTACCTTAAGTGTATTCGAGACCCAAGAGGCTTTGTTAATATCCCCTACTATGTTGGTTTTTATTTGTCTAAGATAGTGGAAGGAATACAGGAAGGGGGAATAATAGGAGGAGGTATTTTTGTTACTCTTATTGGAGAGTATTTGGGTGTAGATAGGGATCAAGGGGGTCCAGTCTTGGTTTGTAGGGAACATGATGATACTTTAGGATTGAAGGTCTATCAGGGTGCTAAGGTATTGAAGTGTAACGACCCGCACTTTTTCGATCGTTCTATACTTATAAGATTAATATTTACATAAATTAAACCTTACCAACATGATAAGCAATCCAAATTGTTGAGACTTATGTTTTCGAAAAGAGTTTTACACAACGTTTGACCGTCTAGTTTGACCGATGATATCACGAACTATACAATATATGATAATTATACGTTTGTGTATATATATGTATATATACATATTTAACATGATCTAAGAATGTTTTAATATCTCATTTTGTATTAATAACAATAAGTTATAAGTATATTTTGAAACTACTAACTTAAGTTTTCAAAACGATAACCATACGTAACGTTATTTGACTTAAATACTTATAACCTATAATGTTTATACATATATCGTATAAGTAATGTATTTAATCACTTTTAAAGGGCTTACATACATAAAACAATATAAGTATATTTACAAAAGATAGCTATATTTGAATCCTCGTTCCGTTTTCTCAAAGATTTCTATACGTATACCTAGGGTATATGTACCCGTATCATACGCAGCTTCTAGATGTATTTACTATTGGTATATACCAATAAAAATCTACTCCTTAGCAGCCTTAAATGATTAAGAAACATGTGGAACCAACCATTTGTCAAGTAGCATGAATTATTTAGCAAGAAAACAAAGTTAGGTATCTTTTTTTCCTTTATAACCTAAAAACGTTTTTATGCATGCACACCATTTCTTCACCCCATTTTCTCATACTTACACTTCCATTTCTCTCTCAAAATACTCTTAACTTCATACTTGATCATATCCAAGCATTTTCCCCATCATTTAGCTTCAAAAACAACACTTAAACCTCATAAGAAAACCTTACAAAAACACTTCAAGAAATCCTTCCAAGAACACCAACTTACTTCCAATCTTTCATCCACTTCCATCACCCTTTTGGTTCTAGGTTCTTACTCCTCTTTTACAGCAACCTTGTCCAAGGAACTTGAGGTAGAATCTATGTTCATAACCTTATTCGATTCATATATATATAGCTATCTTATTTTGTGGTATAAAAGTTTAACAACAAGAACATAGTTTGAAAGTTTTCAAACTTGTTTGCAAACTAAATAGATCCTTCTAACTTAACTTTTAAAATACTTCAAGACCTGTAATATATCTTAAATATATGCTAATTTAACAAGGTATAACTTGGTTTTTCAAAGAACACCTTAAAAACTGAATTTACGACATCGGAGTGCAACCGGGGGCTGTTTTGGGTTGGATAATTAAAAACCATCTTAAACTTTGAATTGGAGGTTTATTTTCTGGAAAAATGATTTTTACTATAAATATGATAACACATAAAAATTTCATGATTTAACTCAAAGTATAAGTATTTTTAGAAAAATAATCATTTAAGGTTGTTTACATGATGGAAAATGATTAACTTCATAAGTTTCACTAAAGTTTGACCTATGACCTGTGATTTCGAATACAAACTAAGGTATTTACAGTTCATAGTCTTAAAGAGGGACTCGATCCAAGGAAGTGGCAAGTTGAATCAACGAAAACGGAGTTGTAACGAAGAAACTATGACCAAAACGAGATCGGATATCTAAGACTAGTTTAGCTACGAAAATAATTGGAGAAAATTAAATAAATCACATCTTTTTAAAATAACATGATATTTTATATATATGTACTCATAATTTAATTTTATATGGTTCAGGATCACCCGTAAACAATACGAGAAGGTTAATCATAAGATCCCATGATTGTACGCAACACGTCATTTGACAACACCGGTACTTTATGTACGCAACACGTCATTTGACAACACCGGTACCATGGGTCAAGATTAATCTCGACCAATACATATACGATGGGGTTTTATTTATTTCGTTGGGGGTTTTATTTATTTCATTGCGGGTATATTAAACATCTAAAAATGAACCATTAAAATTGAATTACTAACAACGAACTGCTAACTACGGACTAAGGAATTATTAAAAGTATTAAAAGTATAACAAGTATATATATGTGACGTTTGTTTAAAAAGAAAAGGTATTGATATATTATATATGGATAGGTTCGTGATATCAACCGGAGACCAAGTCAAATTATATATATCTTCAAGACGAAAGTGAGTATATAGTCCCACTTTTAAACTCTAAATATTTCGGGATGAGAATACATGTATTTTATATTTTACGTTATGGACACAAGTAACTGAAAATATATTCTACGTTGAGTTGTACCACTGGCATACTTCCCTGTAGCTTGGTAACTAATATTTACAGCGGTATTGTAAACGCGAATCATGTTGATAGATCTATCGGGCCTGACAACCCCAACCGGACTGGACGACCAGTATTCAACGGTTGCACAGTACTTCGTTTTGTGACTACACTTGGTACGGTGTAGTAAGATTTCATATTAAAGGGAATATGCGACGTGATTAAATGTTAAGTATGGTTACCAAGTGCTCAACCACTTAGAATATTTTTATGAAAATGTTTATATATGAAATCTTGTGGTCTATATATATATATATTGCTGCCGGCACTAAACCTATATCTCACCAACTTTATGTTGACGTTTTAAACATGTTTATTCTCAGGTGATAATTAGAAGCTTCCGCTGCATTATGTTGAATTTGAGCAAGATCTTGCGTACGCATATATGTGTCAAAAACAAAACTGCATATCCAAGAACTTGTGTTGTAAAATATGCTAGAAATCGGGTTGTTATTATCATTTGTAAAGTTTGTAAGTCGAAGATTATCGCTAAACGATAATCATCTTTATTTTGTCCAAAGCTTGTATCAAAAATAAGGATCATGGTTTGTAATGTATAATATATGCAGTTTTTCTTTTAAAAATGTCGCATATAGAGGTCAATACCTCGCAATGAAATCATACGTTATCTAACACGTTCTTATGGTTAAGGACGGGTTATGACATGTGGTATCAGAGCGGTGGTCTTAGCGAACCAGGTTTGCATTAGTGTGTCTAACTGATAAGTCGTTAGGATACATTAGTAAGTCTGGACTTTGACCGGGTCTGATTTAAAAACCATTGCTTATCATTGTTGGTTAAAATTTATATGTAAATATTATGTAGTACTAATGGGTTAGTTGTTGTGTGATAGATGTCGGGCTCAAAACTTGTTATCACATTCAGCGACTCCGAACCAGAATCTTCAGATGGTGTTCCAGTCATTAACCTATCCGATGACGAAAATAATATCTTTGGGGAAGACTCACAAATTCCGGATGAACCGACTATAGAGAACCCGGAAAGTGAACCCGAGGAGGAAAGTGAACCCGAGGAGGAAAGTGAACCCGAGGAGGAAAGTGAACCCGAGGGGGAAAGTGAACCCGAGGAAGAAATACAGGAAATTACAAAAGAAGAGTTCGAACTAGGAAAGAAACGAAAGGCTAATGAATTAGAAAATTCAAATCCTGAGTTTAATAAGGATGATGTGGCACCAACTCCACTAGACACTACCACCCCTATTCCCGCTATTCCTATTCGTTCTATCCCGGCATCCAGTTCTTCAGTCCCACAGCCAAAATATAGGCAGACAGCCAGGATAAGCGTTAAGCAATTCTTTGAACCTAAACGTCCTAGAAAATAGACCAAACGATGCGCTGCCGTATTAAACCATGGGATCATATAATGTTTTGTATAATATTATTAGTGTGGTTTGTTTAAAGTTCGATGTAAGATAAGCATATGTAAAATAGTGAAGTGTGAAATGCAATAATTTTCCATGGTTAAGTATTATTTAGATGGTAGTAATTGATTCTGTACTAAGCTATTAAGTATGGACATTAACGGGTAGGTACTACCCTAGATATAATTATAAAACGCTAATAAGAAGAAAAGGCTTTTATAATAATACCTGGTTCATATTATTAATAAGCTATAATGTACTGTAAATATACACTACATCTATAATATTCCATGTGAATAATTATTTTCTTTTCATTCTTATAGAAGAATATGGCGCGATTGAACCGAATGACGGAACAAGAAATCCAGGAACTCATCAATCAGCGAGTGAACGACAGAATGTTATGGGTCGAGGCTGCAAGAGGTGCTGCAGTTAACCCAAATCCTTGTGTGGGGTGCACTTACAAAACTTTTCAAGCTTGCAAGCCCTCATCATTCAGTGGAACAGAAGGACCGATCAGTTTAACCCGGTGGATAGAAAAGATGGAGACTGTGTTTAAAATCAGTGGTTGTGTTGAAAAGGACATGACCAAGTATGCATCGTGCACTTTACAAGATAGTGCACTCACATGGTGGAAAAATTATGTGAAGGCTGTAGGAGGAGATGTAGCTTATGATACTCCGTGGAAAGAATTCAAAACAATGTTAATCAACGAATATTGTCCAAGGAACGAGGTTAGGAAGTTGGAAGATGAGTTACGAAGTCTGAAGGTTATTGGTACTGAAATCACCAACTACAATCAGCGATTCATGGAATTAGTTTTGCTATGTCCTGAATTGGTTCCAACCGAAGAACGGAAGATTGAAATGTACAAAGATGGTTTGCCCAAAAAGGTCAAGGCAAATGTTACAGCATCGAAACCTAAGACGATTCATGAAGCTATAACTATGGCAAACGAGCTAATGGATCAGGTCATCATGGATAAGAAAGTATCCAATACTGATGTGAAGGTATCAGGTAACAAAAGAAAGTGGAATGGAAATTATGATCGAGGTAACCAACAACAATCTTTTAAGAAACAAGAAAACACGCAAGGTGCGGGTAGTGGTTTAAGCTTTGGTTATAAAGGACAAAATCCTTTATGCAACCGATGCCACAAACATCACTCTGGTTACTGTAATGTGGTATGCAACAAATGTAATCGAAAGGGTCATCTTGCTGAAGATTGTAGGGCTCTGGTTACAAATACAAATGGTACCAAGACTCCTGCCACCAATGCAAATAGAACTGCTTTGGCTACCATTACTTGTTTTGGGTGTGGAAAACAAGGTCACTATAAGAGCCAGTGCCCGAATCCAGAGAAGAATATCGGACCTGCACGAGGGAGAGCATTTGTTATTAATGCTAGAGAGGCGTGTGAAGACCCGGAGCTTGTTACGGGTACGTTTACCATTAATAACTTATCCGCATCTATTATATTTGATACTGGTGCTGATAGAAGTTACGTGTGTAGAGACTTTCACGCTAAATTGAATTGTTCATCATTACCTCTAGATGCTAAGTACATGATTGAGTTAGCTAATGGTAAACTAATTAAAGCCGATAAAATTTGTCGTGATTGTAAAATAAATTTAGCCGGAGAAACGTTTAAAATTGACTTAATACCCGTAGAATTAGGAAGTTTTGATGTAATAGTCGGCATGGACTGGATGTCCAAAATAGGAGCTGAAGTTGTGTGTGCCAAGAAGGCAATTCGCATTCCTCGTAAGAATAAAACGCCCGTAATGATTTATGGAGAGAAGGGTAACTCAAAGCTAAAACTCATTAGTTATTTGAAAGCTCAAAAGTGCTTGAAGAAAGGGTGCTATGCTATCTTAGCACATGTTAATAAAGTCGAAAAGAAAGAAAAAGAGAAGTGCATCAATGACGTGCCTGTGGCAAGAGATTTTCCTGAAGTATTTCCGGAAGAGTTGCCGGGATTACCTCCATTTAGATCTGTAGAATTTCAAATAGAGTTAGTACCAGGAGCTGCACCAGTGGCTCGTGCTCCATATAGACTTGCACCGTCCGAATTAAAAGAACTTCAAAGTCAGTTAAAAGAATTACTAGACCGTGGATTCATACGACCAAGTACTTCACCGTGGGGAGCTCCAATTTTATTCGTCAAGAAGAAAGACGGATCTTTCCGAATGTGTATAGATTATCGTGAATTAAATAAGTTAACTATCAAGAATCGGTATCCACTACCGAGAATTGACGACTTATTTGATCAACTCCAAGGATCATGTGTGTACTCGAAAATTGACCTAAGATCGGGTTATCATCAATTACGTGTCAAAGAAGAAGATATACCGAAAACTGCTTTTCGGACACGCTACGGTCATTACGAATTTTTGGTCATGCCGTTTGGATTGACGAATGCGCCAGCTGTATTCATGGACCTCATGAATCGAGTTTGTAGTCCATATTTAGATAAGTTTGTTATCGTTTTCATTGATGATATTCTTATCTATTCCAAGAGTGAGCAAGAGCATGAACAGCATTTAAGGTTGATATTAGAGTTATTGAGAAAAGAACAGCTATATGCTAAATTTTCTAAATGTGCTTTCTGGTTGAAAGAAGTGCAATTTCTTGGCCACGTTGTTAGTAGCAAAGGAATTCAGGTTGATCCAGCAAAAATTGAAGCCATTGAAAAATGGGAGACTCCTAAGACACCAATGCAGATACGCCAATTTTTGGGTTTAGCCGGTTATTATAGAAGGTTTATTCAAGATTTTTCCCGAATAGCTAAGCCGTTGACAGCGTTAACGCAAAAAGGGAAGAAATATGAATGGACTTCTGAGCAGGAGAGTGCATTTCAATTACTGAAAAAGAAGTTGACTACGGCGCCTATTTTATCGTTACCAGAAGGGAACGATGATTTTGAAATATATTGTGACGCTTCGCGACAAGGTTTTGGTTGCGTTCTTATGCAACGGAAGAAAGTTATTGCATACGCATCCCGACAATTAAAGATTCACGAGCGGAATTATACGATGCATGATCTAGAACTGGGAGCAGTCGTGTTTGCATTGAAGATATGGAGACACTACTTGTATGGGGTTAAATGCACTGTGTTTACTGATCATAAAAGCCTTCAACATATTTTCGATCAAAAACAGCTGAACATGAGGCAACGTAGGTGGGTCGAGTTAATAAACGACTATGATTGTGAAATTCGTTATCATCCCGGGAAAGCGAATGTGGTGGCTAACGCTTTAAGCAGAAAGGAACGAGAACCAATTCGAGTACGAGCGATGAACATAAAAATCCGCATGAATCTCAACTCACAAATCAAAGAAGTTCAACGAGAAGCACTTACTAAAGAAAATATAGGAAATGAAATAATGAAGAAGTATGAGAAGCAACTCGTTATACGGGAAGATGGAATTCGATATTTTGCAAACCGTATTTGGGTACCGAAGTTGGGTGGATTAAGGAAGTTGATATTGAATGAGGCACATAAGACAAGATACTCGATACATCCTGGAGTTGGAAAGATGTACCAAGATCTTAAGACACATTATTGGTGGCCTAATTTAAAGATAGACGTTGCAACATATGTTGGGGAATGTTTAACTTGTTCCAAAGTCAAAGCTGAACACCAGAAGCCGTCAGGGTTACTTCAACAACCAGAAATCCCAGAATGGAAATGGGATGGTATTACCATGGATTTCATCACGAAGTTACCTAAGACTGCCTGGGGATACGACACCATTTGGGTGATTGTTGATCGTCTCACCAAGTCTGCACATTTCTTGCCTATAAAGGAAACGGATAGAATGGAGAAACTATTACGATTGTATATAAAGGAAATTGTTTCAAGGCATGGAATACCTATTTCCATTATATCCGATCGTGATAGTAGATTTACCTCAAAATTCTGGCAATCACTACAGGAGGCACTAGGAACTCGTTTGGATATGAGTACCGCATATCATCCACAAACCGACGGGCAGAGTGAAAGAAAGATTCAGACTCTCGAAGACATGCTCAGGGCATGTGAGATCGACTTTGGAAACGGATGGGATAAGTATTTACCGTTAGCAGAATTCTCGTATAATAATAGTTATCATGCGAGCATTAAAGCTGCACCATTCAAAGCATTGTATGGAAGGAAGTGTAGATCTCCTATCTGTTGGAATGAAGTAGGAGATCGACAATTAACTGGTCCCGAGATCATACACGAAACGACTGAGAAGATAGTACAAATTAAGGAGAGATTGAAAACAGCCCGTAGTCGCCAAAAGAGCTACGCCGATGTCCGAAGGAAACCATTAGAGTTTCAGATCGGTGACATGGTTATGCTAAAGGTGTCACCTTGGAAAGGTGTGATACGTTTCGGTAAAAGAGGTAAACTGAACCCAAGATATGTAGGCCCGTTCAAGATCATTGAACGCATTGGACCGGTAGCTTATCGACTCGAGTTACCGCAACAACTCGCCGGAGTACATAATACATTCCACGTTTCGAATCTTAAGAAGTGTCTTGCAAAGGAAGACCTCACCATTCCTCTTGAAGAAATCCATGTCGACGAGAAACTACAATTCATCGAAGAACCAATCGAAATCATGGATCGTGAAGTTAAACAGCTCAAGCAGAGCAACATACCGATCGTTAAGGTTCGTTGGAGTGCTAGAAGAGGTCCCAAGTTTACGTGGGAACGAGAGGATCAGATGAAACAAAAGTATCCACACTTGTTTCTCGATGACGCAAAATAGGTACAATTTTAAAATTTCGGGACGAAATTTATTTAACGGGGAGGTAATGTAACGACCCGCACTTTTTCGATCGTTCTATACTTATAAGATTAATATTTACATAAATTAAACCTTACCAACATGATAAGCAATCCAAATTGTTGAGACTTATGTTTTCGAAAAGAGTTTTACACAACGTTTGACCGTCTAGTTTGACCGATGATATCACGAACTATACAATATATGATAATTATACGTTTGTGTATATATATGTATATATACATATTTAACATGATCTAAGAATGTTTTAATATCTCATTTTGTATTAATAACAATAAGTTATAAGTATATTTTGAAACTACTAACTTAAGTTTTCAAAACGATAACCATACGTAACGTTATTTGACTTAAATACTTATAACCTATAATGTTTATACATATATCGTATAAGTAATGTATTTAATCACTTTTAAAGGGCTTACATACATACAACAATATAAGTATATTTACAAAAGATAGCTATATTTGAATCCTCGTTCCGTTTTCTCAAAGATTTCTATACGTATACCTAGGGTATATGTACCCGTATCATACGCAGCTTCTAGATGTATTTACTATTGGTATATACCAATAAAAATCTACTCCTTAGCAGCCTTAAATGATTAAGAAACATGTGGAACCAACCATTTGTCAAGTAGCATGAATTATTTAGCAAGAAAACAAAGTTAGGTATCTTTTTTTTCCTTTATAACCTAAAAACGTTTTTATGCATGCACACCATTTCTTCACCCCATTTTCTCATACTTACACTTCCATTTCTCTCTCAAAATACTATCATTTAGCTTCAAAAACAACACTTAAACCTCATAAGAAAACCTTACAAAAACACTTCAAGAAATCCTTCCAAGAACACCAACTTACTTCCAATCTTTCATCCACTTCCATCACCCTTTTGGTTCTAGGTTCTTACTCCTCTTTTACAGCAACCTTGTCCAAGGAACTTGAGGTAGAATCTATGTTCATAACCTTATTCGATTCATATATATATAGCTATCTTATTTTGTGGTATAAAAGTTTAACAACAAGAACATAGTTTGAAAGTTTTCAAACTTGTTTGCAAACTAAATAGATCCTTCTAACTTAACTTTTAAAATACTTCAAGACCTGTAATATATCTTAAATATATGCTAATTTAACAAGGTATAACTTGGTTTTTCAAAGAACACCTTAAAAACTGAATTTACGACATCGGAGTGCAACCGGGGGCTGTTATGGGTTGGATAATTAAAAACCATCTTAAACTTTGAATTGGAGGTTTATTTTCTGGAAAAATGATTTTTACTATAAATATGATAACACATAAAAATTTCATGATTTAACTCAAAGTATAAGTATTTTTAGAAAAATAATCATTTAAGGTTGTTTACATGATGGAAAATGATTAACTTCATAAGTTTCACTAAAGTTTGACCTATGACCTGTGATTTCGAATACAAACTAAGGTATTTACAGTTCATAGTCTTAAAGAGGGACTCGATCCAAGGAAGTGGCAAGTTGAATCAACGAAAACGGAGTTGTAACGAAGAAACTATGACCAAAACGAGATCGGATATCTAAGACTAGTTTAGCTACGAAAATAATTGGAGAAAATTAAATAAATCACATCTTTTTAAAATAACATGATATTATATATATATGTACTCATAATTTAATTTTATATGGTTCAGGATCACCCGTAAACAATACGAGAAGATTAATCATAAGATCCCATGATTGTACGCAACACGTCATTTGACAACACCGGTACTTTATGTACGCAACACGTCATTTGACAACACCGGTACCATGGGTCAAGATTAATCTCGACCAATACATATACGATGGGGTTTTATTTATTTCGTTGGGGGTTTTATTTATTTCATTGCGGGTATATTAAACATCTAAAAATGAACCATTAAAATTGAATTACTAACAACGAACTGCTAACTACGGACTAAGGAATTATTAAAAGTATTAAAAGTATAACAAGTATATATACGTGACGTTTGTTTAAAAAGAAAAGGTATTGATATATTATATATGGATAGGTTCGTGATATCAACCGGAGACCAAGTCAAATTATATATATCTTCAAGACGAAAGTGAGTATATAGTCTCACTTTTAAACTCTAAATATTTCGGGATGAGAATACATGTATTTTATATTTTACGTTATGGACACAAGTAACTGAAAATATATTCTACGTTGAGTTGTACCACTGGCATACTTCCCTGTAGCTTGGTAACTAATATTTACAGCAGTATTGTAAACGCGAATCCTGTTGATAGATCTATCGGGCCTGACAACCCCAACCGGACTGGACGACCAGTATTCAACGGTTGCACAGTACTTCGTTTTGTGACTACACTTGGTACGGTGTAGTAAGATTTCATATTAAAGGGAATATGCGACGTGATTAAATGTTAAGTATGGTTACCAAGTGCTCAACCACTTAGAATATTTTTATGAAAATGTTTATATATGAAATCTTGTGGTCTATATATATATATATTGCTGCCGGCACTAAACCTATATCTCACCAACTTTATGTTGACGTTTTAAACATGTTTATTCTCAGGTGATAATTAGAAGCTTCCGCTGCATTATGTTGAATTTGAGCAAGATCTTGCGTACGCATATATGTGTCAAAAACAAAACTGCATATCCAAGAACTTGTGTTGTAAAATATGCTAGAAATCGGGTTGTTATTATCATTTGTAAAGTTTGTAAGTCGAAGATTATCGCTAAACGATAATCATCTTTATTTTGTCCAAAGCTTGTATCAAAAATAAGGATCATGGTTTGTAATGTATAATATATGCAGTTTTTCTTTTAAAAATGTCGCATATAGAGGTCAATACCTCGCAATGAAATCATACGTTATCTAACACGTTCTTATGGTTAAGGACGGGTTATGACATGAAGAGCAGACGCAATCAGGCAGTACCCTATATTGGTCATCATCCACAGGTAGAGAGAGGTTCAGATGAGGAAATGGAGGAAGCAGATGACATTAGGGTTGTCATTAGGGAGGCTATGACTGAAGTCCACCAGCGTAGAGATGAGGTAGAAATGACAAACCAGGATAGACATAATCGATACGAGCAGTGGCAAGCCCGGAATGAGTACGAGCATTCTAGGCAACGACACCATGATAGATGGGACTATCATCAGCGTCAGATCATGAGCCGGCTATCACCTCAGGATCACTACATACCGACTCGACCTGCTTACTATCCTCCACACCAGCCCGATATGCGACCACCATATACTCTCTACGACCCTAACCAGGCCTATCAGTACACCTATCACCAACCATGGAACCCGACCGATGACATGAACTGGAACCCCTATCCAGATTGATATAGTTCCGTTGGTATTTTTATGATTTTTATCTTTTTATTATTTTTATTTATTTATGTTTAAACATACAAATATTGATACTTTTATGTAAGTTTAACATTTTTTATTATGTTGTACTAATATTTCATATTTGATTTGAAAGTGGGATGTTAAGTCCCATTTCAAATTACCATGCATGTTTATATTTGTATTGTATGTATTTTATTTCATATACACAACAGGGTAAAACAGCGCATTTTCAAAGACTGGCATTAAGTTCAGTAAAAGCTACTAATTTTGACGACAAAACGAAAAACAAATGTGATGTAACAACAAGACGGAATGAACAAATGATGTGCACCATTTATCATTCAGCAAACAAACGCCAATATATTTGAAAACTTTGGTAAAATTTAATCATTCTTCTACGCTAATCACCCTCAATAATTTAAATTGTTACTGATTTCTTGCAAATGAGGGCATTGCAAGATCTTAAGTGTGGAAAGGGGTTAATTATTTCGCATTTTTAAAAAATTTAATTTAAACACTTGGTTACCATTAAAAATACTAGTAACGCAGTAGTTGTATTAGAATCTAGTGCTCTCTGATAATAAAGAACAGCCCTAGTCATATATACTGACTACCCAATTCTAGTAAAAATTTTCAAAATTTTCAAATAAATGAATTCAAAATCATGTTTATACATATTTATGAATGATAAAACTAGGTGTTAACACCGAAATTATTGTTACCTCGGAAAAGACATAAATTGAAAAATAACCCAAAATGTTAGAATTCATTTAAAATGGAATAGAGGACAATAAAAAGGCAAAGAAAGGAAAATAAAAGCCAAGTGTGGGAAAAATTTACCAAGTTATTTAAAACATATATCACATATTTTTATACAAATAACTGAAGATACTTTTGTTTTGGACAATTTTTTCAGTTTTACCCAATTTCTTATAATATATTTGAACGAAAAGATGGATCTACACGATGAATCAATTCCATCATTAAAAGGAAGTAAAGACTTTCGAAAAAGACACGTGCTTCTTGATTTAGGTCAGGAAGTTGTCATCCAGACCAGTTGTAGAGTCTACGAAAAACCTTGAAAAGTTTTCTCGAAAATCAGCTGGAAATCCACGGACCTCAGCATCAAACAGGGTCGCCAAGTGGTCAGACTTATCCTAACCATGAGAGGATCTGTCTCGTAAAATGGGGAGGGCGCCATGCAAATTAGCTTGATAAGACTAATGAATCAGATCCCCAGAAAGGATAATTTCCTTAAAGATCAAAAATTAGCTTTTAAGACTGGTATTACTCAATCCTTGAGATTGATTTTTAAAGATTGAGAATTAACAACTGTTTTGTCGACTTTGGGCGGTTTTCAATCGTTGTTGAATTTGGATGATCTTCTTTGTAGTTTCTTGTATTATCTCCGGACCCGTAATCTATCTATCCCCCACTTCACTCCAACAAATTGGAGACCTGCACTTTCTACCATAAAGTGCTTTAAACGGCACCATCTCAATGCTTGAATGGTAGCTGTTGTTGTAGGAAAATTCTGCTAATGGTAGATGTCGATCCCAACTGTTTCCGAAATCAATAACACACGCTCGTAGCATGTCTTCAAGCGTTTGTATCGTCCTTTCGCTATGCCCATCAGTTTGTGGATGATAGGAAGTACTCATGTCTAGACGAGTTCCTAATGCTGTCTGTAATATCTGCCAGAATCTTGAAATAAATCTGCCATCCCTATCAGAGATAATAGAGATTGGTATTCCATGTCTGGAGAAGACTTCCTTCAAATACAGTCGTGCTAACTTCTCCATCTTGTCATCTTCTCTTATTGGAAAGAAGTGTGCTGATTTGGTGAGACGATCAACTATTACCTAAATAGTATCAAAACCACTTACAGTCCTTGGCAATTTAGTGATGAAATCCATGGTAATGTTTTTCCATTTCCATTTCGGGATTTCGGGTTATTGAAGTAGACCTGATGGTTTCTGATGCTCAGCTTTGACCTTAGAACACGTCAAATATTCTCCTACGTATTTAGCAACATCGGCTTTCATACCTGGCCACCAAAAATGTTTCTTGAGATCCTTGTACATCTTCCCCGTTCCAGGATGTACTGAGTATCTAGTTTTATGAGCTTCTCTAAGTACCATTTTTCTCATATCTCCAAATTTTGGTACCCAAATTCTTTCAGCCCTATACCGGGTTCCATCTTACCGAATATTAAGATGCTTCTCTGATCCTTTGGGTATTTCATCCTTTAAGTTTCCCTCTTTTAAAACTCCTTGTTGCGTCTCCTTTATTTGAGTAGTAAGGTTAGTGTGAATCATTATATTCATAGATTTTACACGAATGGGTTCTCTATCCTTTCTGCTCAAGGCATCGGCTATCACATTTGCCTTCCCTGGGTGGTAACGAATCTCAAAGTCGTAATCATTCAACAATTCAATCCACCTACGCTGCCTCATATTCAGTTGTTTCTGATTAAATATGTGTTGAAGACTTTTGTGGTCGGTATATATAATACTTTTGACCCCATATAAGTAGTGCCTCCAAGTCTTTAATGCAAAAACAACCGCGCCTAATTCCAAATCATGCGTCGTATAATTCTGTTCGTGAATCTTCAATTGTCTAGACGCATAAGCAATTACTTTCGTTCGTTGCATTAATGTACAACCGAGATCTTGCTTTGAGGCATCACAATATATCACAAAATCATCATTCCCTTTAGGTAATGACAATATAGGTGCCGTAGTTAACTTTTTCTTCAATAACTAAAACGCTTTCTCTTGTTCATCCTTCCATTCAAATTTCTTCCCTTTATGCGTTAATGCAGTCAAGGGTTTTTGCTATTTTGGAAAAATCTTGGATGAACATTCTGTAGTAACCAGCCAGTCCTAAAAATTGGCGTATATGCTTCGGAGTTTTCGGGGTTTCCCACTTTTCAACGGTTTCAATCTTTGCCGGATCCACTTGAATACCTTCTTTGTTCAATATGTGACCGAGGAATTGAACTTCTTCCAACCAAAATGCACACTTTGAAAACTTAGCGTACAGTTTTTCTTTCCTCAACAACTCTAGCACTTTTCTCAAATGTTCTTCGTGCTCTTGATCATTCTTTGAGTAAATAAGTATGTCATCGATAAAAACAATGACAAACTTGTCAAGGTATGGTCCACACACTCGGTTCATGAGGTCCATGAACACAGCTGGTGCATTAGTCAACCCAAACAGCATAACCATAAACTCGTAATGACCGTAACATGTCCTGAAAGCAGTCTTCGGAATATCATCCTCCTTCACCCGCATTTGATGATACCCAGAACGTAAATCAATCTTCGAATAAACTGACGAGCCTTGTAGTTGATCAAATAAGTCGTCGATTCTTGGTAGTAGATAACGATTCTTGATGGTAAGTTTGTTCAACTCTCGGTAGTCGATACACAACCTGAATGTACCATCTTTCTTCTTTATAAACAAAACAGGAGCTCCCCATGGTGATGTGCTTGGTCGAATGAAACCACGCTCTAAAAGTTCCTGTAACTGACTTTGTAATTCTTTCATTTTGCTGGGTGCGAGTCTGTATGGAGCACGAGCTATTGGTGTAGCTCCTGGTACAAGGTCTATTTGAAATTCCACAGATCGATGTGGGGGTAATCCTGGTAATTCTTTCGGAAATACATCGGGAAATTCTTTTGCGACGGGAACATCACTGATGTTCTTTTCTTCAGGTTTAACTTCCTCGATGTGTGCTAGAATGACGTAACAACCTTTTCTTATTAGTTTTTGCGCCTTTAAACTACTAATATGATTTAATTTCGCGTTGTTATTTTTTCCGTACACCATTAAAGGTTTTCCTTTTTCACGCATAATGCGAATCGCGTTTTTGTAACAAACCACCTCTGCTCTCACCTTCTCCAACCAGTCCATGCTAATTATTACATCAAAACTCCCTAACTCGACTGGTATTAAATCAATCTTAAACGTTTCATCACCCAGTTTAATTTCTCTATCCCGACATATATTATCTACTGAAATTAATTTACCATTGCTAATTCGAGTAAAAATTTATTATCCAAAGGCGCCAATGGGAAACTTAATTTAGCACAAAATTCTCTACTCATATAGCTTCTATCCGCACCCGAATCAAATAAAACATAAGCAGATTTATCGTCAATAAGAAACGTACCCGTAACAAGCTCTGGGTCTTCCTGTGCTTCTGCCGCATTAATATTGAAAACTCTTCCCGGCCCTGCCCATTAGTATTCCCCTGATTCGGACAATTTCTAATAATGTGGCCCGGTTTTCCATATTTATAACAAACAGGGTTGGTATTACTTTCTCCGACACTATTCGTTTCGGCATTACTTGTTCCAACATTATTTGTTCCTTTAGTTCTATTAAACTTTGGTCCGTAGACCTCACACTTTATCGCACTATGACCGTTTCTTTTACACCTGTTGCAAAATGTCATGCAAAACCCCTGATGATTTTCTTCACACCTATGACATGGTTGTTTTTGGTTTTAGTTGCCGTTGTTGTTATTGAGGTTGTTGCTGGATTTTTATTGTTGTTAAAATAGTTGTTGTAGTTGTTGTTGTTGTTGGGATGTTTGTTGTAGTTATTGTTAGGATTGCGGTTATTGTTGCAATTGTTGTTGCGGTTGTTGGGATAGTTGTTGCGATTGTTGTTGTAATTGTTGTTGTTGTTGTACTGGTGACTCTTGTCACCGTTTTCCTCCCACTTCTTCTTGAGTTGTTTCGTGTTGGCTTCTTCGGCTGCCTACTCTTTAATTCTTCCCTCAGAGTTTATGAGCCATTTGACTTGCCTTCTGTATAGAAGCGGGCTCGTGTGAACTCACATCTTCTTGAATCCTTACTAGTAACCCTTTTACAAATGCGTTGATCTTCTCTTCTTCATCTTTGAATGCTCCCGGACACAATAGGCACAACTCTGTGAATAGTCGTTCATATGTGATAACGTCGAACCCTTGTGTTCGTAACTCTCTAAGTTCTGCCTTAAGTTTATTGACTTCGTTTCTAGGACGGTTCTGCTCGTTCATCAAATGCTTGAATGCCGACCACGGTAGTGCGTAAGCAGCATTTTGTCCTACCTGTTCAAGATAGGTGTTCCACCACGTTAACGCAGTACCTGTGAAGGTATGCGTAGTGTACTTAACTTTGTCCTCTTCAGTACACTTACTTATGGCAAACACCGATTCGACTTTCTCGGTCCACCATTTCAATCCAATTGGTCCTTTGGTTCCATCAAATTCTAAAGGTTTGCAGGCAGTGAATTATTTGTAGGAGCATCCTACACGATTTCTTGCGCCGTTAGCTGCATTGCTAGATTCAGAGTTATTGTTGGTATGTAGCGCAGCCTGTACTGTGGCTATGTTTACAGCAAGAAAGGTACGAAATTCCTCTTCGCTCATATTCATGGTGTGTCGAGTAGTCGGTGCCAATTCCTTCAAAATAGCCAACTGAATCGAGTTAATCATACAGAATATTAAGAGTAGTCAATAGTATTTCGTAGCATAATATGAACTCATTTATAAAAGCTTTTTCTTCATATTAGCGTTTTATAAGTTTAAATTCGGGTACTACCTACCCGTTAAGTTCATACTTAGTAGCTAATATACAATTCAACTACTACAATTCCATATGAAAAACTGTTTATAATAATATATCACATACAAATATTCTTCAAACTTAAAACTTCGCTATATTACATATAACATGAAATATAGTACACTATGATACAGGGCAGTTTTGAAGATAAATCTAGTTAATACGCAAGTTGTTCAGCAAAGGAAATAAAGACACGTAATTCAAAAGTCCAGAAACAAGTCATGCATTCTGGTTTTACAAAGACGACTTCCCATCCTTGGTCTTGTGGAAAATAACCGTTATGACCATTGGCTAGGCAGCATGTTGTAATGTCGTCAAAAGGACGAGGGTTTTGTAATGTCCAACAGCCCCGTAATTATCTAAAAACCTTGTTTCTCACCCCAACTACTGAATCCGTCACTTGTGGGAAGGTCTTATTTAAAAGCTGCAATCCGATGTTCTTTTTCTCACTTTGGTAAGAAGCGAATAACATGTTTCTTTATGTTGCATGTTAGAAGCTCTTTCTAAATCACGAAATCCTATGTTAGGATATGTTGAGTCAAAATAGGTTCTTAACCCGTAGCGTAAAAACATTTGGGTTCCCCGCATTTAATGCTTTAAAGAAAACACAGCGTAACTTACGGTCTCCCCAATGTGATATACCCCACCTATCAAAGGAAAGCCTTTTATAAACTAAGGCATTTCTGGAAAGTCTTTCAAATGTTTGACAAGTTAATTTCGCCATAACTAAATGTGCTGATGAATTCTGACCGACTCTAGACAAGATTTCCTCAATCATATCCTCTGGTAGGTCTTCTAAAATATTCGGTTGTCTACCCTTAACGTCCATTTTGTTTTTATATACTGTAAAATAGACAAGGATTAGATTCGTAAAAGATAATTAACAAATAATACAAGCAATTTTTACATAGAACATAAAAGTACAAGCACACTACAATACATATAATACACAACATGATTACAACCCTCTAATCTGAATCACTGGTTTCTTCTTCTTCGGACTTGGTTCGTTTTCCTAATTTTCTAGGAATATATGGTGTTCCTCTAATATGAGCCGTCGTTTTCCATAATGGTTTAGAAAAACCTGGTGGTTTAGAGGTTCCCGGGTCATTGTTACATTTTAGGAAATACGGATGTTGTCGATACATATAAAGTTCATCGGGGTTGGAATCGGGTTTCTCTATTTTTATACCTTTTCCCTTATTATTTTCTTTCATTTTATTAAATTGGGTCGAGGTATTTTTTATAACATCATCGGAATCCTCATCGGGATCCGATTCATCGGAAAATTGGTAATCTTCCCAATATTTTGCTTCTTCGGCAGAAACACCATTGACCATTATTAACTTTGGTCCGTTGGTTGAGGATTTTCTTTTATTTAATCGATTTACTATAGGTATCAATATTTCTTCCTCCGGAACCTCTTCTTCTTCTGGTTCCTCCTCTTCTGATTCCTCCTCTTCTAGTTCCTCTTCTTTCGGTTCCTCCTCTTTCGGTTCCTCCTCTTCCGGTTCCTCTTCGGGAATTTGTGAATCTTCCCAAAATATATTCGACTCTTCATTATTATTAGGTGAATCAATGGAATTTGTACTAGAGGTAGACATCTATCACACAATATCAAACACGTTAAGAGATTAATATATCACATAATATTTACATGTTAATAATATATAGTTTCCAACAAAAAAATGTTAAGCAATCGTTTTTGAAGAAAAACACGGTCGAAGTCCAGACTCACTAATGCATCCTAACAAACTCGGTAAGATACACTAATGCAATTTTCTGGTTCTCTAAGACCAACGCTCAGATACCAACTGAAATGTCCTATTCATATTGATTATAAACCTTCCATATTAATTTATTTCGTCGCGAGGTTTTGACCTCTATATGAGACGTTTTTCAAAGACTGCATTCATTTTTAAAACAACCATAACCTTTATTTTATCTATAAAGGTTTAAAAAACATTACGTAGATTATCAAATAATGATAATCTAAAATATACCGTTTACACACGACCATTACATAATGGTTTACAATAAAAATATATTACATCAAAAATAAGTTTCTTGAATGCAGTTTTTACATAATATCATACAAACATGGACTCCAAATCTTGTCCTTATTTTAGTATGCAACAGCGGAAGCTCTTAATAATCACCTGAGAATAAACATGCTTAAAACGTCAACAAAAATGTTGGTGAGTTATAGGTTTAACCTATATATTATCAAATCATAATAATAGACCACAAGATTTCATATTTCAATATACATCCCATACATAGAGATAAAAATCATTCATATGGTGAACACCTGGAAACCGACATTAACAAGATGCATATAAGAATATCCCCTATCATTCCGGAAAATCCTTCGGACATGATAAAATAACACCGAAGTACTAAAGCATCCGGTACTTTGGATGGGGTTCGTTAGGCCCAATAGATCTATCTTTAAGATTCGCGTCAATTAGTTGATTGGTTTACTAATTCTTAGGTTACCAAGCAAAAGGGGCATATTCAGCTTCGATCATTCACCCATATAATGTAGTTTCATTTACTTGTGTCTATTTTGTAAAATATTTATAAAACTGCATGTATTCTCATCCCAAAATATTAGATTTTAAAAGTGGGACTATAACTCACTTTCACAGATTTTTACTTAGTCGGGAAGTAAGACTTGGTCACTGGTCAATTCATGAACCTATAACAAATATGTACATATATATCAAAGTATGTTCAAAATATATTTACAACATTTTTAATACGTTTTAATGTTTTAAGTTTATTAAGTCAGCTGTCCTCGTTAGTAACCTATAACTAGTTGTCCACAATTAGTTGTACAGAAATAAATCAATATATATTATCTTAAATCAATCCACGACCCAGTGTATAAACGTCTCAGACTAGATTACAACTCAAATTATATATATTTTTGGAATCAACCTCAACTCTGTATAGCTAACTCCAATATTACTGCATATAGAGTGTCTATGGCTGTTCCAAATAATATATATACATGGGTCGATATGATATGTCAAAATATTTACATACGTGTCTATGGTATCCCAAGATTACATAATATATTAGAATACATGTATAATATAATATAAGTTAGCTATGATATGATTTGTAGAATTGTTACAATATTTCCCGTAGCTACAACAATAAAAAAATATCCAATCTTGTTTTAACCATAACTTCTTTGTTTTAAATCCGTTTTGAGTGAATCAAATTGCTATGGTTTCATATTGAACTCTATTTTATGAATCTAAAAAAAAAATTATAGGTTTATAGTCAGAAATATAAGTTACAAGTCGTTTTTGTAAGAGGTAGTCATTTCAGTCGAAAGAACGACGTCTTGATGACCATTTTGAAAACATATTTTCACTTTGAGTTTAACCATGATTTTTGGATATAGTTTTATGTTCATAAGAAAAATCATTTTCCCAGAAGAACAACTTTTAAATCAAATTTTATCATAGTTTTTAATTATTAAACCCAAAACAGCCCGCGGTGTTACTACGACGGCTTATGTCCGGTTTTACGATGTTTTTCGTGTTTCCAGGTTTTAACTCATTAAGTTAGCATATCATATAGATATAGGACATGTGTTTAGTTGATTTTAAAAGTCAAGTTAGAAGGATTAACTTTTGTTTGCGAACAAGTTTAGAATTAACTAAACTATGTTCTAGTGATTTCAAGTTTAAACCATCGAATAAGATAGCTTTATATGTATGAATTGAATGATGTTATGAACATCATTACCAACTCAAGTTTTGTGAATAAACCTACTGGAAAAGAGACAAATGGATCTAGCTTCAAAGGATCCTTGGATAGCTTGAAAGTTCTTGAAGCAGAATCATGACACGAAAACAAGTTCAAGTAAGATTTCCACTCGAAATAAGATTGTTATAGTTATAGAAATTGAATCAAAGTTTGAATATGAGTATTACCTTGTATTTGAAAGATATCTTACTGTAAATAAGAAAGATTTCTTGAGGTTGGATGATCACTTTACAAGATTGGAAGTAAGCTAGCAAACTTGGAAGTATTCTTGATTTTATGAAACTAGAACTTATAGAATTTATGAAGAACACTTAGAACTTGAAGATAGAACTTGAGAGAGATCAATTAGATGAAGAAAATTGAAGAATGAAAGTGTTTTTAGGTGTTTTTGATCATTGGTATATGTATTAGATATAAAGGATGTGTAATTTTGTTTACATGTAAATAAGTCATGAATGATTACTAATACTTTTGTAATTTTATGAGATATTTCATGCTAGTTGCCAAATGATGGTTCCCACATGTGTTAGGTGACTCACATGGGCTGCTAAGAGCTGATCATTGGAGTGTATATACCAACAGTACATACATCTAAAAGCTGTGTATTGTACGAGTACGAATACGGGTGCATACGAGTAGAATTGTTGATGAAACTGAACGAGGATGTAATTGTAAGCATTTTTGTTAAGTAGAAGTATTTTGATAAGTGTCTTGAAGTCTTTCAAAATTGTATGAATACATATTAAAACACTACATGTATATACATTTTAACTGAGTCGTTAAGTAATCGTTAGTCGTTACATGTAAATGTTGTTTTGAAACCTTCAGGTTAACGATCTTGTTAAATGTTGTTAACTTATTGTTTATTATATCTAAAGAGATGTTAAATTATTACATTATCATGATATTATGATATATTAATATATCTTAGTATGATATATATACAGTTAAATTCTGTTACAACGATAATCGTTACATATATGTCTCGTTTCGAAATCCTTAAGTTAGTAGTCTTGTTTTTACATATGTAGTTCATTGTTAATATACATAATGACATGTTTACTTATCATTTATCATGATTAAACATAGTTTAACTTTAATATTTTTCATATGTAATTAGTAAGACGTTGTTATAACGATAATCGTTATATATATCGTTTCGAGTTTCTTAATTCAATAAACACAATTTTATGTATATAACTCATTGTTAAAATACCTAATGAGATACTTACTTATCATAATATCATGTTAACTATATATATAATCATATATATGTCATCATATAGTTTTTACAAGTTTTAACGTTCGTGAATCACCGGTCAACTTGGGTGGTCAATTGTCTATATGAAACCTATTTCAATTAATCAAGTCTTAACAAGTTTGATTGCTTAACATGTTGGAAACACTTAATCATGTAAATATAAATTTCATTTAATATATATAAACATGGAAAAGTTCAGGTCACTACATCGACCGTGTCTGCATGTCAAAAGTTTTGCTTATCATTTCTTGTCGGAAATTACCTGCTTATCATTCTTAGTCTAGACATGTTTTACTACATTGAATGTATGAATAGTGTATAGACAAAATTCATATCTTAGCGTATCTACTACTGTAGACTTTGCCTGATAGCTTCCGTAGATTCCTCCGTAACTTATGGGATTTTAGTATTATATATGCATATGTAAATTATGTATTGCAGGATACTAATCTACATCCTATAATCTATTTCATATCGAAAATCCTTTATCTAACCATACAAGATGGAACTCGCAACTAGTTCAAATTCCTTAGATTCCGACAACCATTACGATATGAATTTTCACTCGAACTCCAAAAGCAGTGTGACCGGAATGGATCAACCAACTAGTCATCTTCAATTCTGAATGAATTGGGAATAGGTTCATAGTCGACTTAACCGATGGAGATGAGAAGAAGGCAACCCTTTCCACACACCAACATGCACTCTTGGTGAAGAACCTGAAGCTCTTACCAGCGAACCTGTCCGAAACACCATTTTCTCTCTCATTTCCAGAGTATCTCGCCACGACTATATCATAACTCAGATTCTAAACCTTATTCATTCGCTCGTTCCTACCGACAATCATTCCGGTGTAATAGAAGAAGTCAACAAGCTTCGCGCTCAAGTAATTAATTTGGAAAATATGGTGCAAAACCTACCAGTTTCAGCAACATCACCGGCATCAAAACCTGTACCACCAACAACACAAGCCTCAACATCACAATTGTGACGATAGCTCCAAATCAATATGGACGAATACATCATTCATCGATTTCATTGCGAGGTATTTGACCTCTATATGATACGTTTTATAAACAATGCATTCTTTGGAAAAGGTATACCATAATGAATATTTAAATCCAAGGTTTTGACATCTGATGATTTCTACATATAGACAATCACCGTAAATAATAGTTTACAATAATACTTCTGTTGACAATGCAGTCAAAATAGATACATGATGATGGTTTTGTGAATGCAACGTTTTCTTGAATAAAGCATGTATGACTCCATACACAAAGCTTATCTAACATATAAGCAAACATCGGAAGACTTCTAAGGAACCTGAGAATAAACATGCTAACAAGTGTCAACACAAAGGTTGGTGAGTTCATAGTTTTAATGTTTCACATAATCTGTGTATAAAGGTGGATCACAAGATTTCAGTTTTTTCATCCAGAAACGTTTATCAAAATATTCTACAAGATTGAGCACCTGGTAACTAAACTTAACGTATATATAATTTGTACCCTTTGTATAATCATCTTAATAGTACACGCAAACCAACGTGTATGCTTCTCAAATAGCATACATCCGTTAAAAGGCTAGCGCTCTAGCTCGGAAGGGGATATCAAGCCCTATGGATCCAAATACTACTACTCGCGCCCACCAGTTCTTATAACCGGCAGTTACTAGTTACCAAAGCTAAGGGATTTTCGGTTCAAACTCAGTATAGAATTTAGTATGTACTTGTATCCATTGTGTTTAAAATAAAGTTCATATATTCCCATCCCAAAAATATATATTGCAAAAGCAATTAAAAAGGGAGCAAATGAAACTCACTTTAGCAGCATATAAAGTCGTTCATCAAAATTTGACAGAAACTCGGATTACCAAATAACCGTAGATCTCAACCTAGTGAACATATGTTGGTCAATAAATGTCTATCAAGCTAGGTCAGGTCATAGTGTATCACAATCCTAATGCTCGAGATCGACATACAAAAGTTATCCAAAGTCGTTTCAAAAAGTCAATTTTGACAGTTGTTTAACAAAACGAGACGTACCTTATATAAGGATTCATTTACTCGGTTGGTAATATTCAAAAATCTAATTTATCAATCTCGTAAACAAGTTGTTTAAATCTTAATTGCAGATTCAAAAGCAATTTCAATTAACGTCAATCATAATTCAGTTGATCATATATTTTAATTCGTTCATCGAAACTATTCGATATCTAAATGAAAAGTCATTGATTTTTCGCCAGCTTTTCAAAAACATGTATATCATATACCTTTTACCAGTAATATATGTATTTAATTCGAGATTCATTATAAACTGTTTGACGACGAAATTTAGCATACAAGCATGAATAAATATAAATACTCGAGCACTAGACATGGATACACAATTAATATATAAAAGATAAGATATGAATACTCACGTATCAATATTATGATTCAATATTGTAGGAAAGTACGTAGATGCAATAGAGATGATAAACACTAGGTTTGATTTGCAAACAATACCCATGAATATTACCCATAACTTCCATAGTTATAACCCATAATTTCCTTAGCTCTATCCCGTTTGAAAACCCATTTTGAAAGTGACACGCTCAAGACCTCGTCGTAGTATTTTATGTATAATATTAATACTACTAATTATAATAAGATTAATAATAATATTAATCTAAATAATAATAATAATAATAATAATATAAATAAAATAAATAAATACGGAGTAAAAATGAATATATGTGTGTGTGATTAAGCATGAACTCGCTCGAATTTATAGATGTTTGTTGATCCCTGTGGTCATGACTCTGGAGTGCAATACTCATGCGATCGCATGAGATCAATTGCCAGCTCAAATTGTTTTTGTAATCTAGCTTGTCGACATAATAAATAAATATATAATATATATAATTTAAATAATTAATTATATATTATATTAAATTCACGTGCATAGTCGATTTGTAATTTTAGTTCCGATAAGTCGTACGTCATCACTCGACTTATGTCCCGGTTCCGGTTTTTCAAACGTTCTTTCGTACATTTAGAAAACTTGCATTTTACGTTTCGTGTCACGTACCTTTGTCAAAATAAGTTATCCATAAACTATACCACTCAAAGTATATCTTAAACTTTCGAGTGTTTTGGTCATTTACTTCTATAAATCATCGTCTCGCTATTTGTTAATATATATATATAATATATACATTTTCATTTTGAAATAGTGTTTTACTGTAGCAAATGGTGATTTTCGAAAACACTGTAGCTTTTCGGGTACTGTAGCAATTCGAAAATACTATAGCAAATTAGTGTTTTACAGGTTCATCTTAAACGTTTTAGTTAACTTATCTAAATATTAATCGAATCAATAATGGAATGTTAATATCGTTTACTAAATAACTTGAAATCATATATATATATATGCACATTAAGTTATATATATATTGTTCGTGAATCGTCGAGAACAGTCAAAGAATAATTGATTATATGAATATAGTTCCAAAACTTTCGTGACTCAACATTGCAGACTTTGTTTATCGTGTCGAAAACATTAAATCATTTAAAGATAAAGTTTAAATTTGTTCGGAAATTTCCGGGTCGTCACAACAATCTATGCCTCGAGCATAATCTTCGTTCTAAATCTTGTTCTACATCGATTATCTTCGTTCTACATCATTTATCTTCGTGCGACATGGCGATTATGTAATCTATAAAGTTTTAGAGAATTATTCATTCTAGTTCCAACCGAAAACCAAATGAGATTAATATCATATTAACTCATTAAATCCATGATTACATCTAAAGAAAATATATATGTAAGTATATTTTGATAAAGATTGTAATTAAAAGCTCTTTTGTACAAACTGTTAATGATGAAAATATTTTAACGGGTAGGTAATACCCGAGGAATATTTAGATTTCACATTAATAAGTTACACTGTACATTCTTCGAATCTGAATCAACGGTCATCTACTATCTTATTTACATCCACATATATACGAATCCGTTCACCACAAAATAACCATTTTCATTCAATTTCATATTTGGATTTTGAATTACCAGAATCCAACAAGTGGCATAATGAAGAAAACATTGGACAAAATAAAATTTGTTAGAAACAAACAAATTAAACTATGAAAAATTTTGTTAAGAATCCACGCTAACTGTTCCTAGCTATCTGATTACATTTTATTTATCGTAATTTAATTATCGCAATTTATATTCTCGCAATTTTATTTATCGTCATTTAATTTCTGTTATTTATTTTACGCACTTTAAATATCGGGACATGTATACAATGTTTTGACATATCATATCGACGCATCTATATATATTATTTGGAATAACCATAGACACTCTATATGCAGTAATGCTGGAGTTAGCTATACAGGGTTGAGGTTGATTCTACAATAATATATATACTTTGAGTTGTAATCGAGTCTGAGACATGTACACGGGTCACGATACGTATTAATTAATTCGAATATTATAAACTATATATGAATTATTGAATTAGTAACTATGGACTGCTACCTGTGGGCTACCAACATTGGACAATTAAAATGAATTAAAATATTGATTATAACGTATGAAACTAAACAATTCTTCAAGTTTGCCACTTGATTTCATCTTAAACCTCATTTGTATCTTGACAATTACAATCTGCGTTCAAACCTTTCATGATTCCTGAAAACACCTCAATCAGAGGATGAACAAACCGCACTTCATCTATTGAAGGAAAGATTTATGCATATAGTATTCCAACTGAAAAACACTCAGAACCTGAGTAAACGTTTAACACGTACCTGTACCAATTCCTTTAGTGTTATTATTACCCAAAATAACTTTACAATCTCTTTTTAAGGGAGTAAATTTTGTCACAGCTTCAGCAAATCAATTTCGACTTTTCATTTGAATAAACTCTATTATAACTGTGATATATAAGTTTTCCTTTCGTCACCGTTACCGAAGAATCGTTTATATTCCACCACATTAGCAGTAAACTTACCAGCAGTTTCATTATTCATTGATTTAAGTTTCTACGAAAAACCAACTGTTCATTAAAAAAAATTATCATATACTCATCCACACCTTATAACGAGAATGACCATACCAATTACCCGGAAATAACATTCAGTATTTTGAAATCTAGCAGCATGTTTACATCAACAGTTATATGTATACATATAACATTTACCTCTTAGAATTATGATCTTCCATTTTGGAACTCTGAAAAGCACCTAGTCTACGAATTAATACTCGGAAGGTTGAAAAAGCTTAATGAAGCAGCAAAAACCGTAAACAACCTTAACCGACGGAATATTGATGATAAAGAATAGAGTGTTGGAAACACTCAATAATAAAAAAAATTTAATATTGGGAAGTGGATTATGCAAAACTATGAAAGAGGATGTGGACAAATCACCAGGATTAAACTTGAATTTAACAAATTCAGACGATTCAGTACATGACGAAATCTCTAGCGAATATCTTGCTCTTTAATTATTCTAAATCATTACGGAAGAATTTTCTTCAGTAACCTTCGATCTTAGAAATTCCAAAATATCATCATAAATATCTTCGATATTTCTGAGGATATTTTCATACATATTCTTGTCCGAAATTATTCATCTCTTCGCACTATCTGTATTACATCATAAAAAAAACTATTTTAGTTTCTAAATTCTGAAACATTCGAGGTTAAAATAGGAATATTTTTGAAGTAGTGTTGGGAACTGAAGCATGAGTTAGTATAATATAATGACACTTGATCAACATGATTATATTACAGTAAGTCATGCTGAGTTTCTAAATGGAACCTGATGATTCACAGATTATAACGTCATCATGTGCTATGTCACACGACTCTTGTATTCTATTTAACCTCTAAAATATCAAGCAAATATTTTCTTGATGATTCGGTCCTTTCCAGGGTATTCTGGTAATTTAACAAATCAAGATCGTGTCATTACCATTTCTTTCTTAGAACATTAACAATGTTCATTCCGAAATTTATATCTGCGAATTCTGGACCATTACAAGCAGTGCTTAATCGCAAGAAGAAAAAACGAAAGGAGAAAGCTCCGATATAGAAAGGGGGTATAAATCGTAGCAAATAAGAGAGAGCATTAACTGTGAATGACAATGATTATAGGAGACAGAAGTAGGAACATCGAAATATAAGGAAAGATATAAAACCCAACAAAAACGCAAAAATTACAAATCGTGGATATTAATATGAATAGTAATATAAAGACACGGTATAATTAAGAATAGTATCACCCCAAGGTAATAGTGGAAGTAAATAGATTTTTCTGGTGGAAGATTGAAAAAAAAGGACAACGGAAATTATAATTAGGAAAATATCAAGGATTAGAACTGGATTAAGCATTTTCGCAATATTTTGGATGTATGGACTAAGAATGAAAGTATAGAAATGGTGAGAATAATGGAACGGAAGAGCTTAATTTATAATGGAAATAACAGACAGAGTAATCGAGGCAGATCACCGTATTTAATTATAGAGATCTTAATTTCCTTGCTCGCCGAAGAATCAAATATTTTAGATTTCGAAGATTTTCTTTGAATCCCTTGAATTCCGGAATTCAACTAAGACAACGTCAAAAGTTAAGACGCACCTTGTTTTTTTTAAATTCAACCCTGACTATGTCAGAAGTTAAGACGAAACTTTATTTTTTTTTTTCATTTCGCTCTTTTGTGATAGCTTCATTCGTGCACTTCGAATAATCGAATTGTTTTATCTATATTAACCATTGATGATAAAACTCTATTTACCAACTCATATTCGTCATGAAAACATTTTTATTGTTAGCCATGACAACCTCGACCAAATTTCGGGACGAAATTTCTTTAACGGGTAGGTACTGTGACGACCCAGAAATTTTCGACCAAATTTAAACTTAATCTTTATATGTTTCCGACACAATAAGTAAATTCTGTAATATTATATACTTGTGCTACTGTGATCAAACCAAAGACGGATTTTTGTTTATTTTGCTCGAATTCTCTGTTTCCAATTATTAAATTCAAAAGATCGATTTCCAATGATAATTCAAAATCTATAAATGTCATTGTGTTAGGAATCCCTTATTTAATGTATCTGAAAAATTTCGCAATTCAATTCTCTCTAACGATCAAGAATTTAGGAGTCAAAGTATTTTTGTAAAAAAGTCAAACAACGAGTTCATCAGGAAATTTGAGTTCATGTTTGTGTTTTAAGAGCAATTAATGATTCCAATAATTTCTATATACGATTATCAAACTATTTTATGTTATAACCAAAGTCTTATACGCGTTCGAAATTAAAAATCAAAATTTTTTTTGTTTCCAACCGTGAACAGCAGCTTCATGGTTTTTTTTTAATTTTTTTAAATTTTTTTTTTCTTTTTCGATTTTAATTAAATATAAATATGTGATATTGATTTATGTTTATCTGGAAATATTTAAATTCACGTTGTGGAGGATTGATAAATTCCTGGTTGATGTGTTTTCAAGAGGAAGAAGGAGAAATGGGAAAACAGATTATATTGGCTTAAATATTTATACGGGGTATATATAAACAGAAAAGTGGAATGGGAGGAGTGGTTTAGGAATGTTTTGGATATTCGAGAGATCGGGGGTTCGAGTCCCGTCTGGAGCATTTCTTTTTATTCAAAGCTTTCAAGGGTATACACAATTTCTTTTATTTTTATTATTATTATTATTATGATTATTATTATTATTATGATTATAATTATTATTATTGTTATTACGAAAATAACACAAACTATCATTATTATCATCAATATTAGCATTAATATCTTTTTATAAATAATAGAAGTGTTAATATTGACATAAGTAATATTATTATCACGAATATTATTATTATGTAAATACTAAAATCAGTATCATGACTATCATTAACAGTAAAATCAATATTGTTACAAGTATTATTATTAATGTCACTATTATTATTACTATGATTCATGTTATAATTATTATTATAAGTAATATTATTATTAATATTATCATTATAACCAAATACAACTTTTAATTACCATATTATTAAGTATATGAAAATATACTCATAAGTAGTATTACATATAGGTATGAATATATTATATTAACAATTTTTATATAAATATTTATATAAAACAAATTAGGTATTTTTAATATATATATATATATATATATATATATATATATATATATAACTCTATAAATAATAATCATTTTCAAATATATATACAAAGAAAATAAATAATATATAAAGTTATAATATATGAAATTATTCGACTACGATTATATGTATTAATGGATACACAAATGATATAGGTTCGTGAATCCGAGGCCAACCCTGCATTGTTCAATGTCGTCATATGTATTTTTACTACAAAATACAATATTGTGAGTTTCATTTGCTCCCTTTTTAAATGCTTTTGCAATATATATTTTTGGGACTGAGAATACATGCGCTGCTTTTATAAATGTTTTATGAAATAGACACAAGTAATCGAAACTACATTCTATGGTTGGATTATCGAATCGAATATCACCCCTTTTAGCTTGGTAGCCTAAGAATTAAGGAACAGACACCCTAATTGATGCGAATCCTAAAGGTAGATCTACGGGCACTAACTCCCCCCATACTGGAAAATGGTATGCTTTAGTACTTTGAGTTTATATTATACAGATGGATTTCTGTTTTGGGGATATTATATATGCGTGATGTTAATGTCGGTTACCAGGTGTTCAATCCATATGAATGATTTTTAAACACTTGCGAGTGTATGATTATTGAATAAAGGAAATCTTGTGGTCTATTAAAATTATGGAAATGATTGATTATGATAAACTAATGTACTCACTAACCTTTTGGTTGACACTTGAAAGCATGTTTATTCTCAGGTATTAAAGAAATCATCCGCTGTGCATTGGCTCATTTTAGAGATATTACTTGGAGTCATTCATGACATATTTCAAACGATGTTGCATTCGAGTCGTTGAGTTCATCAAGATTATTATTAAGCCAATTATAGTTGGATATATTATGAAATGGTATGCATGCCGTCACCTTTCGATGAAATGAAAGTTTGTCTTTTAAAAATGAATGCAATGTTTGTAAAATGTATCATATAGAGGTCAAGTACCTCGCGATGTAACCAAATGTAATGTATTCGTCCAGATGGATTAGGACGGGTCCTTTCAGATGAGGTACAATCAACTAAAATCCCACCTGATTTTATCAAAATGCAAAATGATTTGATGAAGAATTTGGTCTCAATGTCAAAATAAGTCAAAGGTTTAAAATCTGAAAACAAAGTTTCGAAAGATAAAATAAAACTTAATGAGACTAAACCTTCATCATCCAAATCACAAATCGGAGTTGAATTGATTGAAAGTCCAACTCAGCTCTACGAAAACTGAGTTGGAAGATCTTAGCAAGTCAATTCATCCGATTAAAGTCGAACGAACTGATTATCGTCTAAAATTAGAACGTCTTGTGGAGAAAGTTCAATTCTTAGAAAAAGATCTTTCTGATTTAAAAAACCAACATGAACCCACACTTTCGATTGGAAGACACCATAATTAAGAAGAATGCTAAAATTTCTTTATTCAAAAAAGAGTTTCTTCAAATGAAAGCTCAACTTGCTCGATATGAGGAAAAACTCTATCGAACAGAGCAATCGAAAGCTATCATTAATATGGAACTTTCAAAAAAAACAATTTTCATGAATAGACCAAAAATGATTCATGGTGAAAAGTGGGGGTTGGGTTATGAAGATCCCAAGATGTTAGACAATGTTTCCAAAAAGATTCCAGGATGATATCATTCTGATTATTTTCAAGCTGGTTGACCATCTCATTTTGTACATGCATCTGATACTGATTTTGATGATATTATTGTTAACTACAAATCTATAAAATATCATCAAATTAGCTTAATGTATGAGAAAATTAATGTTAAAATGGGTAAATCGAATCCTGATTTTTTGAAGGAACTTGTTGAATCTGAAGAGAATATGCAACGTGCTAACTATATGCCTAAACGTAGACTGATTGATATTCCTACACTCATGCCAGAGAAATACATTTTAATGCTTGAAAATGAAGTGTTTAACAAACCTAGTTCTAGCATTATTGCCATAGATGAGGTGTTTGATGAACCAAGTTTTGATGTAAAACCAATGCTACCGGCCTTACCTGCATGTTCTGTTTCTGATGACATAGTCTATGAAGACCTAGCACATGAAATTACTTTCTTGTTTGAGTCAGTATCACTAGGTCAAATGGCTTCTGATATTAAGGTAGAACCTATGGTAGAACCAAAAGTTGAACCTAAGGCATCACCTGGAGAGGAAAAGTCAGAAAAGCTAGATTTGTTTCATCTAGTTGATAAACTTGAAAATGAGAACATAGAATTGCAACTTAGATGAGTGTTCGAGTGAGCGAGAGGTCTCGGGTTCGAGTCTTGCAGCAGCCATATTTTTTTTGAAAAGGCTTTATGAGGTAGTTTACTCTCATTTATTATTATTATTATTATTATTATTATTATTATTATTATTATTATTATTATTATTATTATTATTATTATTATTATTATTATTATTATTATTATTATTATTATTATTATTATTATTATTATTATTATTATTCTCATTATTATTATTATTATTATTATTATTATTATTATTATTATTATTATTATTATTATTATTATTATTATTATTATTATTATTATTATTATTATTATTAGTAGTAGTAGTAGTAGTAGTAGTAGTAGTAGTAGTTTTAGTATTATTATATTTATAATTATTATTATTATTATTGTTATCAAGATTGTTATTATTATGGTAATTATTATTATTAATTATTGTTATTTTTACTAGTATTATAATTATTATTAGTATTATAAATATTATTATTATTACTAATAAAAGTGTATTTATAAAGGTTATCATTTATTATTATTATAATATTAGAAACAAATATGATTATTATTATGATTATTATGAAAATAATAAAAATTACTATTATTTTCATTAATATTAGTATCAGTATCATTTTATGATTATTAGTATTATTATTATTAACATAAGTATTATTAGTAATATTATCATTATTATTATTAATATTATTAAATATCATTATTGTTAGTATTAGAATTAACATTTGACATTAAATATTAGTATTATCATATAATTATTAAAACTCTATAAAAACTATCATTCCTATCATTTTTTTTATTAACATTATCATTATTACTATCAGTATTATCTATATCATTATTATTAAAGTTTTAATGACATTGTTAAGATTATAAGTATATAAATAAAGATTATATATACAAAAATATATCTAAATTACATAATTTAACTATATTAATATTATTCTATACAGAATGAAAATATATAAATAAAAAATGAAACTTATAAATTAATAAATAAAAAAATTACTTCATTAATAATAATATATATATTTATTCGAGTACAAGAATATATTTTAATACATATATGAATGATATAGGTTCGTGAATCCGAGGCCAACCCTGCATTGTTCAGTTGTTCAGTTTCGTCATATGAATATTTTTACTACAAAATATTGGATCGTGAATTCATTTGATTCCCTTTTACTCTTTATATTTATGGGACTGAGAATACATGCGCTGTTTTTACAACTGTTTTATTAAATGCCTTTGAAATATATATTTTTGAACTGAGAATACATGAGATGCTTTTATAAATGTTTGACGAAATAGACACAAGTATTCAAAACTACATTCTATGATAGAATTATTTGGATTCAGTGGTTCAATTTCTATAAAGATTACATTAGCTACCATCGGTGAGATAGTTTTGCATTGCACGTTGCATTAGCTACCGTTGGTTAGATTGTTTTGCATCTTGGTTGTGTTAGCTACCATCGGTGAGATAGTTTTGCATTGCACGTTGCATTAGCTACCGTTGGTGAGATTGTTTTGCATATTGGGTTGCATTAGCTACCATCGGTGAGATAGTTTTTCATTGCACACTGCATTAGCTACCGTTGGTGAGATTGTTTTGCATATTGGGGTTGCATTAGCTACCATCGGTGAGATAGTTTTGCATTGCACGCTACATTAGCTACCGTTGGTGAGATTGTTTTGCACTCCTATCTGGTGTTCTTCATATGAATGATTTTTACAGCAGTGAGCAGACCTGCACAGATTATTTTCGAAATATGAGTATCTTGTGGCCTATTATATGATTGGAAATGATTGATTATGATAAACTAATGAACTCACCAACCTTTTGGTTGACACTTTTAAGCATGTTTATTCTCAGGTATTAAAGAAATCTTCCGCTGTGCATTTGCTCATTTTAAAGATATTACTTGGAATCATTCATGGCATATTTCAAAAGACGTTGCATTCGAGTAGTTGAGTTCATCAAGATTATTATTAAGTCATTGATAGTTTGATATATTATGAAATGGTATTCATGCCGTCAATTTTTGATGTAAAGAAAGATTGTATTTTAAAAACGAATGCAATGTTTGTAAAATGTATCATATAGAGGTCAAATACCTTGCAATGAAATCATCTATTGTGAATCGTTTATAATCGTTATGAATGGGTCATTTCAGTTGGTATCAGAATGGTGGTCTTAACGAACCAGGTCTTGCATTAATGCGTCTAACAGGTAGTTGTTAGGATGCATTAGTGAGTCTGGACTTCGACTTTAGCTGCATATCAAAAGTTTTGCTTATCATTTCTAGTCAAAAATCATCTACTTATCATCTGTAGGAAATTACCTAATTATCATTCTTAGTCTAGACACGTTTTACTGCTTTGACTGCATGAATAGTGTATAGACAAAATTCATATCTTAGCGTATCTGTTACTGTACAGTTGTCTGACATATGCCGTAAATTCCTCCGTAGTCTACGAAATCTTTAGTACTATATATAGTTAGAATATCATCCAATATTCGAAAATTATTTAATATAAAAAATCCTTTATTCAATCGTACGAAATGGAACTCGCCGCTAGTTCAAGTTCCTCGGATTCCGATAGCTATTCCGATATGGATATCCATGTGAGCATCGAAAATAGTGTAACCGGAATGAATCAACCAATCAGCCATCATCAATTCTGGATGAATTGGAGATGGGTTCGTAGTCGAATAAATCAATGGAGACGCGAAGAAGACGATCCTTTCCACTAACCGAATTCACCTCTTGGTGAAGAACCTGAAGCACTTACCGACGAACCAGTCCAAAACACCGTATTCACTCTCATTGCCAGGATATCACACAACGATTATATGATATCCCAAATTCTAAATTTTATTCGTCTGCTCATTCCAACCGTCAACCATCCCGAAGTAATAGAAGAAGTCAACAAAATTCGTGCTCGAGTCATAGCTTTAGAGAGTACGATGCACAACTTACAAGCACCAACAGGGTCACCGGCATCAACAGTACCACCAGCAATAACACAAACCACAACAACACATGCCTCAACATCACAATCTATACCTCGAGCATAATCATCGTTCTACGTATCATTCTACCTCATTTATCTTCGTTTGACATGGCGATTATGTAATCTCTAATGTTTTAGAAATTATATATTCTTGTTCTAACGGTAAATCCAATGAGTTTAATGTAGTGACCCGAACTTTTCCATGTTTATATATATATTAAATGAAATTGTTATTTACATGATTAAGTGTTTCCAACATGTTAAGCAATCAAACTTGTTAAGACTTGATTAATTGAAATAGGTTTCATATAGACAATTGACCACCCAAGTTGACCGGTGATTCACAAACGTTAAAACTTGTAAAAACTATACGATGACATATATATGGTTATATATATAGTTAACATGATTATATTATAAGTATGTATCTCATTAGGTATTTTAACAATGAGTTATATACATAAAAATGAGACTATTAATTTAAGAAACTCGAAAACGATATATATAACGATTATCGTTATAACAACGTCTTACTAGGTACATATGAATCATATTAAGATATTTATACACTTGGTTAATTATGTTAAATGATAATTAAATATATTATTAAGTGTATTAACAATGAAATACATATGTAAAAATAAGACTACTAACTTAATGATTTCAAAACGAGACATATATGTAACGATTATCATTGTAACGACATTTAACTGTATATATATCATACTAAGATATATTATATATCATAATATCATGATAATATAAGAATTTAACATCTTATTTGTTATAATAAACAATGGGTTAACAACATTCAACAAGATCGTTAACCTAAAGGTTTCAAAACAACATTTACATGTAACGACTAACGATGACTTAACGACTCAGTTAAAATGTATATACATATAGTGTTTTAATATGTATTCATACACTTTTGAAAGACTTCAAGACACTTATCAAAATACTTCTACTTAACAAAAATGCTTACAATTACATCCTCGTTCAGTTTCTTCAACAATTCTACTCGTATGCACCCGTATTCGTACTCGTACAATACACAGCTTTTAGATGTATGTACTATTGGTATATACACTCCAATGATTAGCTCTTAGCAGCCCATGTGAGTCACTTAACACATGTGGGAACCATAATTTGGCAACTAACATGAAATATCTCATAAAATTACAAAAATATGAGTAATCATTCATGACTTATTTACATGAAAACAAAATTACATATCCTTTATATCTAATCTATACACCAACGACCAAAAACACCTACAAATACTTTCATTCTTCAATTTTATTCATCTAATTGATCTCTATCAAGTTCTATCTTCAAGTTCTAAGTGTTCTTCATAAATTCCAAAAGTTCTAGTTTCATAAAATCAAGAATACTTCCAAGATTGCAAGTTTACTTCCAAGTTTTCTAAATCCATTCCAAGTAATCATCCAAGATCAAGAAACCTTTGTTACTTACAGTAGGTTATTTTTATAATACAAGGTAATAATCATATTCAAACTTTAATTCAATTTCTATAACTATAACAATCTTATTTCGAGTGGAAATCTTACTTGAAATTGTTTTCGTGTCATGATTCTGCTTCAAGAACTTTCAAGCCATCCAAGGATCCTTTGAAGCTAGATCTATTTTTCTCATTTCCAGTAGGTTTATCCAAGGAACTTTAGGTAGTAATTATGTTCATAACATCATTCAATTCATACATATAAAGCTATCTTATTCGAAGGTTTAAACTTGTAATCACTAGAACATAGTTTAGTTAATTCTAAACTTGTTCGCAAATAAAAGTTAATCCTTCTAACTTGACTTTTAAAATCAACTAAACACATGTTCTATATCTATATGATATGCTAACTTAATGATTTAAAACCTGGAAACACGAAAAACACCGTAAAACCGGATTTACGCCGTCGTAGTAACACCGCGGGCTGTTTTGGGTTAGTTAATTAAAAACTATGATAAACTTTGATTTAAAAGTTGTTATTCTGGGAAAATGATTTTTATTATGAACATGAAACTATATCCAAAAATTATGGTTAAACTCAAAGTGGAAGTATGTTTTCTAAAATGGTCATCTAGACGTCGTTCTTTCAACTGAAATGACTACCTTTACAAAAACTACTTGTAACTTTTTTCCGACTATAAACCTATACTTTTTCTGTTTATATTCATAAAATAGAGTTCAATATGAAACCATAGCAATTTGATTCACTCAAAACAGATTTAAAATGAAGAAGTTATGGGTAAAACAAGATTGGATAATTTTTCTCATTTTAGCTACGTGAAAATTGGTAACAAATCTATTCCAACCATAACTTAATCAACTTGTATTGTATATTATGTAATCTTGAGATACCATAGAAACGTATACAATGTTTCGACCTATCATGTCGACACATCTATATATATTTCGGAACAACCATAGACACTCTATATGTGAATGTTGGAGTTAGCTATACAGGGTTGAGGTCGATTCCAAAATATATATAGTTTGAGTTGTGATCAATACTGAGATACGTATACACTGGGTCGTGGATTGATTCAAGATAATATTTATCGATTAATTTCTGTACATCTAACTGTGGACAACTAGTTGTAGGTTACTAACGAGGACAGCTGACTTAATAAACTTAAAACATCAAAATGTATTAAAAGTATTGTAAATATATTTTGAACATACTTTGATATATATGTATATATTGTTATATTTTCATGAATCAACCAGTGGCCAAGTCTTACTTCCCGACGAAGTAAAAATCTGTGAAAGTGAGTTATAGTCCCACTTTTAAAATCTAATATTTTGGGATGAGAATACATGCAGGTTTTATAAATGATTTACAAAATAGACACAAGTACGTGAAACTACATTCTATGGTTGAATTATCGAAATCGAATATGCCCCTTTTTATTAAGTCTGGTAATCTAAGAATTAGGGAACAGACACCCTAATTGACGCGAATCCTAAAGATAGATCTATTGAGCCTAACAAACCCCATCCAAAGTACCGGATGCTTTAGTACTTCGAAATTTATATCATATCCGAAGGGTGTCCCGGAATGATGGGGATATTCTTATATATATGCATCTTGTTAATGTCGGTTACCAGGTGTTCACCATATGAATGATTTTTATCTCTATGTATGGGATGTGTATTAAAATATGAAATCTTGTGGTCTATTGTTACGATTTGATATATATAGGTTAAACCTATAACTCACCAACATTTTTGTTGACGTTTAAAGCATGTTTATTCTCAGGTGAATACTAAGAGCTTCCGCTGTTGCATACTAAAATAAGGACAAGATTTTGGAGTCCATGTTTGTATGATATTGTGTAAAAACTGCATTCAAGAAACTGATTTCGATGTAACATATTTGTATTGTAAACCATTATATAATGGTCGTGTGTAAACAGGATATTTTAGATTATCATTATTTGATAATCTACGTAAAGCTTTTTAAACCTTTATTTATGAAATAAAGGTTATGGTTTGTTTTAAAAATGAATGCAGTCTTTGAAAAACATCTCATATAGAGGTCAAAACCTAGCAACGAAATCAATTAATATGGAACGTTTTTAATCAATAAGAACGGGACATTTCAGTTGGTATCAGAGCATTGGTTTTAGAGAACCAGAATTTTTCATTAGTGTGTCTTATTGAGTTTGTTAGGATGCATTAGTGAGTCTGGACTTCAACCCTGTTTACTTGTTAAATGATTGCTTAACAAATTTTGTTGGAAACTATATATTTTTAACATGTGAATATTATGTGATATATTAATCTCTTAACGCGTTTGATATTATATGATAGATGTCTACCTCTAGAACAAGTCCCATTGACTCACCTAATAATAATGAAGAGTTGTTGTAAGGTTTTCCCTGTTCGGGTTACCCGGGAAGGGCGAGTAATCCGACCCCATACTCTAGTGTACGCAGCCCATCAGGAATACTCCCTGGCTGTTTCCAACCCTTCCCTGGCCACCCCAATAATTGAACTTGAGACCTCTTGCAAGGATCTCAGGGCCCCAACCACTTGGGCTACCTTGGGATGGTTCTAATAATAATGAAGAGTCAAATGTAAATTGGAATGATTCGTGGACTGATTCACAAGTTCCCGAAGAGGAACCGGAAGAAGAATCGGAACCGGAAGAAGAATCAGAACCGGAAGAGGAGGAACCGGAGGAGGAAATAGAACCGGTGGGGGAAATAATAAAACGGTTAAGTAAAAGAAAATCCTCAACCAACCGACCAAGGTTAATTATGGTCAATGGTGTTTCCGCCAAGGAAGCAAAATATTGGGAGGATTACCAATTATCCGATGAATCGGAATCCGACGAGAATTCCGATGATGTTATAGAAATTACCCCAACTGAATTTAAAAAGGCAAAAGAAAATAATAAGGGAAAGGACATAAAAATAGAGAAATCTAATTCCAACCCCGATGAACTTTATATGTATCGTCAACCCCCGAAGCCCTTAAGTTGTAACAATGACCCGGGAACCTCTAAACCACCAGGTTTTTCTAAATCGTTGTGGAAAACGACAGCTCGTATTAGGGGAACATCATATATCCCTAGAAACTTGGCAAAACGAACCAAAACCGAAAAGAAGAAACGAGCGAGTCGGAATAAGATAGTTGTATTCGTGTGGTGTAATATATGTAATATAGTGTGCTTATGCTTTATGATATATGTAAAAATTGCTTGTATTAATAAGTATTTTTTTTTATGAATCTAACTCTTGTCTATTTTACAGTATAAAAACACAAAATGGATAGACAACCCAATATTTTAAGAGACCTACTCGGAGACATGATTGATGAAATCTTGTCTAGAGTCGGTCAGAATTCTTCGACACAACTATTTACGGCGAAATCAGTTTGTAAGACATTCGAGGAACGTTCCAAGAATGTCTTGGTTTATAAGAGACTTTCCTTTGAAAGATGGGGGATATCACATTGGGAAACCCATAAGTTACGATGTGTTTACTTTGACGCATATATTGCGGAGAACCCAAATGCTATTTTACGCAACGGGTTAAGAAATTATTTTGACTCAATGTATCCGAATATAGGACTTCATGATTTAGAAAAAGCGGCTAACATGCAACATAAAGAAGCATGCTATGCTTACGGGTTAGTAATGTTCGCTTCTCACCAAAGTGAGAAAAAGAACATCGGGCTACAACTATTAAACAAAACGTTCCCACAAGTGACGGAGTCGGTTATTGGGGTAAGAAATGAGGTTTTTAGGTTATTACGAGACTGTTGGTCATTACGTAACCCTCGTCCCTTTGACGACGTTACAACACGCTGTCTTATCAACGGCCATAACGGTTATGTTCCACAAGACCAAGGATGGGAAGTAGTCCTAGTAAAACCAGAATGCATGACTTGTTTCTGGACGTATGAATTACATGTCTTTATTGCCTTTGCTGAACGACTTGTGTACTAGCTAGAATTATCTTTACAACTATCTTGTATCAAAGTTATTGTGTGCTATATTTCATGCTTTATGTAAAATAAGCGGTATTGTAAGTTTGTAAAATATTGTATAAAAGTTTGAGCGCGAAATATTATTATAATCAGTTTTTCATATAGAATTGTAGTAGTTGAATTGTATATTAGCTACTAAGTATGAACTTAACGGGTAGGTACTACCCGAATTTAAACTTATAAAATGCTAATATGAAGAAAAATCTTTTATAAATGAGTTCATATTATGCTACGAAATACTATTAACTACTCTTAATATTCTGTATGATTAACTTGTTCCATTTGACTATTTTGAAGGAAATGGCACCGACTACTCGACACACCGTGAATATGAATGAAGAGGAATTCCGTACTTTTCTAGCTTCAAACATAGCCGCAGTACAGGCTGCGCTACATACCAACAATAACCTTGGATCTAGCAGTACAGGAAATCGTGTAGGATGCACCTACAAAGAATTCACTGCCTGCAAACCTTTGGAATTTGATGGAACCGAAGGACCGATCGGATTGAAACGGTGGACCGAGAAGGTCGAATCGGTGTTTGCCATAAGTAAGTGTACTAAAGAGGACAAAGTGAAGTACGCTACGCATACCTTCACAGGTTCTGCGTTAACATGGTGGAATACCTATCTAGAGCAAGTGGGACAAGATGACGCGTACGCACTACCGTGGTCAGCATTCAAGCACTTGATGAACGAGAAGTACCGTCCCAAAACCGAGGTCAATAAGCTTAAGACAGAACTTAGAGGGTTACGAACCCAAGGATTTGATATTACCACGTACGAAAAACGATTCACAGAATTGTGCCTATTGTGTCCGGGAGCGTTCGAAGATGAGGAAGAGAAGATCGACACGTTTGTGAAAGGATTACCGGAAAGAATCCAAGAAGATATAAGTTCACACGAGCCCGCCTCCATACAATAGGCATGTAGAATGGCTCACAAACTAGTGAACCAGATTGAGGAAAGAATTAAAGAACAGACGGCTGAAGAGGCCAATGTGAAGCAAGTCAAAAGAAAGTGGGAGGAAAACGATGATAAGAATCACCAATACAACAACAACAGCAATTACAATAATAATCGCAACATCAATTGCAACTACAACAAACGACCCAACAACAACAACAACAACAACAATAGCAGCAACTACAACAATCATCCCAACAACAATAACATCCGCAACAACAACAACAATCAGAAGCAGCTATGCCAAAGGTGTGAAAAGTATCACTCGGGGTTCTGCACCAAATTTTGCAACAAGTGTAAAAGAAATGGTCATAGCGCGGCGAAGTGTAAGGTCTACGGACCAGGGGTTAACAGAACGAAAGGAACAAATGGTGTCAGAACGAGTAATGGCGGAGCAAGTAGTGTCGGAGCAAGTTATGCCAATGTAGTTTGTTATAAATGTGGAAAACCGGGCCACATTATTAGAAATTGCCCGAACCAGTAGAACACGAATGGACAAGGCCGCGGAAGAGTTTTCAATATTAATGCGGCAGAGGCACCGGAAGACCCGGAGCTTGTTACGTGTACGTTTCTTATTGACAATAAATCTGCTTACGTTTTATTTGATTCGGGTGCGGATAGAACCTATATGAGTAGAGATTTTTGTGCTAAATTAAGTTGTCCATTGACGCCGTTAGATAGTAAATTTTTACTCGAATTAGCAAACGGTAAATTAATTTCAGCAGATAATATATGCCGGAATCGAGAAATTAAACTGGGTAGCGAAATATTTAAGATTGATTTGATACCAGTAGAGTTAGGGAGTTTTGATGTAATAGTTGGCATGGACTGGCTGAAGAAGGTGAAAGCAGAGATCGTATGTTATAAAAATGCAATTCGCATTGTACGAGAAGAAAGAGAACCCTTAATGGTGTACGGAGAAAAGGGCAACATGAAGCTACATCTTATTAGTAATTTGAAGGCACAAAAACTAATAAGAAAAGGTTGCTATGCTGTTCTAGCACACGTCAAGAAAGTACAAACTGAAGAAAAGAGCATCAATAATGTTCTCGTCGCAAAAGAATTTCCCGATGTATTTCCGAAAGAATTACCGGGACTACCTCCACATCGATCTGTTGAATTTCAAATAGATCTTGTACCAGGAGCTGCACCAATAGCTCATGCTCCTTATAGACTCGCACCTAGCGAGATGAAAGAACTGCAAAGCTAACTGCAAGAACTATTAGAACGTGGTTTCATTCGACTAAGCACATCACCATGGGGAGCTCCTATTTTGTTTGTCAAGAAGAAGGGTGGTACATTTAGGTTGTGTATTGACTACAGAGAGTTGAACAAACTTACCATCAAAAACCGTTATCCATTGCCGAGAATTGACGACTTATTTGATCAACTACAAGGCTCGTCGGTTTATTCGAAGATCGATTTACGTTCTGGATATCATCAAATGCTAGTAAAGGAGGATGATATTCCAAAAACTGCTTTTAGGACGCGTTATGGTCATTACGAGTTTATGGTTATGCCGTTTGGACTGACTAATGCACCAGCTGTGTTCATGGACCTTATGAACCGAGTGTGTGGGCCATATCTTGACAAGTTTGTCATTTTTTTCATCGATGACATACTTATTTACTCAAAGAATGATCAAGAGCACGAAGAACATTTGAGAAAAGTGCTAGAAGTATTGAGGAAAGAAAAAATGTACGCTAAGTTTTCAAAGTGTGCATTTTGGTTGGAAGAAGTTTAATTCCTCGGTCACATAGTGAACAAAGAAGGTATTAAGGTGGATCCGGCAAAGATAGAAACTGTTGAAAAGTGGAAAACCCCGAAAACTCCGAAACACATACGCCAGTTTTTAGGACTAGCTGGTTACTACAGAAGGTTCATCCAAGACTTTTCCAGAATAGCAAAACCCTTGACTGCATTAACGCATAAAGGGAAGAAATTTGAATGGAAGGATGAACAAGAGAAAGCGTTCCAGTTATTGAAGAAAAAGCTAACTACGGCGCCTATATGGTCATTGCCTGAAGGGAATGATGATTTTGTGATTTATTGTGACGCATCAAAGCAAGGTCTCGGATGTGTATTAATGCAACGGACGAAGGTGATTGCTTATGCGTCTAGACAATTGAAGATTCACGAGTAAAATTATACGACGCATGATTTGGAATTAGGCGCGGTTGTTTTTGCATTAAAGACTTGGAGGCACTACTTATATGGGATCAAAAGTATTATATATACCGACCACAAAAGTTTTCAACACATATTTAATCAGAAACAACTGAATATGAGGCAGCGTAGGTGGATTGAATTGTTGAATGATTACGACTTTGAGATTCGTTACCACCCGGGGAAGGCAAATGTGGTAGCCGACGCCTTGAGCAGAAAGGACAGAGAACCCATTCGAGTAAAATCTATGAATATAATGATTCACACTAACCTTACTACTCAAATAAAGGAGGCGCAACAAGGAGTTTTAAAAGAGGGAAATTTAAAGGATGAAATAATCAAAGGATCGGAGAAGCATCTTAATATTCGGGAAGACGGAACCCGGTATAGGGCTGAAAGAATTTGGGTACCAAAATTTGGAGATATGAGAGAAATGGTACTTAGAGAAGCTCATAAAACCAGATACTCAATACATCCTGGAACGGGGAAGATGTACAAGGATCTCAAGAAACATTTTTGGTGGCCGGGTATGAAAGCCGATGTTGGTAAATATGTAGGAGAATGTTTGACGTGTTCTAAGGTCAAAGATGAGCATCAAAAACCATCAGTCTACTTCAACAACCCGAAATCCCGGAATGGAAATGGGAAAATATTACCATGGATTTCATCACTAAATTGCCAAGGACTGCAAGTGGTTTTGATACTATTTGGGTAATAGTTGATCGTCTCACCAGATCAGCACACTTCCTGCCAATAAGAGAAGATGACAAGATGGAGAAGTTAGCATGACTGTATTTGAAGGAAGTCGTCTCCAGACATGGAATACCAATCTCTATTATCTCTGATAGGGATGGCAGATTTATTTCAAGATTCTGGCAGACATTACAGCAAGCATTGGGAACTCGTCTAGACATGAGTACTGCCTATCATCCACAAACTGATGGGCAGAGCGAAAGGACGATACAAACGCTTAAAGACATGCTACGAGCTTGTGTTATTGATTTCGGAAACAGTTGGAATCGACATCTACCGTTAGCAGAATTTTCCTACAACAACAGCTACCATTCAAGCATTGAGATGGCGCCGTTTGAAGCACTTTATGATAGAAAGTGCAGGTCCCCAATTTTTTGGAGTGAAGTGGGGGATAGACAGATTATGGGTCCGGAGATAATACAAGAAACTACCGAGAAAATCATCCAAATTCAACAAAGATTAAAAACCGCCCAGAGTCGACAAAAGAGCTATGCGGACAGTAAAAGAAAAGATATAGAGTTTGAAATTGGAGAAATGGTCATGCTTAAGGTTTCACCTTGGAAAGGCGTTGTTCGATTTGGTAAACGGGGGAAACTAAATTCAAGGTACATTGGACCATTCAAGATTATAGATCGTGTCGGACCAGTAGCTTACCAACTTGAGCTACCTCAACAACTCGCGGCTGTACATTACACTTTCCACGTCTCAAATTTGAAGAAATGTTTTGCTAAAGAAGATCTCACTATTCCGTTGGACGAAATCCAAATCAATGAAAAACTTCAATTCATTGAAGAACCCGTCGAAATAATGGATCGTGAGGTTAAGAGACTTAAACAAAACAAGATACCTATTGTTAAGGTTCGATGGAATGCTCGTAGAGGACCCGAGTTCACCTGGGAGCGTGAAGATCAGATGAAGAAGAAATACCCGCATTTATTTCCAAAAGATACGTCAACACCTCCAACTGCTTAAAATTTCAGGACGAAATTTATTTAACGGGTAGGTACTGTAGTGACCCGAACTTTTCCATGTTTATATATATATTAAATGAAATTTTTATTTACATGATTAAGTGTTTCCAACATGTTAAGCAATCAAACTTGTTAAGACTTGATTAATTGAAATAGGTTTCATATAGACAATTGACCACCCAAGTTGACCGGTGATTCACGAACGTTAAAACTTGTAAAAACTATACGATGACATATATATGGTTATATTTATAGTTAACATGATTTTATTATAAGTATGTATCTCATTAGGTATTTTAACAATGAGTTATATACATAAAAATGAGACTATTAATTTAAGAAACTCGAAAACGATATATATAACGATTATCGTTATAACAACGTCTTACTAGGTACATATGAATCATATTAAGATATTGATACACTTGGTTAATTATGTTAAATGATAAGTAAATATATTATTAAGTGTATTAACAATGAAATACATATGTAAAAATAAGACTACTAACTTAATGATTTCGAAACGAGACATATATGTAACGATTATCTTTGTAACAACATTTAACTGTATATATATCATACTAAGATATATTATATATCATAATATCATGATAATATAATAATTTAACATCTCATTTGTTATAATAAACAATGGGTTAACAACATTCAACAAGATCGTTAACCTAAAGGTTTCAAAACAACATTTACAATTACATGTAACGACTAACGATGACTTAACGACTCAGTTAAAATGTATATACATGTAGTGTTTTAATATGTATTCATACACTTTTGAAAGACTTCAAGACACTTATCAAAATACTTCTACTTAACAAAAATGCTTACAATTACATCCTCGTTCAGTTTCATCAACAATTCTACTCGTATGCACCCGTATTCGTACTCGTACAATACACATCTTTTAGATGTATGTACTATTGGTATATACACTCCAATGATTAGCTCTTAGCAGCCCATTTGAGTCACCTAACACATGTGGGAACCATCATTTGGCAACTAGCATGAAATATCTCATAAAATTACAAAAATATGAGTAATCATTCATGACTTATTTACATGAAAACAAAATTACATATCCTTTATATCTAATCCATACACCAACGACCAAAAACACCTACAAACACTTTCATTCTTCAATTTTCTTCATCTAATTGATCTCTATCAAGTTCTGTCTTCAAGTTCTAAGTGTTCTTCATAAATTCCAAAAGTTCTAGTTTCATAAAATCAAGAATACTTCCAAGATTGCAAGTTTACTTCCAAGTTTTCTAAATCCATTCCAAGTAATCATCCAAGATCAAGAAACCTTTGTTAATTACAGTAGGTTATCTTTCTAATACAAGGTAATAATCATATTCAAACTTGAATTCAATTTCTATAACTATAATAATCTTATTTCGAGTGGAAATCTTACTTGAAATTGTTTTCGTGTCATGATTCTGCTTCAAGAACTTTCAAGCCATCCAAGGATCCTTTGAAGCTAGATCTATTTTTTCATTTCCATTAGGTTTATCCAAGGAACTTGAGGTAATAATGATGTTCATAACATCATTCGATTCATACATATAAAGCTATCTTATTCGAAGGTTTAAACTTGTAATCACTAGAACATAGTTAGTTAATTCTAAACTTGTTCGCAAATAAAAGTTAATCCTTCTAAATTGACTTTTAAAATCAACTAAACACATGTTCTATATCTATATGATATGCTAACTTAATGATTTCAAACCTGGAAACACGAAAAACACCGTAAAACCGGATTTACGCCGTCGTAGTAACACCGCGGGCTGTTTTGGGTTAGTTAATTAAAAACTATGATAAACTTTGATTTAAAAGTTGTTATTCTTGGAAAATGATTTTTATTATGAACATGAAACTATATCCAAAAATTATGGTTAAACTCAAAGTGGAAGTATGTTTTCTAAAATGGTCATCTAGACGTCGTTCTTTCGACTGAAATGACTACCTTTACAAAAACGACTTGTAACTTATTTTTCCGACTATAAACCTATACTTTTTCTTTAGATTCATAAAATAGAGTTCAATATGAAACCATAGCAATTTGATTCACTCAAAACAGATTTAAAATGAAGAAGTTATGGGTAAAACAAGATTGGATAATTTTTCTCATTTTAGCTACGTGAAAATTGATAACAAATCTATTCCAACCATAACTTAATCAACTTGTATTGTATATTATGTAATCTTGAGATACCATAGACACGTATACAATGTTTCGACCTATCATGTCGACACATCTATATATATTTCGGAACAACCATAGACACTCTATATGTGAATGTTGGAGTTAGCTATACAGGGTTGAGGTTGATTCCAAAATATATATAGTTTGAGTTGTGATCAATACTGAGATACGTATACACTGGGTCGTGGATTGATTCAAGATAATATTTATCGATTTATTTCTGTACATCTAACTGTGGACAACTAGTTGTAGGTTACTAACGAGGACAGCTGACTTAATAAACTTAAAACATCAAAATGTATTAAAATTATTGTAAATATATTTTGAACATACTTTGATATATATGTATATATTGTTATAGGTTCGTGAATCAACCAGTGGCCAAGTCTTACTTCCCGACGAAGTAAAAATCTGTGAAAGTGAGTTATAGTCCCACTTTTAAAATCTAATATTTTGGGATGAGAATACATGCAGGTTTTATAAATGATTTACAAAATAGACACAAGTACGTGAAACTACATTCTGTGGTTGAATTATCGAAATCGAATATGCCCCTTTTTATTAAGTCTGGTAATCTAAGAATTAGGGAACAGACACCCTAATTGACGCGAATCCTAAAGATAGATCTATTGGGCCTAACAAACCCCATCCAAAGTACCGGATGCTTTAGTGCTTCGAAATTTATATCATATCCAAAGGGTGTCCCGGAATGATGGGGATATTCTTATATATATGCATCTTGTTAATGTCGGTTACCAGGTGTTCACCATATGAATGATTTTTATCTCTATGTATGGGATGTGTATTGAAATATGAAATCTTGTGGTCTATTGTTACGATTTGATATATATAGGTTAAACCTATAACTCACCAACATTTTTGTTGACGTTTAAAGCATGTTTATTCTCAGGTGAATACTAAGAGCTTCCGCTGTTGCATACTAAAATAAGGACAAGATTTGGAGTCCATGTTTGTATGATATTGTATAAAAACTGCATTCAAGAAACTGATTTCGATGTAACATATTTGTATTGTAAACCATTATGTAATGGTCGTGTGTAAACAGGATATATTAGATTATCATTATTTGATAATCTACGTAAAGCTTTTTAAACCTTTATTTATAAAATAAAGGTTATGGTTTGTTTTAAAAATGAATGCAGTCTTTGAAAAACGTCTCATATAGAGGTCAAAACCTCTCAACGAAATCAATTAATATGAAACGTTTTTAATCAATAAGAACGGGACATTTCATTTAATATCATATTGACACATTAAATCCATGATTACATCTGAAGAAAATATATATGTATATATGTTTTCATAAATATTGTAATTAAAAATTCTTTTGTACAAACTGTTAATGGTGAAAATATTTTAACGGGTAGGTAATACCTGAGGAATATTTAGATTTCACATTAATAAGTTACAATGTACATTCTTCGAATCTGATTCAACAGTCATTTACTATCCTACTTACATTCACATATATACGAATCCGTTCACCATAGAATAACCATTTTCATTCAATTTCATATTTGGATTTTGACTTATCAGAATCCAACAAGTGGCATAATGAAGAAAACACTGGACAAAAATAAAATTTGTTAGAAACAAACAAATTAACTATGAGAAATTTTGGTAAGAATCCACGCTAACAAAATCCTAGCTAACTGTTCCTAGCTAACTGTTACTTCCGTATTACATTTTGTTTATCGCAATTTATTTATCGCAATTTATTTATCGCAATTTTAATTCTCGCAATTTTATTTATCGTCATTTAATTTCTGTTATTTATTTTGCTCACTTTAAATATCGTCGTATAAATCGGGACACATATACAATGTTTTGACATATCATATCGACGTCATATATATATATATATATATATATATATATATATATATATATATATATATATATATATATATATATATATATATATATATTATTTGGAATAATCGTAAGTCACTCTATATCGCGGTAATGCTCGAGTTAGCATATAATGTAGAGACCCGTCCTGATCCATCCGGACGAAGTCCATATCGATTATAAACGATTCACAATAGTTGGTTACATCGCAAGGTACTTGACCTCTATATGATACATTTTACAAACATTGCATTCGTTTTTGAAAAGACAATCTTTCATTACATCGAAAGTTGACGGCATGCATACCATTTCATAATACATATAACTATAATTGACTTAATAATAATCTTGATGAACTCAACGACTCGAATGAAACGTATTTTGAAATATGCCATGAATGACTCCAAGTAATGTCTCTAATATGAGCTAATGCACAGCAGAAGATTTCTTTCATACCTGATAATAAACATGCTTTAAAGTGTCAACCAAAAGGTTGGTGAGTTCATTAGTTTAACATAAATAATCATTTTCATCATTTTAATAGACCACAAGATTTTCATTTCTCATAAACATACGTCCCATGCATAGAGACAAAAATATCATTTATATGGACTGAACACCTGGTAACCGACATTCACAATATGCATAGAAGAATATCCCCATCATTCCGGGATCCTCCTTCGGACATGATATAAATTTCGAAGTACTAAAGCATCCGGTACTTTGGATGGGGCTTGTTGGGCCCGATAGATCTATCTTTAGGATTCGCGTCAATTAGGGTGTCTGTTCCCTAATTCTTAGATTACCAGACTAAAAAGGGGCATATTCGGTTTAATAATCCAGCCATAGAATGTAGTTTCATTTACTCGTGTCTATTTCGTAAATTAGTTATAAAAGCAGCGCATGTATTCTCAGCCCAAAAATATAAAGGGTAAAAAGGCAAATGAAACTCACAATCCAATATTTTGTAGTAAAAATATTCATACGACGAAACTGAATATTGCAGGGTTGGCCTCGGATTCACGAACCTATATCATTTGTATATATATATATATATATATATATATATATTAATACACATAATCATATTCGAACAAATTTATTCTTAATTTATATCTTAAATTACATATTATAATTATTTAGTTTGTGTATATATTCAAAATGATTAATATTTATTTAGTTATATTAATATATCCATATTTATATATATATAATTGTTTAGCGTTATATTTAAAATCAATAGTTTATTATATGCAATTACTTATATAAAAAATAGGTTTGATATATAGTTAAATGAAATGTTAATATAATTTTTGGTATATGTTATCTGTATATACTTTGTGTACATAATAATTATCCAAAAAAATAGTTTTGATTAAAAATGGTTTACTAATAATAACAATAGTAATAACTTTATTAATATTGATAATACTAATAATAACAGTGTTAATTTTCTAAACTTATAACTACAGTTTTTATAACTAAATTTCACAATCATATATATATTTGCACTGGTGTTCATATAATTTATAGCCTGTTTCCGAATTTTACCATAACAACTTTTATTACTAACTTCATAGTTGTTTTTAATGTGTTCTTAGTCATAATAATCAATAATAACAATAGTAATGATACAATCATAATAATACTAATAATACTAATGTTAATACTAATAATCATTATAAACTAACTATATTAATGATAGTAATTTTATAGCACAATAATACTAGTAAGTGATAATAATAATAATAATAATAATAATAATAATAATAATAATAATAATAATAATAATAATAATAATAATAATAATAATAATAATAATAATAATAATAATAGTAATAGTAATAATAATAATAATAATAATAATAATAATAATAATAATAATAATAATAATAATAATAATAATAATAATAATAATAATAATAATAATAATAATAATAAGGGTAATGATGATAGTAAAAAAAAAAAGACTACCTTATATAGTTTTTCCAAAGAAAATGGCAGAGACGGGGATTGAACCCGAGACCCCTCGTAAACCCGTGACACCCTCTAACCGTTCTTCCAATTTGTTTTTACTGAATTTATTTCCCCCTAATTATTTATTACCCGAAAATCTGTTGTTCCTGTTCATCTTCTTCATAACTCCAAATCCATTTCCAATCCCTTTTATTCTTAATAGAAGTTACAACTTGATTTCACGATTTAATATCCGACTCATAAACAGTTATTTGAGATTAATTGAAAGAAAAGAAAAAAAAATTAAAAAAATAGACAGCTGCAGTTCGTCGCTGAAAAAAAAATTTCGAATTTTAGTGCATTATAGCGAAAATGTATAACACAAAACAATTTGTAAATTGTTTATAGAAACTAAAGAAATCACCAATTCAATTTGAATCGAAACGTATAACGCAAATTTGATTGAAGAACAAAATTTGACTTTTAAAAACCAAAAGCTTTGACTTCAAAATTCGTCTTTGATTTTGTAAATTAATCATTAAAACTTTGAAGATAGTTTACATGAAAGGTTTACAGCAAATCGGCATTAAAGGATTTTGTAATTTCGTTAGAATGTGAATTATGAGCAAAAAAATGAGGTTGACAGAGCACCCGACTGTTTTCCCATATTTTTCTTTGATAAAATCGAGCTGTCAACAAACATAATTGTTATAATTGAAGATGAAAATGGAAGAACTGAATGAGTTAGTCCTTTACACTGAATAATTCGTTGTTTAATATAAAGAAGTGGTTGACAGATAATGGAGCCAAGAACAGACGAATTTGGAAGAAAAAAAATAATAGAACTCGACTCTGATGGCTAACAGATTTTGGAAGCTGTCTGTGATTGGGGTCTACTGATATTCCACTTAATTATATAATTTAAAAGCACGTTTGGGACTTGAAATAGAATACCTAAATATCTGTATTAGTATATTGAGTATATTAGTGTTTACATATATATATATATACGGTGTACATCTGTATTTATTTATATATACGGGGTATTTCTGTATTTATAGAAATTTTATATTAAATTCTATAACATACATTACTAATATAAATTTAAAATCCATTATTATTGTTAATTTTAATAACGATACTAATAATAATAATAGAATTAATAATAATAATAAGATTAATATAATTGATCAAAATAATACTAGTAATAATCTGGATATAACATGTTACATGTATCAAAATTTTACATTTATATAATATATATACTAATATTGATAATACTGATATTAATATCAATATTAATATTCAGATTAATAACAAAAAAAAAGTAACAATAATGATTATATTTTAACTTCTAATTATATATACTAATACTATATATTATTAGTTATCTAATACTAAATGTTTATATATATTATATATATTTTAACATTCGTACTTTTTAACAATATACATATAATAATAATTATGTATAGAACTTGTATATATATATATATTCAATTATTATGTATAATTATGTTTTAAATAATAAATTTTATTAATTGAATAATTAAAACAATTAAACTCAAAATATAACATTATTCATTTATTGTCTTGTTAACGTTGATCAATTGTGTTTGAAATCCTTTATATTAAATATACCCTATATATTTAAAATAAGAAGTTTCAGTTATTTTTAAAATAACTAATTCACATAATAATTCATTAATATATTTAATATAGTTATTTATATTTACATTTATATTTATATAATTTTAGAGTCTCAACATTACAGACTTTGCTTATCGTGTCAAAACATATAAAGATTAAGTTTAAATTTGATCGAAAATTCCCGGGTCATTACAGTACCTACCCGTTAAAGAAATTTCGTCCCGAAATTTGAGTGAGGTGGTCATGGCTAACAATAAAAATGTTTTCATGACAAGTATGAGTTGATAAATTAAGTTTTATCATCATTGAGTAATATGGATAAAAATAATTCGATTATTCGAAGAGTACGAACGAAGCTATTGTAAAAGAGTGAAATGAGTATATGTAAGTCCGTCTGAATCGGTGACGTAGTCACTGTTGATATTTCGGAATCCCAGGGATTTAAAGAAATCTTCGAAATCTAAAAGATTTGATTCTTCGACGAATAAGGAAATTAAGATCTCTTCAATTAAATGCGATGATCTGCCTCGATTGCTATGTCTGATATTTCCATTATAAATTAAACTCTTCCGTTCCCTTATTTTCATCATTCCAATACTTTCTTTCTTAGTTCATACATCTAAAGGATTGTGAAAATGCTTAATCCAGTTCTAATCCTTGATATTTTCCTAATTATCATTTCTGTCATCCTTCTTTTCAATCTTCCACCAGAAAGATCTATTTACTTCTACTATTACCTTGGGTGATACTATTCTTAATTATATCGTGTCTTTATATTGCTATTCGTATTAATATCCACGATTTGTAACCTTCGTGTTGTTATTGGGCTTTATATTTTTTCTTATATTTTGGATCTCTTTGCCTTTTTATTATCCTCTCGACCTCTAGTAAATCGAGTAATGATCCAGAATTTGTAATTATGGAGTTTCGAATGAACTTAATGTTGTAAACAAGAAAGAACGAAATCACACAATTTGATTTGTCAAATTATTAGAATCATTGAGAATAGAACTATCAAGAATATACTTTCTTGATATGTTCAGTAGTTAAGCAGAATGAAAGTGTCATGTAACATGACACATGATGACGTTATAATCTGTGAATCATCATGTTCCGTTTAGAAACTCAGCATGACTTACTGTAATATAATCACATTGATCAAGTGTCATTATATTATACTAACTCATGCATCAGTTCCCAACATTACTTCAATAACATTCATAATTTAAGCTCGAAAGTTTTACAGAATATAGAAACTAACAGTTTCTATATGATGTAACACTGATAGCACTAATAGATTAATGATTCAGATAAGAATAGTTATGAAAATATCGTCAGAATTATGGAGGATATTTATAATGAAAGATACGATGATATCTTGGAATTTCTAATATCGAAGGATGGTGAAGAAAATTTGTCCGCAAGAGTTGGGAGTCAGAAGCAAGGTATTCGCTAAAGATTTCATCAGAAACAGAATCATCAAGATTCTTAATATCTAAGTTTAGTCCTTGTGATTTGTTCAGAGACTCCTTCGTAGTTTGCTCAATCAGTTTTTCAGTTTCAACTTTTCTGAGCTTTTCCAACATACTATTTTGTATCATCAAATTTCTGACGATTAAGGTCGTTTACGGTTGCCCACAGTTTCTGCTGCTTCATTCAGCTTTTTCAAAGTTCAATGTATTGATTCGTAGGCTGGGTGCTTTTTCAGAATTTCAGAATGAAAGATCATAATTCTTAAGAGATAAATGTTATACATATAACTGTTAATGTAGATATGCTGTGAGTTTTCAAAGTACCGATTGTTGATTCCCGATAATTGGTATGGCAGTTCTCGTTACAAGATGCGGATGAGTATATGATAGAGTTTCAATGAATAAATATAATGATTTATCAGAGAGATTAAATTCAAGAAGCAACGAGGTTGCTGGTACATCTGCTGGTAATATGGTGGAATATAAAGGTTCTTCGGTAACAATAAAAGAGCATACATATAAATCAAGGTGATAATAAGGTTGTTTCGAACGAAAAGTCGAAGTTGATTTGCTGGAGCTGTGACAAAATTTGCTACTTTGAAAGGAATTACCAAGTTATTTAGGGTAATAATAACACTAAAGGAATTAGCACAACTACGTGTTAAACGTTTACTCAGTTTCCGAGAGTTTTTCAGATGCATAACTAAATGCATCAATCTTTTCTCCCGTAGATGAAGTGCGGTTGGTTCATCCTCTCGTTTGAGATGTTTTCAAGAATCATGAAAGGTTTGAACGCAGATTATAATCGTCAAGATACAATTTAGGTTTAAGATGAAATCAAGTGGTAAACTTGAAGAATTGTTTAGTTTCATATATTATAATCAATATTTTAATTTATTTTAATTGTCCAATGTTATTAGTCCACAGTTGACAGTCCAATAATTCATATATAGTTTAATATATAATATTCGAATTAATTAATACGTATCGTGACCCGTGTACATGTCTCAAACTCGATCACAACTCAAAGTACATATATTATTATAGAATCAACCTCAACCCTGTATAGAGAACTCGATCATTACTGCATATAGAGTGTCTATGGTTATTCCAAATAATATATATATATATATATATATATATATATATATATATATATATATATATATATATATATATATATATATATATATATATATATGCGTCGATATGATATGTCAAAACCTTGTATACGTGTCCCGATATTTAAAGTGCGTAAAATAAATACAGAAATTAAATGACGATAAATAAAATGCATAAAGTAAATAACAGAAATTAAATGACGATAAATAAAATTGCGAGAATGTAAATTGTGATAATTAAATTGTGAATAATAAAGTGTAATCAGTTAGCTGGGCACAATTAGTTAGGAACAGTTAGCGTGGATTCTTAACAAAATTTCTCATAGTTAATTTGTTTGTTTCTAACAAATTTTATTTTATCAAATGTTTTCTTCATTATGCCACTTGTTGGATTCTGATAAATCAAAATCCAAATATGAAATTGGATGAAAATGGTTATTCTGTGGTGAACGGATTTATATATCAGTGGATGTAAGAAGGATAGTGAATGACTGTTGGATCAGATTCGGAGAATGTACAGTGTACTTATTAATGTGAAATCTAAATATTCCTCGGGTATTACCTACCCGTTAAAATATTTTCATCATTAACAGTTTGTACAATAAAACTTTTAATTACCATCTTCATGAAAACTTATATACATACATATTTTCTTCAGACGTAATCATGGATTTAATGAGTCAATGTGATATTAAACTCATCAGATTTACGGCTAGAACTAGAGTACATAATCTCTAAAATATTAGAGATTATATAATCGCCATGAAGGATAAAGATAGTTTATGTAGAACGATTCGTAGAATGATGATTATGCTTGAGGTATAGACTACGAGGTTGAGACGTGTGATGATGTTGTTGTGGTTGGTACTTATTATACTGCTGGTGCTGCTGATGGTGGTACTGTTGCTGTCGGCGCTACAAGTGTTGTTGGTGCTGAGGTTGATGATGATGTTGGTGTAGTAAATATAGCATGTAGATCACGCACCATTCCTGTCAGGTTTTCTATCCTACCCTCTATCATTTCTATCCATCCACTCATCTGATTCGATAGATCTTGATTATCAATTCGAAGTTCCCTAACTTCTTCTAATATTCCCCTTCGATTGGTATTCGGAAGTAGAGGTTGAATATTTTTTGAGATTGCAGTATGTGACCTTCGAGGTGGAAAACTTTAGCAAGAAGGGTGAATACAGTATTGCGCATAAGTTCACCGGTGAGTACATCGTTTTCTCCGATGTTAGGAGGTAAGTTTGGTTCGCAGTAGGGCTCGCCTTCTTCATTTCTCCATCGAGTGAGTAAGTCTCGGACCCACCCCCATCTCCTCCAGAAAGAAAAATAGCTAAACGGTGGAGACATTTCGGGTTCATTGACTTCGGAGTCTACTTCAATACGTATCTCAAAATTGCTTCTGGAACTAATGGAATCCAAGCTAGGTGTAAGATCCATCTCTTTAGAGGATTTTCGATATGAAATGATTTTCGGTTATTGGATAATATTCTAATTATATAGAATATCTACTATAGTACAGAAGATCCCGTAGATTACGGAGGAAATTATGGAAACGTGTCAGATAAAGTCTACAGTAATAGATACGCTAAGATATGGATTTTGTCTATACACTATTCATGCAATTAATGCAGTAAGACGTGTCTAGACTAGGAATGGTAAGCAGGTAATTTTCTAAGGATAATGTCGTGCCCCGTCCTAATCTATCTGGACGAATACATTACAATTGATTACATCGCGAGGTACTTGACCTCTATATGATACATTTTATAAACATTGCATTCGTTTTTAAAAGACAAACTTTCATTACATCGAAAGTTTACGGTATGCATACCATTTCATAATATATCCAACTATAATTGACTTAATAATAATCTTGATGAACTCAACGACTCGAATGCAACGTCTTTTGAAATATATCATGAATGACTCCAAGTAATATCTTTAAAATGAGCAAATGCACTGCGGAAGATTTCTTTCATACCTGATAATAAACATGCTTTCAAGTGTCAACCAAAAGGTTGGTGAGTTCATAGGTTTATCATAAAATAATAAAATTCATCATTTTGATAGACCACAAGATTTAAATCCTGCATGGTACAAATGGGCCCGAATCCTATACCCACCTGTAATGTACATGCGATATCTTTTAAATACAGTACACCTTTCTGGTGTACGAAATCATCTTTCATAAATCTTAGTAACCGTACACATATCTCGTGCACAAAAATAACATACACATAACCTGTGTATAAAATCATTCTCTCGATACATAACATTCACTTTTCATTTCTTTCATAGCTTGGCTTAGTAACCGACCTTAACATATAATGCGCATAATAATATCCCCAAAACAGAACATCTCGTCTGTATAATAATCATATAAACTTCGAAGTACTAAACACCACGCCCACTAGCCCTTCCGTCTAGTGAACATTCTGGGTGGGGGTGTTAAACTCGGTAGCTACCTTTAGGATTCGCGTCAATTAGGAGTGCACTAATTCTCAAAATTAGTGATGTTCCCTAATTCTTAGGTTACCAAGCAATAATAATCAGGGGAAAAATATTCATATCAATTGTGGCAATTATCACGTCCACATAATTCAATGGTGGCAATTATCACGTTCACATAACTCATTCGAGGACTGTTTTGCTTGTGTCTATCTCGTCAAACATTTATAAAAGCATTTCATGTATTCACAATTCAAAGTATATTTCAAAAGCATTTAATAAAGCAGTTGTAAAAACAGCGCATGTATTCTCAGTCCCAAAAATGTAAAGAGTAAAAGGGAATCAAATGAACTCACCTAATATATTTTGTAGTAAAAATACATATGACTATATTGAACAATGCTGGGTTGAAAGGATCCGAAACTAATCATCCGGACGTTGTCCATATTGATTACAAACGAATTACAATAGTTGATAACATTGCGAGGTACTTGCCCTCTATATGATACATCTTACAAACGTTGCATTTATTCTTAAAAGGCAATCTATAGTTACATCCATAATTGACATATTCGCCTGACATTTCATAATATTCAAATGACCTAAACCGCCATTTACTTAATAATAGTCTCTATGAACTTCAATGACTCGAATGCAACGCCTTATGATATAAGTCCTTAATGGCCTCAAGTAGTATCCTTAGTACGAGATAATGCACAGCGGAAGACTTAATTCATACCTGAGAATAACATGCTTTAAAATGTCAACATAAAGTTGGTGAGATATAGGTTTAATGTCGACAGCGATATAAATATAGACCACAAGATTTCATATATAAACATTTTAATAAAAATATTCTAAGTGGTTGAGCACTTGGTAACCATACTTAACAATTAATCACGTCGCATATTCCCTTTAATATGAAATCTTACTACACTGTACCAAGTGTAGTCACGAAACGAAGTACTGTGCAACCGTTGAATACTGGTCGTCCAGTCCGGTTGGGGTTGTCAGGCCCGATAGATCTATCAACAGGATTCGCGTTTACAATACCGCTGTAAATATTAGTTACCAAGCTACAGGGAAGTATGCCAGTGGTACAACTCAACGTAGAATATATTTTTCAGTTACTTGTGTCCATAACGTAAAACATAAAATACATGTATTCTCATCCCGAAATATTTAGAGTTTAAAAGTGGGACTATATACTCACTTTCGTCTTGAAGATATATATAATTTGACTTGGTCTCCGGTTGATATCACGAACCTATCCATATATAATATATCAATACCTTTTCTTTTTAAACAAACGTCACATATATATACTTGTTATACTTTTAATACTTTGAATAATTCCTTAGTCCGTAGTTAGCAGCTCGTTGTTAGTAATTCAATTTTAATGGTTCATTTTTAGATGTTTAATATACCCGCAATGAAATAAATAAAACCCCCAACGAAATAAATAAAACCCCATCGTATATGTATTGGTCGAGATTAATCTTGACCCACGGTACCGGTGTTGTCAAATGACGTGTTGCGTACATAAAGTACCGGTGTTGTCAAATAACGTGTTGCGTACAAACATGGGATCTTATGATTAATCTTCTCGTGTTGTTTACGGGTGATCCTGAAGCATATAAAATTGAATTATAAGTACATATATATAAAATATCATGTTATCTTAGAAATATGTGATTTATTTAATTTTTCCCAATTAATCCCGAAGTTAAACAAGTCTAGGATAACCAATTTTGTTTCGGTCATAGTTTCTTCGTTACAAATCCGTTTTCGTTGATTCAACTTGCCATCTCCTTGGATCGAGTCCCTCTTTAAGACTATGAACTGAAAATACCTTGGTTTGCATTCAAAATCACACGGCATAGGTGAAACTTTAGTGAAACTTATGAAGTTAAACATTTTTGTTACAAAAAATAACACTTAATGACCATTTTTCTAAAAATACTTATACTTTGAATTAAATCATGAAATTTTTATGTGTTATCATATTCATAGTAAAAATTATTTTTCCAGAAAATAAACCTCCAATTCAAAGTTTAAAATGGTTTTTAATTATCCAACCCAAAACAGTCCCCGGTTGCACTCCGACGTCGTAAAAACAGTTTTTAAGATATTCTTTGAAAAACCAAGTTATACCTTGTTAAGTTAGCATATATTTAAGTTATATTACAGGTCTTGAAGTATTTTAAAAGTTAAGTTAGAAGGATCTATTTAGTTTGCAAACAAGTTTGAAAACTTTCAAACTATGTTCTTGTTGTTAAAATTGTATACCACAAAATATGATAGCTATATATATATATGAATCGAATAAGGTTATGAACATAGATACTACCTCAAGTTCCTTGGACAAGGTTGCTGTAAAAGAGGAGTAAAAAGCTAGAACCAAAAGGGTGATGGAATTGGATGAAAGATTGGAAGTAAGTTTGTGTTCTTGGAAGGATTTCTTGAAGTGTTTTTGTATGGTTTTCTTATGGTGTTTAAGTAAGGTTTTTGAAGCTAAATGATGGGGAAAATGCTTGGAGATGATCAAGTATGAAGTTAAGAGTATTTTGAGAGATAAATGGAAGTGTAAGTATGAGAAAATGGGGTGAAGAAATGGTGTGCATGCATAAAAACGTTTTTAGGTTATAAAGGAAAAAAAAAATACCTAACTTTGTTTTCTTGCTAAATAATTCATGCTACTTGACAAATGGTTGGTTCCACATGTTTCTTAATCATTTAAGGCTGCTAAGGAGCAGATTTTTATTGGTATATACCAATAGTAAATACATCTAGAAGCTGCGTATGATACGGGTACATATACCCTAGGTATACGTATAGAAATCTTTGAGAAAATGGAACGAGGATTCAAATATAGCTATCTTTTGTAAATATACTTATATTGTTTTATGTATTTAAGTCTTTAAAAGTGATTAAATACATTACTTATACGATATATGTATAAACATTATAGGTCATAAGTATTTAAGTCAAATAACGTTACGTATGGTTATCGTTTTGAAAACTTAAGTTAGTAGTTTCAAAATATACTTATAACTTATTGTTATTAATACAAAATGAGATATTAAAATATTCTTAGATCATGTTAAATATGTATATATACATATATATACACAAACGTATAATTATCATATATTGTATAGTTCGTGATATCATCGGTCAAACTAGACGGTCAAACGTTGTGTAAAACTCTTTTCGAAAACATAAGTCTCAACAATTTGGATTGCTTATCATGTTGGTAAGGTTTAATTTATGTAAATATTAATCTTATGAGTATAGAATGATCGAAAAAGTGCGGGTCAACTTTAGGGTTTTTGCTTATCGTGTCGGAACCACATAGAGATTAGAGTTTAAATTTGGTCGGAAATTTCCGGGTCGTTACAGTACCCACCCGTTAAAGAAATTTCGTCCTCGAAATTTGGTAGAGGTTGTCATAAATAACAATAGGAATGTTTTCATGACGAATATGAGGTAATAATTAAATTTTATCATTATTGAAAGATTTAGATAAAACGATTCGGTTATGTGAGACGCACGAGCGAAGCTATCACAAAAGAGTGAAATGAGTAAATATAGAATTGTTGTAACCGATGACATGATTATGATCGATTTCCGGGATTTAAGGGTTTTAAAGAAAATCTTATGTAATAAGATTTAGTTTTGCGGCGATCAGGATCTTCTTTGATTTAACGCGGCAATCTGTTTTGATTTCTTTGTCGAATATTTCACTATAAATTTACCTCCTTCCCTTTCTTTCTTCCCACATCTTCTATTATTTCTCTTTAGTTCCTACTTTAAGACATTCGCTAATATGCTCCATCCCATTCTAATCCTTGTTATATTTCTAACTTTCATATCTTTCATTCTTCTTTTTCATCTATCACCAGAAGAATCTATTCTCTTTTATCCTTTCCTTGGAATTATAATGTTTTTAATTCTCCCGTGCCTTTACGTTGCAATACGTATTGATATGCACGGTTTGTAGTTTCGGGGTTGTTGTTAGGTTTTATACCTTCCCTTATATTTCGATGTTCCTACTCCCGTCCCTTAAAATCATTGTCATCCACAGTTAATGCTCTCTCTTATTTGATGTGGTTTATGTTCCTATTTCTATTCTGAGGTTTTGTCCCTTCGTTTCTTCTTCCCGTCCTCGAGCCAAGCGAACAATGGTCCGAAATTCGTAGGTAGGAAATTTGGAATGAACCTAGCTATTGGTTTTAGAATGAAATTGTAATGACACGATCTTGATTCGTTAAATTACTCGAATATTCCGGAAAAATAGAACTATCAAGGTGATACGTTCTAATATGTTTGGAGACTTGATAGAATGTAAGAGCCGTGTAACATGGCACATGATGACGGTACTGTGAATCATCACATTCCATTAGAAACTTAACATGACTTACTGTAATATAATAAAGTTGATCAAGTTTCATTATATTATACTAATTCATGCATCAGTTCCCAACACTACTTCAAATCATTTATATTTTAATCTCGGAGGTTTCAGAATTTAGAAATTAACACAGTTTCTTTTATATTGTAACGCAGATGTTACGGAGAGATAAATGATCGCAGATAGGAATAGTTGTAAAAATATCTCCAGAAATATGAAAAATATGTATAACGAATGATATGAAGATATCTTATAATATCAAAGATAAGATGATGATGAAAAATATCATCCGGGCAAGGTTTTGAATAAAGAGTAGGGTTCTTACTGACGGTTTCAGGAGGTACGGAATCGTTTATATTCTTTGAGAGCAGGTTCAGTCCCTGTGATTTATCCACAGCCTCTTTCATACTTTGCTTCATCCGTTTTCTAGTTCCAAACTTTTTTTTTTTCAGCTTTACCACCTTACTATTCTTTGTCATCAAACTTTTGACCGTTAAAGTCGTTTACAGTTTTTGCTGCTTCGTTAGCATTTCAAGAACTATTTCATAGTCTCGGGTGTTTTTCAGAAACTTCACGTTCAGATTATGAAATTCTTAGTGATAAACATTATAGATATGATGGAAGAAGTTCCGCGAGATTTTCAAAATAATGATTGTTGATTTCGCCAAAAGGATAACGATCTGCTGGTGCACCTGTTGATGTTGTCGAGGGATATAAAAGGTTTTCCGGTAATGACGGCGAAAGGACAAGGTATAAATATCATGATTATAATAGAAATAATCTCACTGAAAAGTCGAAGTGGAGCTGTGACAAAATTAGCTTCTTCAAAAGGAATTGTAGGGTTGTTCTTGCTAATAAATGGCAAAGGATTCAATACGTTATGTGTTAAATTATGAATTTGGGTTCGAGAGTTCTTCAGGTGTATAACTATATGTATAAATCTTCATTCCGTAGGCGAGGTGCGGCGGGTTCAACTTCTCGGTCGAGGTGTTTTCAGGAATCATGAAAGGATTTGAATGCGAATTGTAATCGTCAAGTTACGAATGAGGTTTAAGATAAAATCAAGTGGCAAGCTTGAAGAATTGTTTAGCTTCATATGTTACAATCAACATTTTAATTCATTTTAATTGTCCAGAGTTAGCCGGAACAGTTAGCGTGGAATCCTTAATAGATTTTTAATTAGTTAAATCGTGTGTTTCTAACAATTTTTTTTATTTTGTCCAATGTTTTCTTCTTTATGCCACTTGTTGGATTCCGAATATGAAATTTGATTGAAAATGGTTATTCTGGGGTGAGCGGATACGAATATCGGTGGTTGTAAGTAAGATAATAGATAACCGTTGAATCAGATTCAAGAATGTACAATATAACTTATTAATGTGAATTCTAAATATTCCTCGGGTACTACCCACCCGTTAAAATATTTTCATCATTAATAGTTTGTACGAAGGAATTTTTAATGACTATCTTTATGAAAATATACTTGCATATATATTTTCTTCAGAGATAATCATAGATTTAATGAGTCAATAAGATATTAAACTCATTTGATTTATCGTTAATTCTAGATTACATAATCTCTAAGACTTTAGAAATTACATAATTGTCATACGATACGTAAAGCGAAGATAATCGATGTAGAACGATATATTGAACGAAGATCATACTCGAAGTACAGATATTGAGTCGTGTGATGTTGATATTCGAGATACAGATTGTGATGTTGAGATTTAAGGCGCGGTTGTGTTTGGGGTGATAAAGGTACTGTCGGTGTTGACGATGGTAGTACGGATTATGCTGCTGGTGCTGCTGTTGGTGTTTGTAACCTTCGCACCATATTCTCCAAAACCACTACCCGAGCACGGAGTTCGTTGACTTCTTCTATTATTCCGGGATGATTGACTGTTGGAACGAGCGAATGAACAAGATTTGAAATATGGGATAGTATGTAATCATGACGAGATACTCTAGAAATGAGCGAGAAAATGGTGTTTCGAATAGGTTCGCCGGTAAGTGCTTCAGGTTCATCGTTAAGAGGACAATTTGGTGGATGGAATGGATCACCTTCTTCTTGCCTCCAGAAATTTAGTATATTACGAACCCATCCCCAATTCATCCAGAATAGATGATGGGAAATTGGTTGATCCATTCCGGTAACGCTGTTCTCGGAGCTCGAATGGAAATCCATATCGGCGAAGCTATCAAAGTCGGAGGAATTTGAGCTGGATGAAGAATCCATCTTGTATGGTCGGAGAAATGAATTTTTGGTTTGGAATAGATTATAGGAGTTGGGTTTGGTACTCTTCAATACATAATTTACATATGTATATATAATATCAAAATCCCATGAATTACGGAGAATCTTTGAAATACGTCAGGCAATGTCTATAGTAACAGATACGCTAGGATATGAATTTTGTCTATACATTATCGATGCACTAAATGCAGTAAGACGTGTCTAGACTTAAGAATGATAAGCAGGCAGTTCCCTAAGGATGATAAGCAGATGATTTCCGACTAGGATTGATAAGCAAAACTTTTGACAGGCAGACACGGTCAAAGTCCAGACTCACTTAATGTATCCTAACAACTACTAGTTAGACACACTAATGTAAGGCCTGGTTCGCTAAGACCAACGCTCTGATACCAACTGAAAGGATCCGAAACTAATCATCCGGACGTTGTCCATATTGATTACAAACGAATTACAATAGTTGATAACATTGCGAGGTACTTGCCCTCTATATGATACATCTTACAAACGTTGCATTTATTCTTAAAAGGCAATCTATAGTTACATCCATAATTGACATATTCGCCTGACATTTCATAATATTCAAATGACCTAAACCGCCATTTACTTAATAATAGTCTCTATGAACTTCAATGACTCGAATGCAACGCCTTATGATATAAGTCCTTAATGGCCTCAAGTAGTATCCTTAGTACGAGATAATGCACAGCGGAAGACTTAATTCATACCTGAGAATAACATGCTTTAAAATGTCAACATAAAGTTGGTGAGATATAGGTTTAATGTCGACAGCGATATAAATATAGACCACAAGATTTCATATATAAACATTTTAATAAAAATATTCTAAGTGGTTGAGCACTTGGTAACCATACTTAACAATTAATCACGTCGCATATTCCCTTTAATATGAAATCTTACTACACTGTACCAAGTGTAGTCACGAAACGAAGTACTGTGCAACCGTTGAATACTGGTCGTCCAGTCCGGTTGGGGTTGTCAGGCCCGATAGATCTATCAACAGGATTCGCGTTTACAATACCGCTGTAAATATTAGTTACCAAGCTACAGGGAAGTATGCCAGTGGTACAACTCAACGTAGAATATATTTTTCAGTTACTTGTGTCCATAACGTAAAACATAAAATACATGTATTCTCATCCCGAAATATTTAGAGTTTAAAAGTGGGACTATATACTCACTTTCGTCTTGAAGATATATATAATTTGACTTGGTCTCCGGTTGATATCACGAACCTATCCATATATAATATATCAATACCTTTTCTTTTTAAACAAACGTCACATATATATACTTGTTATACTTTTAATACTTTGAATAATTCCTTAGTCCGTAGTTAGCAGCTCGTTGTTAGTAATTCAATTTTAATGGTTCATTTTTAGATGTTTAATATACCCGCAATGAAATAAATAAAACCCCCAACGAAATAAATAAAACCCCATCGTATATGTATTGGTCGAGATTAATCTTGACCCACGGTACCGGTGTTGTCAAATGACGTGTTGCGTACATAAAGTACCGGTGTTGTCAAATGACGTGTTGCGTACAAACATGGGATCTTATGATTAATCTTCTCGTGTTGTTTACGGGTGATCCTGAAGCATATAAAATTGAATTATAAGTACATATATATAAAATATCATGTTATCTTAGAAATATGTGATTTATTTAATTTTTCCCAATTAATCCCGAAGTTAAACAAGTCTAGGATAACCAATTTTGTTTCGGTCATAGTTTCTTCGTTACAAATCCGTTTTCGTTGATTCAACTTGCCATCTCCTTGGATCGAGTCCCTCTTTAAGACTATGAACTGAAAATACCTTGGTTTGCATTCAAAATCACACGGCATAGGTGAAACTTTAGTGAAACTTATGAAGTTAAACATTTTTGTTACAAAAAATAACACTTAATGACCATTTTTCTAAAAATACTTATACTTTGAATTAAATCATGAAATTTTTATGTGTTATCATATTCATAGTAAAAATTATTTTTCCAGAAAATAAACCTCCAATTCAAAGTTTAAAATGGTTTTTAATTATCCAACCCAAAACAGTCCCCGGTTGCACTCCGACGTCGTAAAAACAGTTTTTAAGATATTCTTTGAAAAACCAAGTTATACCTTGTTAAGTTAGCATATATTTAAGTTATATTACAGGTCTTGAAGTATTTTAAAAGTTAAGTTAGAAGGATCTATTTAGTTTGCAAACAAGTTTGAAAACTTTCAAACTATGTTCTTGTTGTTAAAATTGTATACCACAAAATATGATAGCTATATATATATATGAATCGAATAAGGTTATGAACATAGATACTACCTCAAGTTCCTTGGACAAGGTTGCTGTAAAAGAGGAGTAAAAAGCTAGAACCAAAAGGGTGATGGAATTGGATGAAAGATTGGAAGTAAGTTTGTGTTCTTGGAAGGATTTCTTGAAGTGTTTTTGTATGGTTTTCTTATGGTGTTTAAGTAAGGTTTTTGAAGCTAAATGATGGGGAAAATGCTTGGAGATGATCAAGTATGAAGTTAAGAGTATTTTGAGAGATAAATGGAAGTGTAAGTATGAGAAAATGGGGTGAAGAAATGGTGTGCATGCATAAAAACGTTTTTAGGTTATAAAGGAAAAAAAAATACCTAACTTTGTTTTCTTGCTAAATAATTCATGCTACTTGACAAATGGTTGGTTCCACATGTTTCTTAATCATTTAAGGCTGCTAAGGAGCAGATTTTTATTGGTATATACCAATAGTAAATACATCTAGAAGCTGCGTATGATACGGGTACATATACCCTAGGTATACGTATAGAAATCTTTGAGAAAATGGAACGAGGATTCAAATATAGCTATCTTTTGTAAATATACTTATATTGTTTTATGTATTTAAGTCTTTAAAAGTGATTAAATACATTACTTATACGATATATGTATAAACATTATAGGTCATAAGTATTTAAGTCAAATAACGTTACGTATGGTTATCGTTTTGAAAACTTAAGTTAGTAGTTTCAAAATATACTTATAACTTATTGTTATTAATACAAAATGAGATATTAAAATATTCTTAGATCATGTTAAATATGTATATATACATATATATACACAAACGTATAATTATCATATATTGTATAGTTCGTGATATCATCGGTCAAACTAGACGGTCAAACGTTGTGTAAAACTCTTTTCGAAAACATAAGTCTCAACAATTTGGATTGCTTATCATGTTGGTAAGGTTTAATTTATGTAAATATTAATCTTATGAGTATAGAATGATCGAAAAAGTGCGGGTCAACTTTAGGGTTTTTGCTTATCGTGTCGGAACCACATAGAGATTAGAGTTTAAATTTGGTCGGAAATTTCCGGGTCGTTACATGGGTTGGCCTCAGATTCACGAACCTATGTCATTTATATATATATATATATATATATATATATATATATATATATATATATATATATATATATATATATATATATATATATATATATATATATATATATATTAACATATATCACATTTAATCAACTGAGTTTATTTATATTATATACCGTATTAGGATTAATATCTTTATATATATACGATTATATATAAAATGTTGTTACATAACTAATACTTTATTTGATAAAATAATATTGATAATAGATAGTTGTAATATTTTTATAAAAATAATAATACTAATAATAATAGTAATAATATATAATAGTATTGATAGTAAAGATATTGATAATAGTATATAAAAATCTTGTTAAAGATAATATAATAATAAGTTATTTTATTTGTATATTAAAAATAATAATATTGTTAGTAACAAGTTATACTAATAATGTTTAATAATAATACTAATTATGATGATGATGATAATAATAATAATAATAATAATAATAATAATAATAATAATAATAATAATAATAATAATAATAATAATAATAATAATAATAATAATGATAAAAATGATAATTTTACTAATAAAGTTAATTTTAAATAAAATGATAATTTTAATTTAATAATAATAATACTTATTTTCTTAATAATAATAATAGTTATAATAATAATACTCATAATAATAATAAGAATGATAATAATAATAATACTAATAATAGAAAACTACCTCAAAGAAGAGGTTTGAAAAACAAGTGTCCTTGCCCGGACTCGAACCCGCGACCACCCGCTCCCCAGCAACACCCCTTAACCATTGCACCAATTATGTTTTTCTGTTGTATTTCGATATCCCTACATATTTAACTTGATATAATTCTCTTGCTTCTTTTTCAAAAATAAAATACTCCAGCCTTGTTTCGAACTCGAGACCTCTCAGTTAACTAACACATCACCAACCATTCCTCTACTATATGATATTTATTCTAATTCATCCCTTTAATACTTTAACCCATTTAAATGAAGTCCATGTTCAATATAAAATCCCAATTTTATTAGTCTGTTTAGATGATCCAATCCATCTATTTGATTAATTGGATCAAAAGCCTGATAACTTAACACTTGATGAACCATGATTTATTCTAGTAGACATAAACAAGACACCCCGACATGTTTGGGTCGTTCATCGTCATTCTTACGTATCATCTCTGTAGCAAAAATAGAAACAGATCGAATAGATGCAGGAATTACGTATAGTTGTCTAACCTATGAGAAACATGTACAACCTTAAATGAAACACGTAATCTTCTTGCAAACTACAACGTGTGAAGAGTTACGCGAAATGCGTAATCTCCATTTATTTTCTTCGCTTACTGTTTCGTTACAGAAAACAAGATAACAGAAGTAGAATCAGGAATGCAACAGTAGCGGTGATGATTGTTCATGGGGGTTTCTCAGACACAATCAACATGGTAGATGAAGATGGTTGATGAAGGTCTGTTGTGGTGTTTTCGATGGCAGGTGGTTATAGTGGGATGGTGGTGGTCTTTATCGATGGTGCTGTGAGGCTTGTCGATTATCAATCAAAACAAGGAACAAGAATGATCATTTGTAGAAGTAGGTTCACATATGAAGATGAGAAATAGATGGAGGAGGTGACGGTTGGTTCGACAGAAAAACATAACGAAAGAAAGGTGGTGGTTAGGTCTGGGTGGTTCACGGTGGAAGTGATGGCGAGTGATGTTTGAGGTGAAGTGGTGGAGTTCTAAATGGATTTTCGATTATAGAACGTGAACCCGTGATCGAGTAAAGGTCTTGTGTGGTTCACGAAGAGAGGTGGTAGAGCGAGAGAGAGATAGGATTGTGGTGGTTTTTGGTTCGGGTTCAAAGTGCTCGTTTGTTTTAGGTCTTATTCGAATAAGAGGAGGACAGAAAATAGAAATAACGACTGGTGGTTCACGATGATGTTGTGGAGGTGATGGTTGTTTGGTTTGGGTCGTACTCAATAAACGAAAATACATAGTGATGAAGGATTAGTAGGAAGTAGTGTTTGAAAATGGGTTGTTCATAAGTATATCTTATATATTGATATGCATAAGTAAATATTAATGTTTCAATAATCAATCAAACATTATGGAGATGAGAATATAACGAAAAAGTTAGATGAATAAGGTTAGTGAGGTGTGGTGTTGGAGATGATTCTCTGGTTACTTCATTCATTGTATGTGTATATATATATATATATATATATATATATATATATATATATATATATATATATATATATATATAACTTAAATTGTGGGAAAGAGTATTCTCTTATTAAATCATGCTGTGTCAAGTAGCAATCAATCCTAACTAATCCACGAATGAAAAGCAAGTGGGTAACACAATTAATTCCATTAACAATGATATTTGATAAGCATTCAACTATAGTCATGTGAATGTAAGCTGTTGTATGTACATATATTAATTTAAAAGCTAGTAATAATTAATAAAATTAAATCCCACTGATATTTATAAAAATAAAAATAAAAGATAAAAAAAAACGTGTACTATCTTATTTTAATCTACCCACATAACATTTAGGTAATATTTCGTACTCCGTTGTTAATCAGTGCCGGATAAAAGTCTTCGAGAAAAAAATCCCAAATTTTTAGATTAACTATATTTATTTATTTTGGTCATTATGGTATAGAATTTGATCCTTAATTTGTTAAATAGAAATTACATCAACTGTCCCTCCCAATTCTGGGTAAAATATAAAAAGTGTTAAAACTTAACAAATAGTTTCTAAATCCATTTTTAATAAGCCTAAAATTTATAGAACTCATTTTCGTATCACAGTTTATTTTAAAATTACATATGTTTGAATTTAGCTTGCTTAATATCAATCGGAACATCAGACGAGTATAAAAATCATTTAATATTTATTTTTTAGTATACATTATATATATAGATTCAGGTTTTATTAAATACATTAAGTATATGTTTTCAAATAAATAAATTTAATGTTTAATCCTATATATTTATAATTAATATTCATGTACACATATATATACATATCTAAATATATATGAATTTATTTACAAATAGTTGTTCGTGAATCGTTGGGAATAGTCAAAGGACAAATGCATTAATGTAAACTGTTCCAAAATTTTGAGACTCAACTTTACAGACTTTGCTTATTATGTCGAAACCATATAAAGATTAAGTTAAAATTTGATCGGAAATTCCCGGGTCGTCACAGATAAGTAGATGATTTTCGACACGAATGAAAAGCAAAACTTTTGACATGCAGACACGGTCGAAGTCCAGACTCACTAATGCATCCTAACGACTTATTAGTTAGACACACTAATGCAGACCTGGTTCGCTAAGACCACCGCTCTGATACCAACTGTAGATACAGTGGGTACAACCACGTCCCACCCAGTGCCTTCCTAGCTAACCGCCTGGTGACCACTGAGTATACCTCAGATACTGATTTTAGGGCCTGCCTCTCGGCTACTGCCAACCCTCGTAAGGGATCGTAAGGAGTAAGAGCCAATGCTTAGTCACAGGTAACACTGTGAGAACCTCCTTTATGACTAACCCGCCACACATGGACGGAATTATACCAGCTCTGATACCAACTGTAGAGACCCGTCCTAATCCATCCGGACGAAGTCCATATCGATTATAAACGATTCACAACAGTTGGTTACATCGCGAGGTACTTGACCTCTATATGATACATTTTACAAACATTGCATTCGTTTTTGAAAAGACAATCTTTCATTACATCGAAAGTTGACGGCATGCATACCATTTCATAAAACATATAACTATAATTGACTTAATAATAATCTTGATGAACTCAACGACTCGAATGCAACGTCTTTTGAAATATGTCATGAATGACTCCAAGTAATGTCTCTAATATGAGCTAATGCACAGCAGAAGATTTCTTTCATACCTGATAATAAACATGATTTAAAGTGTCAACCAAAAGGTTGGTGAGTTTATTAGTTTAACATAAATAATCATTTTCATCATTTTAATAGACCACAAGATTTTCATTTCTCATAAACATACGTCCCATGCATAGAGACAAAAATATCATTCATATGGATTGAACACCTGGTAACCGACATTCACAATATGCATATAAGAATATCTCCATCATTCCGGGATCCTCCTTCAGATATGATATAAATTTCGAAGTACTAAAGCATCCGGTACTTTGGATGGGGCTTGTTGGGCCCGATAGATCTATCTTTAGGATTCGCGTCAATTAGGGTGTCTGTTCCCTAATTCTTAGATTACCAGACTAAAAAGGGGCATATTCGGTTTAATAATCCAGCCATAGAATGTAGTTTCATTTACTCGTGTCTATTTCGTAAATCAGTTATAAAAGCAGCACATGTATTCTCAGCCCAAAAATATAAAGGATAAGAAGGCAAATGAAACTCACAATCCAATATTTTGTAGTAAAAATATTCATACGACGAAACTGAACAATGCAGGGTTGGCCTCGGATTCACGAACCTATATCATTTGTATATATATATTAATACACATAATCGTATTCGAACAAATTTATTCTTAATTTATATCTTAAATTACATATTATAATTATTTAGTTTGTGTATATATTCAAAATGATTAATATTTATTTAGTTATATTAATATATCCATATTTATATATATAATTGTTTAGTGTTATATTTAAAATCAATAGTTTATTATATGCAATTACTTATATAAATAATAGGTTTGATATATAGTTAAATGAAATGTTAATATAATTTTTGGTATATGTTATCTGTATATTTTGTGTACATAATAATTATCTAAAAAAATAGTTTTGATTAAAAATGGTTTACTAATAATAACAATAGTAATAACTTTATTAATATTGATAATACTAATAATAATAGTGTTAATTTTCTAAACTTTCAACTACAGTTTTTATAACTAAATTTCACAATCATATACATATTTACACAGGTGTTCATATAATTTATAGCCAGTTTCCGAATTTTACCATAACAACTTTTATTACTAACTTCATAGTTGTTTTTAATGTGTTCTTAGTCATAATAATCAATAATAACAATAGTAATGATACAATCATAATAATACTAATAATACTAATGTTAATACTAATAATCATTATAATATAACTATATTAATGATAGTAATTTTATAGCACAATAATACTAGTAAGTGATAATAATAATAATAATAATAATAATAATAATAATAATAATAATAATAATAATAATAATAATAATAATAATAATAATAATAATAATAATAATAATAATAATAATAATAATAAGGGTAATGATGATAGTAAAAAAAAAGACTACCTAATATAGTTTTTCCAAAGAAAATGGCAGAGACGGGGATTGAACCCGAGACTCCTCGTAAACCCGTGACACCCTCTAACCGTTCTTCCAATTTGTTTTTACTGAATTTATTTCCCCCTAATTATTTATTACCCGAAAATCTGTTGTTCCTGTTCATCTTCTTCACAACTCCAAATCCATTCCCAATCCCTTTTATTCTTAATAGAAGTTACAACTTGATTTCACGATTTAATATCCGACTCATAAACAGTTATTTGAGATTAATTGAAAGAAAAGAAAAATAAAATTAAAAAAATAGACAGCTGTAGTTCGTCGATGAAAAAAAATAAAAAAAAATAAAATTTCGAATTTTAGTGCATTATAGCGAAAATGTATAACACAAAACAATTTGTAAATTGTTTATAGAAACTAAAGAAATCACCAATTCAGTTTGAATCGAAACGTATAACACAAATTTGATTGAAGAACAAAATTTGACTTTTAAAAACCAAAAGCTTTGACTTCAAAATTCGTCTTTGATTTTGTAAATTAATCATTAAAACTTTGAAGATAGTTTACATGAAAGGTTTACAGCAGATCGGCATTAAACGATTTTGTAATTTCGTTAGAATGCGAATTATGAGCAAAAAAATGAGGTTGACAGAGCACCCGACTGTTTTCCCATATTTTTCTTTGATAAAATCGAGCTGTCAACAAACATAATTGTTTTAATTGAAGATGAAAATGGAAGAACTGAATGAGTTAGTCCTTTACACTGAATAATTCATTGTTTAATATAAAGAAGTGGTTGACAGATAATGGAGCCAAGAACAGACGAATTTGGAAGAAAAAAATAATAGAACTCGACTCTGATGGCTAACAGATTTTGGAAGCTGTCTGTGATTGGGGTCTACTGATATTCCACTTAATTATATAATTTAAAAGCACGTTTGGGACTTGAAACAGAATACCTAAATATCTGTATTAGTATATTGATTATATTAGTGTTTACATATATATATACGGTGTACATCTGTATTTATTTATATATACGGGGTATTTCTGTATTTATAGAAATTTATTATTAAATTCTATAACATACATTACTAATATAAATTTAAAATCCATTATTATTGTTAATTTTAATAACGATACTAATAATAATAATAGAATTAATAATAATAATAATAATAATATTAATATAATTGATTAAAATAATACTAGTAATAATTCGGATATAACATGTTACATGTATCAAAATTTTACATTTATATAATATATACTAATATTGATAATACTGATATTAATATCAATATTAATATTCAGATTAATAACACAAAAAAAAAGTAACAATAATGATTATATTTTAACTTCTAATTATATATACTAATACTATATATTATTAGTTATCTAATACTAAATGTTTATATATATTATATATATTTTAACATTCGTACTTTTTAACAATATACATATAATAATAATTATGTATAGAACTTGTATATATATATATTCAATTATTATATATAATTATGTTTTAAATAATAAATTTTATTAATTGAATAATTGAAACAATTAAACTCAAAATATAACATTATTCATTTATTGTCTTGTTAACGTTGATCAATTGTGTTTGAAATCCTTTATATTAAATATACCCTATATATTTAAAAAAATAAGAAGTTTCAGTTATTTTTAAAATAACTAAATCACATAATAATTCATTAATATATTTAATATAATTATTTACATATATAATTATTTATATTTATATATATATATATATATATATATATATATATATATATATATATATATATATATACATTTTTATTTATACAACGTTGTTCGTGATGTTGGGATTTAACAAGTTTCATGATACATAAAACCTTTTAAGAATCAAATTAAAGCAGAAGCATGTTGTTATTACCATTTAAACTTGTTAATCTTTAACCAATTAAAGTTAAATCCCAATTAGGATCAAGTTATGAAGTATGCTTACAAACTACAAGCAAGTAAAGAGTTTATACCTACTCCAAGCTTGTAAGTGATGATGAAGATGTTGAAGAATGGAGCTTTAAAATGAACCCTCAAGTGTGCAATACCCTAATCCTTTGATGAACCAACACCACCCTTTAAGTTAGTTAAGATTTAGACACTTAACTAGCTAATTAACCAAGCTTAAAACCCTTTTATTTGCACCCAAAATTCTGATCAGCAGCAACTAGAAAGATGATGGTGAATGGAGCCTCAAAACTATGAAATCTCAAGAGATAATACCCCAAACTTTTACCCAACACCTAATACTATGGTTAGGATTTATTGACACTTGAAGATAAGCTTCCAAACAAGCTCAAGGATTCTCTATTCTAGCTCCAAAATTTGGCCAGAATGCAGCAAGTTTGAAAAAGAGAGTGTTTTTGCATGTATGGATGTATTATGTATTCTCTCTTGAGTCAAGGACTTGATACCCATGTACCTTAATACTTGTGTTATGTTAAAAGTAACAAAACAAGCATGGGATGCTTGTCTTGGAGTCCCAAAATCTGCATTCCACTTCACATGGGTTTTATATAAAATAACCCTTTTATTTTTATAAAACTTGTATAAAAAAAAACATGACTTGTTAAGTTACATACATATTTATTTTATAAACCTTTTATAAAATATAACACAATGTATTGTTTATCCTTATAAACAATTAAGTCCTTAATTTAAAAATTATCCAAATAATTTATCTCAAGTAATAATATTTTAGAAAACCGATTTTCAAAAATCCAAGTGTCGCGTATTGATTTAATGATCCATTCATTAAGATAAAATACGATTAAGGTGTCGGTAAGCTTGTTATTGGGTATGACCCGACTTGGATCATAACATATTAGCCACATTAATTAAATATGTCTCTTGGGCATACGAAAACCTTCAATCTCCCACTTGCACGAGAAACATAAGAAATTAATGCAAGTGATGGATACCACCTAACGACCGTCCATCACCCCCAATATGTTATGACTTTTTGCCATTCAATAACATCATCCCTTTCGAGTTCCCATATCGAATATGAATAGGTGAATCTTTCATCACATCCTTTCGTCCTAGATGTCATGTTAAATCCAAGAGATACAGAGTGATCACTCTCTTTTAGATTTAACTTTATCAGGCCTTAGACATCTGACTCTCAACGAATAAGAGGGACAAATTCCATCTTGACTAAATACGTCCTAAATATATACCTTGCATTATACCTGAGCTCTTCCTTATGAACTACCATATTTCAGAATAGCGAAGGAAAGAATCAAGGCACAATACTCGATAAATATCTGAACCCAATATGTATCTCAGGTCAGAGGATACAATGATATTCGCCTTTACTCAAGATTACACGTGATCAACCACAAAGGCTCCATTCAGTAAATCTTGAGGGCGGGTCTTCCAATATTTGTATCCCACAAATATCTATGAACCTTGGTTGCAACCTTGCCCCACATTCATTCCGTGAATGTATACCAATCCAAGTTCATAATAGTCTAAACCTCACACTTGCTCCCACAAATGTGATCGACTACGGAATTTAGAATAATAGCTTATTCATGGATAAAATATGCAAAATAGGAACCTGACTCATGATTAATAAATTAACACCATATTTATATTAATGAGTTTGAACAAATTTCGTTCCGTTACAATACTTAAAACAGATCATGACCAATCACTAGAATATCGAAGCCCTAATGCACAAACATGTCCTGCATGTTTTGCTCCATGTAAGAGCTTCGTGAGAGGATCCGCTATATTAAGATCTGTGTGAACTTTGCGAATACATATCTTTCCCTTTTCAACTTCATCCCTTATGTAGTTGAATCTCCGCTCAATGTGACGGGTCTTTTGGTGAGCACGAGGTTCCTTGATTTGAGCAATCGCACCCTCGTTGTCACAAAAGATCTCAAGAGGGTCCTGAATGGAAGGGACTACTCCTAAGTTGTCGATGAATTTCTTCATCCATGCAGCTTCCTGAGCTGCCAATGAGGCGGCAATATACTCCGACTCTGTAGTGGATAATGCAACAACATCCTGTTTTGAACTCTTCCAAGAGACCGCACCTCCATTTAATGTGAAGACATAACCGGATTGTGATCGAGAATCATCACGATCAGTTTGGAAACTCGCGTCCATGTAACCTTTCACAGTGAGCTCCTCCTCACCAGACCCATATATTAGAAACATATCCTTAGTCCTCCTAAGGTATTTCAATATACTTTTAACAGCAATCCAATGACTGTTTCCTGGGTTATTCTGGTATCTACTTGTCAGGCTAAGAGCGCATGACACATCCGGTCTAGTGCATATCATTGCATACATGATTGACCCAATAGCAGACGTATATGGGACTTTCTTCATTCTTTCCTGTTCATCTTTTGTGGTAGGACACTGAGATGAACTAAGGAGCGTTCCTCTTTGAATAGGTACCAAACCTTTCTTAGAGTTCTCCATCTTGAACCTTTTCAAGATCTTTTCAATGTATGCACTTTGATTCAAACCTATCAATTTCTTGGATCTATCCCTGTAGATCCTAATCCCCAAAATGTATTGTGCTTCTTCAAGATCCTTAATGGAGAAGCAGCTTTTCAGCCAAGTCTTAACGCCTTGCATTGTCGGAATATCGTTTCTAAATAACAATATATCATCCACATATAATACAAGGAACATGATAGTGCTCCCACTAGCTTTCTTGTATACACAAGCTTCATCACCATTTTTAATGAAGCCAAATTTCTTGGCTTCCTCATTAAAACGATGATTCAACATTCTAGATGCTTGTTTCAATCCGTAGATTGATTTCTTTAACTTACATACTTTGTTAGGATGTTTCGGATCGACAAAACCCTCAGGCTGAACCATATAGACATCTTCCTCAAGATATCCATTTAGGAAAGCGATTTTGACATCCATTTGCCAAATTTCATAATCATAATGAGCAGCAATGGCAAATAATATCCTAATAGACTTTAGCATTGCCACAGGCGAAAAGGTTTCATCATAGTCAACCCCTTGAGTTTGAGTGAAACCTTTTGCTACAAGTCTGGATTTATATGTATTTAAGTTTCCATGCATGTCGGTTTTCATCTTGAAAATCCATTTACAATCAACTAACTTGGAGCTAGCAGGTTGTACAACTAGTTCCCAAACTTGGTTGTCATACATGGATTGCATCTCAGCGTTCATGGCTTCCTGCCATTTATCTTTATCAATCCTTGATAAAGCATCTTGGTAGTTAGTTGGTTCATCCAAATCAACCACATAGCAATCATCCATGAGAAACCCATATCTCTCAGGAGGATTACTAATCCTACCAGATTTGCGAACGTCTTGTATACTTTGATCATCCATTTGATCATTCTCAACATTTTCATGTTGAGTGCTAGTGTCAACCAATTGTGTATCATCTACTTGATCTTGAACCTCTTCAAGATCTATCTTCCTTTCACTATTACCTTCTATTAGGAACTTAGTTTCAAGGAATTCCGCCTTCCGAGCAACAAATACATTCTACTCGGAAGGATCATAGAAATAATATCCCATATCATCCTTGGGATATCCTATGAAGATATACTTCGTGGATCGAGCATTCAACTTATTAGGGACGTAACGCTTAGGATAAGCTTCACATCCCCATACCTTTAAGTATGATAGAGATGGAGGTTTTCCAAACCACATCTCATGAGGAGTTTGTTCCACTTTCTTGGTTAGGGCCATATTTAAAATACGAGCCGCGGAGCATAGACAATAACCCCAAAATGATAGAGGTAATGAGCTTCTAGCCATCATAGATTGAACCATATCCATTAGGGTTCGGTTCCTCCTTTCGGAAACTCCATTAAGTTGGGGTGTTCTAGGAGGAGTAAGTTGCGAGATAATCCCACAACTTTTAAGATGATCTTGGAAAGTATCGCTTAGGTATTCACCTCCTCTATCGGTACGAAGTACCATGATTGTCTTATTGAGTTGATTTTGTACTTCGTTTTGATATTCCTTGAATGCTTCAAAAGTTTCGTCCTTGTGTCTTAATAAGTAGACATATCCGAAACGACTGAAGTCATCAATGAAAGTAACGAAGTATCTTTCACCGTTCCTAGTTATGGGCTTAAAGGGTCCACATACATCCGAATGTATTAATCCCAATAAGTCCTTAGCCCTTTCATAGGTCCCTTTGAAAGGTGCTTTAGTCATTTTGCCTTGTAAACAAGATTCACATACATCAAACGAGTCTAGTTCATTTGATTTCAAAAGGCCATTCTTTTGAAGTGTATGCATTCGATTCTTGTTTATGTGACCAAGGCGACAATGCCATAAGTAGGAATCACTCAAATCCCTTTTGAGTTTCTTGGTGTTTGCATGGAACATTGAGCTATTGTATGATGTGTCATCATGAACCAATTCATAAATACCATTCGAAGGTGAAGCCTTAAAATAGAACACATTATCTAAAGAAACATGGATATCATCATTAATGAAATTAAGATTAAAACCATATTGTTTCAAACGGGATACAGAAATAATGTTTCGAGATAAATCGGGTGCATACAAAACATTTTTCAAAATAAGCTCCAAACCACTTGGTAGCTTCAAAACAAAGTCTCCTTGAGCTTTCACTTGCACCCTTGTTCCATTTCCCATGAAGAGACTTGTTGTTCCCGCTTCTTGATCACTTCTTCTGAACCCCTGCAAAGAATTGCAAATATGAGTTCCACATCCTGTGTCTAATACCCATGTATTAGAAGAAGTAATACTAAGCTCAATGTATACCATATATACATTACCCGAGGTTTGCCCTGCATCCCTCTTTTCTTTCAACTCTTTTAGGTAGACCGGGAAATTGCGTTTCCAGTGACCCATTTCACCGCAACCAAAGCACGGATCTTCCTTGGGGTTAGCCTTTCCAGCAACCTTTTGCTTCTTGTTGTTATTGGTTGGGGTAACCATCTTCCCCTTTCCCTTGCCCTTGCCTTGGTAGGTGGGTCCTTTCCTCTTAGCCGCCTTCGGCTTAGAAGTGTTATTGTTTTTGGACCCGCCTTCATTGATCATATACATGGGTGAAGCCCTTTTACCCATGCTCGCTTCGGCCGTCTTAAGCATGGCATGTAATTCGCTAATGCTTTTATCCCAACCATTCATGTTGTAATTCATTACAAATGTGTCAAACCTTTTTGACAATGAGTTGAGAATAAGGTCCGTGGCTAATTCATTAGACACGTTGCAATTTAGACGGTTTGCTCGATCAATAAGGCTTTTCATCTTAAGGACATAAGATGAAACGGATTGGGAGTCATCCATCCGACATGCATGAAGCGCTCGGACCGTTTCAAAGCGCTCGACACGAGCTTGTTGAAGGAACATCTCCTTCAACTGTGTGATCATGTCATATGCACTATGATGCTCGAAGTCCTTTTGGAGTTCGGGTATCATAGTCCCAAGCATGAGGCAAGAAACTTGCAACGAATCGGTGCAATATTTCTCCCAATAGGCCATGCCTTCCGTATCATCCTCGTCCGGTTGATCGGGAATGGGGTCTTCCAACACATACGCCCTATCCTCAAGTTTGAGGACAATTCTTAGATTGTGGAACCAATCCATGAAGTTCGTATGGTTAAGTTTTTCTTTTTCGAGGATTGACCTCAACGATAGGTTGTTAAAGTTGATTGGTGCGTTTGGAATGTTGTTATTATTGGCAGCCATCTACAAAATTTAACAAAGTTGTTTAAGTATCAATTTTAATTTAACAATCAATACCCTTTAAATCCAATTGATATTTATTAAATTTTAGAAACCAACGGTAAACCAAATTTCGGTTAGGTGACCTTTATCCGTCATTTGATTTAGCTAGGTAGTCATTGTATGACAATTGCAATCCTTTTGCAACTTCTAAGTTATGGAATCATGCAATCCTTTTGCATGGCATATTTATCCCATCAACGCCTATTTGTTCCTCATGCTTCGGTGACCCTAAGTTCATGATTCCCAAATCAAGTCACCCTACTTGTGTAAACGTGTAAATCTAACATATAAGTGGTTAGGTGACCTTTATCCCACAAGTGTGCCAAATTTACCTTAATCATATTAGTTTGCTCATAACGGTTAGGTGACCTTTATCCCATTATGAGTTCCCTAATATTTTTAAGTGCCACACAAAAGGATGGCGTTTAACTTGTTTGCCTTGTTAATAAGGGATTTTAAGTTTTCATTAATTCTAGTTTGAGAAAACTTTTACACCATGCACCAACATGCATTTAGTGTATGGTTTGTATGAAAATCCATTTTCATGTCTTGTAATTAAGTCAATTACATGATTTGATATAAACCATTTTATATGTGTTTTAATAACCATTTATTATGTATTCTTATTAACCGTTTATTAATGTCCTTTTGCCATTTCAATTTAACCATTTAAATTGTCGTTTTGCATGTTATTAATAATGTTTAATTTAACCAATTAAATTGCCATTTTGCTTGTTGTTTTACTTGTGTGATTAACTTGTAGCACACAAACATGCAATTCACAATCATACAAAAAACAACCATGCATGCAAAACAAATATGTTCACAATCAAGCCAATTTGGTAGACATTTGTTTAGCCGAAAACAAATGCCACCGGTAAGGGTTATAACATAAAGTAGGAGATTTCAAATCTCCCACTTAATCTTGCATCCAAATGCATGTGTTCTTCCTTTGCTCCATCTTGTGCATCTTCATTCTCTTTACAAAAAATATATCCTAATACATTTTTCTCTAGAAAATGAAATACAACCTAATCTATTTTACATACCAAATATAAAATAAATTACATAACAAATGAATGAATAAATTACATGCCAAAAGAATAATTAATATTACATACCAAATGAATAATTAATCAACCAAATAAGCATGCAACCAAACACAAGGTCAAGGCTTAGATTGTGAACATTTACATACAACCAAAATATGACCAAAATGGAAGAACCCAAACCCACTTTTGGGTCTCCCAAATTCGGCCAAAACATACACCCACCCAAAACCGAAAATTTTTGCATTCTACTATCATGCATGTTCATAAAATGCAAAAATCTAGCGGGTTTAAAAAAACATCTCGAAGCATATTTCAACAACTTCGGCTCTAGATACCATTGTTGGGATTTAACAAGTTTCATGATACATAAAACCTTTTAAGAATCAAATTAAAGCGGAAGCATGTTGTTTTTACCATTTAAACTTGTTAATCTTTAACCAATTAAAGTTAAATCCCAATTAGGATCAAGTTATGAAGTATGCTTACAAACTACAAGCAAGTAAAGAGTTTATACCTACTCCAAGCTTGTAAGTGATGATGAAGATGTTGAAGAATGGAGCTTTAAAATGAACCCTCAAGTGTGCAATACCCTAATCCTTTGATGAACCAACACCACCCTTTAAGTTAGTTAAGATTTAGACAACTAGCTAATTAACCAAGCTTAAAACCCTTTTATTTGCACCCAAAATTCTGATCCGCAGCACCTAGAAAGATGATGGTGAATGGAGCCTCAAAACTATGAAACCTCAAGAGATAATACCCCAAACTTTTACCCAACACCTAATACTATGGTTAGGATTTATTGACACTTGAAGATAAGCTTCCAAACAAGCTCAAGGACTCTCTATTCTAGCTCCAAAATTCGGCCAGAATGCAGCAAGTTTGAAAAAGAGAGTGTTTTTGCATGTATGGATGTATTATGTATTCTCTCTTGAGTCAAGGACTTGATACCCATGTACCTTAATACTTGTGTTATGTTAAAAGTAACAAAACAAGCATGGGATGCTTGTCTTGGAGTCCCAAAATCTGCATTCCACTTCACATGGGTTTTATATAAAATAACCCTTTTATTTTTATAAAACTTGTATAAAAAAAAACATGACTTGTTAAGTTACATACATATTTATTTTATAAACCTTTTATAAAATATAACACAATGTATTGTTTATCCTTATAAACAATTAAGTCCTTAATTTAAAAATTATCCAAATAATTTATCTCAAGTAATAATATTTTAGAAAACCGATTTTCAAAAATTCAAGTGTCGCGTATTGATTTAATGATCCATTCATTAAGATAAAATACGATTAAGGTGTCGGTAAGCTTGTTATTGGGTATGACCCGACTTGGATCATAACATATTAGCCACATTAATTAAATATGTCTCTCGGGCATACGAAAACCTTCACGTGAATCGTCGGGAATAGTCGAAGGGTAACAGAATACATGAACACAGTTCTAAAATTTTAGAGTCTCAACATTACAGACTTTGCTTATCGTGTCGAAACATATAAAGATTAAGTTTAAATTTGATCAAAAATTCCCGAGTCGTCACATATAAAGGGTCGAGATTGATTCTAAATAATATATATACTTTGAGTTGTGATCGAGTCTGAGATATGTATACAATGGTTCACAATACGTATTAATTAATTCGAATATTATATATTAAACTATATATAAATTATTGAATTACTAACTGTGGACTACCAACATTGGACAATTAAAATGAACTAAAATATTGATTATAACATATGAAATAAAAATTTCTTCAAGTTTGCCATTTGATTTCATCTTAAACCTCATTTGTATCTTGACGATTACAATCTGCGCTCAAACCTTTCATGATTCTAGAAAACACCTCAATCGAGAGGATGAACCAACCGCACTTCATCTACGGAAGAAAAGATTGATGCATATAGTTATGCACCTGAAAACACTCAGAACCTGGATAAACGTTTAACACGTATATGTGCTAGCTCCTTCGGCATTGCTATTATTTAAAATAACATTGCAATTTTTTTTCAAATTAGTCAATTTTGTCACAGCTCCAGCAAATCAACTTCAATTTTTTATTCGAATAAACCTTATTATAAAGATTACCCCTTCATCATCATTACCGGAGAACCGTTTATATTGCACCACATTAGCAGTAAACTTACCAGCAACTTCATTACTCATTGGCTTAAGTCTCTCCGAAGAACCATTATATTTTTTCGTTAAAACCTATTCATATACTCATCCACATCTTATAACGAGAATTACCACATTAATTACCGGGAATAAGCATTCAGTATTTTGAAATCTCGAAGTGTTACTACATCAACAGTTATATGTATACATATAACATTTATCTCTTAGAATTATGATCTTCAATTCTGAAATTCTGAAAAGCACCCAGCCTACGAATCAATACTTCAAATTCTGAAAAAGCTGAATAAAGTAGCAGAAACTGTTAACAACCGTAAACAACCTTAACCGTCAGAAGTTTGATGATAAAGAATAGTATGTTGGCAAAGCAGAAAAGTTGGAACTGGAAAATAGATTGAGCAAACCATGAAGGAGGCTGTGGACAAATCATAAAGACTAAACCTGTCTTCGAAGAATCTAAATGATTTAGTATCTGCTTAAGTCATTAACGAATACCTTGCTCTTGCCTCTAAACCTTTACGGACAAATCTTTTTCATCATTATTCGATATTAGAAATTCTACGATATCATTGAATTTTCATTATAAATATCCTCAATATTTCTGAAGATATTTTCATAACTATTCTTATCTGATATCATTTATCTCTTTGCGATATCAGTGTTACATCAGAAAGAAAACAATTTTAGTTTCTAAATTCTGAAAAATTCGAATTTAAAATATGAATGTTTTTTAAGTAGTGTTGGTAACTGAAGTATAAATTAGTATAATATAATGACACTTGATCAACGTGATTATATTATAGTAAGTCATGCTGAGTTTCTAACGGAACGTGATGATTCACAGATTATAACGTCATCATGTGCCATGTTACGCGACTCTTACATTCTATCTAATATACAAACACATCAACAATATATCTTCTTGATAGTTCTATCTTTTCTCTTGAATTCTGGTAAATTAACCAATCAAGATCATGCTATTACAATTTCTCTCTTAGAACGATAGTCATGTTCATTCGAAACTTCACATCTACACATTCTGGACCATAATTGTCTTGACTTAAAGTCGGGAAGAGAAAACAAGAGTATGAATTGAGAAAGAAAGAATAGAAAGTATGAGCTGTGAAAATAAGGAAACGAAGGGGGTGGATTTATAGTTAAATATCCGACAGAGCAATCGAAATAGATTATTGCATTTAACCAAAGAGGATCCTAATTTCCTTAATTATCGAAGAATCAAATCTTATTACAAAGATTTTCTATAAATCCCTTGAATTCCGAAAATCAACCGTGATTACGTCACCGGTTAAGACGAACCTACATTTACTCATTTCACTCTTTTGTGATAGCTTCACTCGTACTCTTCACATAAATGAATTTTTTCATCCATATTACTCACTGATGATAAAAAATCTAATTCTTAGCTCGTATGCGTCATAAAAACATACTTATTGTCAGCCATGACCATCCCAATCAAATTTCGGGACAAAATTTCTTTAACGGGTAGGTACTGTGACGACCCGGAAATTTCCGATCAAATTTAAACTTTATATTTAAATGATTTCGACACGATAAGCAAAGTCTGTAATGTTGAAATCTCAAAAACTTTGAACTATGTTCATGTATTCGTTTAACCTTTGACTATTCCTGACGATTTACGAACAATTGTTTTTAAATAAATATGTATATATAAATGTAATGATATATGATAATTGAAAATAATAAAATATAAAATTAAATATGTAAAATAAAATACAAAATAAGTATGTTGTAATTTAAAATGAATCTATATATAAATAAGTTATGATATCTATGTATTATATATATATATATATGTATATATATATATATATATATATATATATATATATATATATATATATATATATATATATATATATATATATTGTAATATATAGGTATAGTGCATAAATATTCATTTGATAATTGATAAACATTACATAAGTAATAAATTGTAACAGTAATATATTAAAAGAAATTACAAATTAAGTATTCAACATTATGATTATTACTTTCATTGTGATTAAAAATAAATATTAATATTCATATAAGTATTATTAATATTACTATATAACATATAGATATAAAGTTTGATACATTTAATTTTTGTTATCATTATTAGAAAAACAATAAAACCTATTATTATTATCATTAATATTAGTATTATTACCATACTTATAATTATTATTATCATAAGAATTATTACTAATGTTATCATTATTATTATTACTAGCATGATTATCATTATTAATATTGTTATTGTTAAAAACTATTATCATTATAATCATTATCACTTTGTTAACATGAAAAACTAATACTGGTATTATTATTAACATTATCAATATCATTATTTTTAAAATTAGTATGAGTATGAAATTAAAGATTTTAAAAATAAATATATTGTTTTCAAGAAAATTATAAATGAAATAACATTATTATTATAAGTAGTAATAAAATTATGATCTTAGTTATTATTATGACATTATTATTATTTCTATTTCTAATATTATTATTATTATTATTGTTATATTATTACTTTTATTATCTTTTATAATATTAAGTGTAATATTAATACAATTATATAAAAAGATTAATTATAATATATAATTACTGAAATATATACATACGATTATATATATATACCTATATAAATATACTGATTACAGATATATGCAAGAACATATAGATATATATACGTATACATAAATACATATGTATAAATACATATACACATATATATATATATAAATATATAAATATCGTATATATACATAAAGACAAGCAAATACGTATTCTGTTCCCTATCATTTTCCAGCTTTACGTAAATTGTTTGCTGTCTCCTGGGTCGTACCAATTAAAGAATCAATCACAGATAATAACAAAATCTGTTAGGAGTCAAGATCATTTTTAATTTTTTTTTCATGTCTGTTTCAAAAATTTCCTGTCGATCACATTGTATATATAATTGACCAGTTCAGAAATTTTAAGTAAATCATTTGATTTCTCCTTCATCGATATTTATCATAAAAGCAAGAGTATAATATATCTGTTAATATAAACAGAAATATTTAAAAGAAAACTCGTTACCTCTGTTATGAACAATTTTTACTCAAAACACGATTTTGTATCGAATTTCAAAAACTGTAAATGCAGTTATGTTAGAATTCATCCACTTAAACTATCTGAAAAGTTTCAAATCCCAATTTTTCTTATAAAGTTCTAATTTTTGAGTCAAAGATTAAAATGGAAAAGTCAACTAATTTGTTCTTCGCCAAATTCGTTTTTGTTTTGAATTTTCTGATAAAATTAATGGTTTGTAAAGTTACTAGGTATGTTGTGAAACATAATTCATGCTATAAATATTGTCCATAACATCCTAGAAATAAAAATCGTGAATTTATATTATCTTTTTTGTTCTTCAGCGGCTGCAAGCAGCAGGTTATATTTTTTACGTTTTCAAGCAATGCAAAGAGTAATATAGGTTGATTACAGTTTGTTTAAAAGTCTTAAAGCAAATTAATATACACTGTTATGAATATTGTTGGATACTGATTCGTTAATCTAATGAAGAAGAAGGAAATAGGGAAACAGAAAAAGAAGGTTTTAATTAATTAAAGGTCTGAAATAAAACAGATATGTCGAGGCATAGGGATGGTTTAGTAAGTGTTCGGGTGAGCGAGATTTCTCGGGTTAGAGTCTTGCAGCAGCCATATTTTTTTTTGAAAAGGCTTTATGAGGTAGTTTACTCTCATTTATTATTATTATTATTATTATTATTATTATTATTATTATTATTATTATTATTATTATTATTATTATTATTATTATTATTATTATTATTATTATTATTATTAGTACTAGTAGTAGTAGTAGTAGTAGTAGTAGTTTTAGTATTATTATGTTTATAATTATAATTATTATTGTTGTTATCAAGATTGTTATTATTATGGTTATTATTATTATTAATTGTTGTTATTTTTACTAGTATTATAATTATTATTAGTATTATAAATATTATTATTATTATTATTATTACTAATAAAGTGTATTTATGAAATTTATCATTTATTATTATTATAATATTAGAAACAAATATGATTATTATGAAAATAATAAAAATTACTATTATTTTCATTAATATTAGTATTAGTATCATTTTATGATTGTTAGTATTATTATTAACATAAGTATTATTAGTAATATTATCATTATTATTATTAATATTATTAAGTATCATTATTGTTAGTATTAGAATTAACATTTGACATTAAATATTAGTATTATCATATAATTATTAAAACTCTATAAAAACTATCATTCCTATCATTTTTTATTAACATTATCATTATTACTATCAGTATTATCTATATCATTATTATTAAAGTTTTAATAACATTGTTAAGGTTATAAGTATATTAATAAAGATTATATATACAAAAATATATATAAATTACATAATTTAACTATATTAATATTATTCTGTACAAAATGAAAATATATAAATAAATAATAAAACTTATAAATTAATAAATAAAACAATTACATCATTAATAATAATATATATATTTATTCAAGTACAAGAATATGTTTTAATACATATATGAATGATATAGGTTCGTGAATCTGAGCCCAACCCTGCATTGTTCAGTTGTTCAGTTTCGTCATATGAATATTTTTACTACAAAATATTGGATCGTGAGTTCATTTGATTCCCTTTTACTCTTTATATATATGGGACTGAGAATACATGCGCTGTTTTTACAACTTTTTTATTAAATGCCTTTGAAATCTATATTTTTGAACTGAGAATACATGAGATGCTTTTATAAATGTTTGACGAAATAGACACAAGTATTCAAAACTACATTCTATGATAGAATTATTTGGATTCAGTGGCTCGATTTCTATAAAGATTGCATTAGCTACCATCGGTGAGATAGTTTTGCATTGCACGTTGCATTAGCTACCGTTGGTGAGATTGTTTTGCATCTTGGCTGTATTAGCTACCATCGGTGAGATAGTTTTGCATTGCACGTTGCATTAGCTACTGTTGGTGAGATTGTTTTGCATATTGGGTTGCATTAGCTACCATCGGTGATATAGTTTTGCATTGCACGCTGCACTAGCTACCGTTGGTGAGATTTTTTTGCATATTTGGGTTACATTAGCTACCATCGGTGAGATAGTTTTGCTTTGCACGCTGCATTAGCTACCGTTGGTGAGATTGTTTTGCATTCCTATCTGGTGTTCTTCATATGAATGATTTTTACAGCAGTGAGCAGACCTGCACAGATTGTTTTTGAAATATGAGTATCTTGTGGTCTATTATATGATTAGAAATGATTTATTATGATAAACTAATGAACTCACCAACCTTTTGGTTGACACTTTTAAGCATGTTTATTCTCAGGTATTAAAGAAATCTCCCGCTGTGCATTTTCTCATTTTAAAGATATTACTTGGAGTCATTCATGGCATATTTCAAAAGATGTTGCATTCGAGTCATTGAGTACATCAAGATTATTATTAAGTCATTGATAGTTTGATATATTATGAAATGGTATGTATGCCGTCAATTTTTGATGTAAAGAAAGATTGTCTTTTATAAACGAACGCTATGTTTGTAAAATGTATCATATAGAGGTCAAATACCTCGCAATGAAATCAACTATTGTGAATCATTTATAATCGGTATGAATGGGTCATTTCAAATGATGTAATTGTACGTTGTGTGAGGCAGCTCGAACGATGCTTGTCTACTCCAAACTACCTCCGAAAATGTGGGGGGAGGCCATTTCAACTACTTGTTATACCCAAAATTGATGTATCGTTAATGAACGTTTTCACAAAACTCCTTATGAGATACTATATGGTAGACACCCGAATTTCTAATATTTATGTGTCATTGGTTGTATATGCTATGTGCTTAACGATTTTGACATCCTCGAAAAGTTTGATCCTCATGGCTATCAAGCCATATTTCTCAGTTATTCATCGAACAAGGTTACTTATCGTGTCTATCACAACAGGAGAAAGACGATCAATGAAAGAATTAATGTTAAGTTCGATGAGTTATAGGGAATGGCTTTTGAACAACTCAGTTCAAAACCCGATCCTAACCCTGCTACTACTTCTTCCACGCAAAATTTAATTTTCTTGAAGAAGGGTGCTCCTCAACGGACTACAGATGTTCAAGCCGTACCGGTTACACCATCACAGTCAACTAATGTGGAGACACACCCAAGTCTCTATTATGAAGATATAACTCCAACTGATTCACATGTTGCTTCTTCATCCTCCCTCCCACCTCCTGATGATAATCTTAAACCGATTCAAGATACATCCGTTGATACAAATCCATATGTTTCTCTAGATACTCAAACAAATCCATTAGATGCTGTTACATCAGAACAAGAGGATCATGGCTCAACGTTAACACCGGTTGATGTTTCAATGGATACTGCTGATGTAGGATCTCTCTTCCACATAACAACCAATGGACTAAAAGTCATCCAATTGATCTTATCATTGGTGATGCATCTGCTCCAGTTTCAACTCGAAGGGCTACTCGGAATATGTGTTTATATACGGTCTTTCTTAGTAAGATTGAACCACTGGGTGATAGCAATGCAAGAGGAGATCAATCAATTTGAACGTTTTAATGTATGGCGATGAGTTCCAAGACCAATGGGTTAAGTGGATTTTCAAGAACAAGAAGGATTCTGATGGAATTGTTGTTAGAAATAAGGCACGTCAAGGGATATCGACAATAAGAGAGTATTTATTATGATGAAACATTTGCTCCGATTGCAAGGATTGAGGCTATTCGTCTATTTCTTGCATTTGCTTCTCATATGAAGTTCATGGTGTTTTAAATGGATGTCAAAACTTCTTTTTTGAATGGTCATCTTCAAGAGGAAGTATATGTTGAACAACCAGAAGGTTTTGTCGATCCCATTCATCCAAACCACGTCTACTACTTGGAGAAAGCTTTATATGGTTTAAAGCAAGCACCGCTTGTATGGTACGAGATCTTGACAAAGTATTTGCTGGATAATGGCTTCTCTAGTGAAACGATTGATACAATGCTCTTCATCCGTAAAAACCGCGGTCACATTCTCTTGGTTCAAATTTACGTTGATGATATTATTTTTGGTTTCACGTCCCCGACCTTATGCAAAGAATTTGGTGACCTTATGGCTAGCAAATTCGAAATGAGCATGCTTGACCAGCTTAATTTCTTCTTGAGGTTACAAGTTAAACAACTACCAAATGGGATTTTCATCAGTCAAACAAAGTATATCAATGATATGCTAAAATGTTTTTAAAATGACTACCCCAATGAGGAAATTGTTGGATGCTGATGATAATGGGGAATCCTTTGACATTACGCTTTATCGAAGCATGGTTGGCTCTTTAATGTATCTGACTACAAGTATACCAGACATTACACTTGTTATAACTGTCTATGCCAGCTTTCAGTCAAACCCTAAGAAATCCCACTCCAAAGCAGTGGTTAGGATTTTTTAGTACCTAAAAGGTACTCCTAATCTTGGAATCTAGTATCCACATGGATCTGATTTCAATCTCACTGCTTATACTAATGCGTATCATGGCGGTTGCCATGTTGAAAGAAAAAGCACATCTGGATCAATTCAGATGTTAGGGAATAGGTTAGTTAGTTGGTCGTCCAAGAAACAAAACTGTGTTTCTTTACCAACTGCTGAGTCTGAGTATATTGCTGCAGCTCATTATTGTTCACAAGTTTTGTGGATGCAAACTCAACTCCTAGATTATGGCTTTAAGATCACTAAGACCCCGATATACTGTGATTCGCAAAGTTCTATTCCCATTACTAGCAACCCGGTCCAGCATTCGAAGACTAAACACATAGATATTCGTTATCATTTCATTAAAGACCATGTTGAAAAGGGAGATGTAGAATTATACTTCATGCCTACCAAAGTGCAATTAGGTGACATGTTAGGCTAAAGTTCTTGATTAAAGAAAATAGCATGGTATAGTATATTGCTTAACATTCCTTAGTTCTATTGGGACTTATATCTGAGATCTTGTGTTTAGCGGGAGTAGATACTTTCTAGGGGAAGCAACTAATACCTTCTGCTTTAGATAATATCTTTCAAGGGGGAGATTATAATTTTCTGATAACTTCCTGTGTTTATTTTTCAATAGTTGTGAAAGGGGGAGATAACTGATTGATATCATATTTCAAGAGGGAGTTATTAAATTTTTTAGGATAAATAAAAATGATGATTTACTTCATTATATATCACATTTTGAGGGGGAGAAAGGGAGAAAATTAAAAGAAAATTAATTTTCAAAAAGTGAATTCATAAACACTCATGTTTTAAAATTTGAAATCATTCACTTTGGCTTGTATACATCTCAGTATGCAACCCGCTTTAACAATTGGTATCATTGAAGATTTGTGCGTTGTACATATTTCAAAATTTAATAAGTACAAATCTTGATTTTAAAAAATTCATAAAAATTGGAAAAGTTAAAAGTCCAAAAAGAATTGAATTTTTCATGAATAAATGCTATTTTTAGCATCATACCGAATCTGACAACCAAACAGTGCAGATTCGGTAAGTAAGTTCAAAATCTTTCAAAAATTACTCAGAAATGTTGTTTAATGAAAATTTGATAAACTTGTAAGATTTTTGATAAAGAGTTTTCAAAATTTGAAGTCAAATTGTTTAAATTTTAAAATTGGACTGCATTCGATATCTTAGGCCCATTCGGTAAGGCCCAATATTTACCTAATCTCGGTATCTATAAATAGGAGAGTCAAAGTCAAAGACTCTCATGCTTTGTTAATTGAATACCGAGTCTACTAATCTTACCGAATCTAATCTAATCTACCGAGTTCGTGTCTTTTTACTTCAAATCTTTGGTAATTCTTATTTTAATTCAAGTTTATGATACATATGATATAGATTTGAGATAAATGAAAGATTATAACCCAGGAAAGATAAAACATAACAGGATTTAGACACTTAATTTTGAAATATTATTGAAAAAAACGAATTTGAAACATTTCATGGTTACCGAATCTGCTTGGTATGTTTTTGAAAAATTGACGAAGTGTTTATTAGATTTTGGTATGTTTACATATTTGATTATGCATGATGATTTTGAATTGTATGAAACTTTAGTTGAATATCATGATTGTAAATTATTTGTACATAAATGGAATTAAAGATTTTTATAACTTATAAAATCCATAAAAATCATAAAATCTGAAAAATTCAAAGGACTTCAAAGGAAATAAGGATAGAGATATGTGCTTTATGATAACATATTTTGGTCTTCTATATTTTATTCAAAACAGTCAAATGGTGAACAATCATTTCATCAATTCTGAAACCAACATTCACGGCAACTATTGGATTGCTATTCTGGAAAGGCATATTTTATGGCCTGCTATAAGCTCAACTGTCAGTGTTCCGGTTACAGACTTGAGACTTCTTAACAGAAATATCTAGTTTGTTGAGGCTACATAACCTACTGCTGCCAATCCATAGGGAGAACCTGCTAGATTTGAGTTTGAACTCTGAGGAGTTAATGGATTGAGGAGAATTACAAAAGCTGACTTCAGGAGGATCTTTTAACTTCCTCTTGTACAGAATGCTCCTGCTTTTCCATTTACTCAACAGATGATGAACTCAGTGTTCCAGCTTGGTTATAGTGGAGATACTAATGTTCCTCCAGCTAAGTTCCAAAAGAAATACTTACACTCTCAGTGGTATGTGATCTTCTCTATCATCAACAGATGTCTACTGATGACAAGGAGTGGGTCTGACAGCCTGACGGTGCCAATGCTAAAGCTTTTCTACTCATTCACAAGAGTGGAAAATCCAGATTATGCAGAGCTTTTATGGGATCTGGTCCAAGCTCAAGTGGATAAAATAAGGAATTCCTATATTCCTTGTGAAAGGTTTTTCTGTATCTTTATTCACGATGCTATAAATACTTGCAGAAATGCAAATATTTTTGTACCATGTACACAGGGGATGCAGATGGTTAGATTTAGGGAGGTAAAGATGAATACCCTGGTGATCTCAGATAATCAATTCACTGCACCAATCCCGAATTGGTTAGTGAGGCTAGCTGATCCCCAAGATGCTAGAATGCGTTCTTATTTTGAGGTGGTAGGTATACCTCTTCTGAACCCATTACAACAAGTACAAGTTAAACCAGTCACGGTTCCAGCCCCAGAGGTTGTAGAGGAACCTGTAGTACAACTACCCAGGCCAGCTAATCCTCCACTTAGTATAAACCTCAAACGCCCTAGGTTAGCTCGACAAGCTCAACCCGTGAGGATCAGGGAACCTAGTCCACCTAGGATTGAACCAACGCTTTCCACAACACCTGAGGGCAGTGACACTGATTCATCAGCAACTGAATCATCTCCTGAACGAACTTAGAAGAGAACACGATATATGCCTGATGAGATGATTCAAACTACGCCAACCCAATGAGTAACTAGATCTAGGACTTCGACACCGATCGTCCGCCAAACAGCTACTCCAACCATTGGTGATACGGACCAAGACCTAGAGCCTATTAGGTCACCTTCACTCGTCTCTGTATCATATCCAATAATAACAATAAGCCCTACGCTAAATGAAGCTCAAGCTTCGGTAGGAAAGAGAGATGAAAGCACGAATGGTACAAAGACCAATCAGGCCATCCAACTTAATCAGGACTTAATAATAAATCTTACACATCAAGGTGCTTTGGCATCTAAGGAAGTAAAGTCTTTCTCTTCAGTAAAGTCTGTGTTGACTCAATCGATTGAGAAAACTCAATCATTGAAGTCTAGAACGGCCGAAGGGGAGTTGAAGAATCTTGAAAAGGCACCCTGCGTATCGACTGGAAATCCTCTTGATATACTTCATCCTCATGATGTCGTATTGCCTCAATGTACCACAGGGCCTGGAGGTCTAGCTTATCTTGATGAGGGAGATCTGCCGCGTCCCCTGGAAAAGAATCAACATGACAATCCTTAGGATATTTATCAGACTTCCAACAGATTGTTCTTTTGGTTCAAGAAATTGATCCATTGGTTCAAACCATTTATCTTCTGGATTCTGAATCTTAGGGTCTGGAGGATGAGTCCTTAACTGAAAGAGATGTGCCACCTCATGGTACATTAATGACTTCCGGAGTCGGAGATAGTAATATCTTTGCGAGAGCTAAATCTACGAGTAGTTCTGCTACTCTGTCAGAGTCCCATGAGACTAAAGTCATGGAGGCGGACGATTTGAAAGAATCTTTGCCGGCGACCACATCGATTGTTGCCCAACCTCCATCAGAAGGGGATATCATGAATCTGACTAGTAGTATGTACAGACCTACATATAAAAATAATACCGCACGATTATCCTTATCTGCCCTCACGACAAATCAAACACTTTCACCAACATCACCTTCAACAGATGTTGTTGATGCTGATGCTGTTCCAATTATTACTTTTCTACCATCACCCCAACATTCAACAAATTACTATGATGCTTTGGAGCAAGAATATTTTAGCCGTAAGTTTTCACGTGTTAATCTTGATATTCTTCGACGTACTTCGCTCCAAGCAATGTTTTGTGCTAGAGTACGACGTCCACTTACTTCCTGCTCTTCTCCACTAAGTTCTCACCGTGATGACGAACATGACGATATCGATCCTTAGAATATCCATGAGGGGGAGATAGGAGTAGATGGAGAATTTCTTACGTTGGATATATCAACAAGGAGTGGTGGTGCGAGGTCTGCTTCAACTTCACAAGCTCAACATGTTCATACTCAATCAGAAATGGTTTATTCTCATGATGATGATATTGAAAATATGGAACCTGAGCAAGTTAGCATTCCAATTTTACAATCAACACAAGCTGAGGTTGAAGGTGGAAAAGTTGACGAGGATTTGAATTTAAATGATTTCTATCTTGAGGAGACAGATGATGATGGATTTGTTATCTTAAGTACTCTATCTTCACTCTATACTATACCTCATGATGTAGAGATAGTTGATGAAGGGAATCCTGAACCAGAAGTGCAAAGTGATGATGAAGAGGATTCTACTGATGAAGATGGTGGTGGTCAATATGAAACTCCAAATGTGGATGAAATCTTTGATCATATTGAAGATGATGATGCTCCAACAGATGAAACAACAAATCCAACAAATGAAAATGAGAGTTCAACTTTAGGTGCAACAACATCAAGTTCTACTGTGAATTCTTGGTTTAATTACAACAACAGTTTATTTTTCAAAAATTGAGATCATCAATTAGAACTGGGAGTTGAAAATGATTTCATGACGTTAAGGAACACATTCATTGAAGAAAATGCTTATAATATCTTCTACATTAACGAAACACTAAGAAGTAAAAGGTTTAACTATATTGGTTCACAATTGCTTCCAGCTAATGAAAGAAACTTGTATGAGTTTATGTGGATGAAACATATCAATCGAAATGAAGATGATTTGTGGCTTTAGAGAAAGTATCGGTTGACAGAATTTTTGTATATTGCTCGAGTCGGAGTAGAAATTAGTGTAAAGAAAGACGCCATCAGTCAGTTCCATGTTATCAGAGAAGATGAGAAGGAGTGCAAGTTCACGGAGGCTGATTTTCAGAATCTAGATATGCTTGAGATCATTCACATCTACAACTACCTCAGTATTCTCACAATTTGACCTTATGCTAAGTCTCAAGATTTAGAAGCTGTAAAAAGATACATGATGGAGATAATTGAACTAATGAGACGTGAGGACTTTCAAATCGGTCTCGAAGCAAAAAAGAAAAAGATTCGAATCACATGTCCGAATCAATTTACAAAGGGACTGGAGGATATGACAATTTTTCAAATGCAATTCGAACCCGAAGGGTTTGTATTTGTTAATTCATAAAAAGAAAAGGTGTTCATCCGAATGAACAAGATAAACAAATATTCAGATGATACACTAAAGGCTGCACTGAAGTATCTCAAGTTTCGTCAAAGCAAGTTTGATGATAGTGACATGAAAATGGGTCTTGGAGGGTTCATTAAACACATCAGAGATCGTCTAAACTAGATAATTTAAGATTCTTCGCGGTCAAAGAAAAAGAAGATATTTCAAGGAAATGGATGAATATCCATTACATGAGGGAGATCCAAGAAAAACATGGGGAGTCTGGAAGCCTTCAAAGAAGATTTCAGATAATCAGGTTCAATTTTCTGACCCCACTGGCAAAAGATGGAAAGCTACATTTGGACCTCTCAAGATTATTCAATAGGATTACATTGTAATTTTCACATTTAACACTAAGGGGGAGATTGTTAGAACCCCGAAGTATGTATAGTGTTAATGTGAAATATGTTTATTAGAAGGTTTCTTAGAAGAGGGCTATATAAGGAACCTAAGTAGTCCTAATTAGATAGCCATTGCATTGTAAACTAGTTTAAGAAGCTGTGGTATGTAAATATACCGATTCTCTCTAATACCGAATCTGTTGTTCACTTACCAAGTGTCACTCTAACTCATCACATCTTCTAATCTCACTATGATCTGACCTATCACTGAACCCTCTGGGAGCATAAAAAGGGTCGAATTATGGTTCGTTTGAATAATAGTTCTCCAAAAGCGACAAAATCTCCATATTTGGTGGAATTGATTTTCTTGATTCGTCGCTTTTATAACTTCTTCGATTTTCGAAGTTGTGAGAGAGCTAATGTCTTCCATACTTTCTTCGTAGTCGACTAAGTCTGAAAACGAATTTACATAAATTAATACCATTAATTTATATATTTTATATATTATATATTATTCATATATTATATATTATATATTATTATATTAGATTATTGTTTTTAGGTTTTCTAATATATCAGGGTTTTCTAAAGGCGACTTAAAATCCTATACTGATAAATTTTCTTATAAATAAGTAACATTGTTTCTCTCAATTTATCTTTCAAATCAAGTGATCAGGCCAACTAGCAGAGAGGCAGTATCCTTTTAGTTCCACTAAATTGGAGACTCTTCGAAAAATCTATCAACCAATTCTGGACTAGTTTTCTAGACACCACTCAAATCCACATATATTTTGATAAAAATTGTAATCACTGGATAAAGAAGAAAACTTCCCCGGTAGCGGCGCCAAAAACTTAGCTCTCCTAACGATATGGCCTAAATGGACGGTTTATTTTAATGCAGTGTCATTAGGTCACAAGACGTCAATCAAGGAGACCAGAGGGACTAAGTCTAACGACCCGCCAAAATCGCTATTGACGCAGTACGTTATCTACGGTCCCACAGCGAGGTTTCGACCTCTATATGATACGTTTTGATAAAACATTGCATTCATTTAAAAAAAAATATACTTTCTATACATAGAAAGTTTACCAAAATATAGACATATCCCAAATATATATGACAACTTATACAAAATGACTAAATCAACAATTTATTTAATAACAGATTATAACATTAATATTTGAATGCAATGTCTTTTTGAAAATATGGCATAAAAGACTCCATGCAGCACCTTGAGCAAATAGCAAGCAGACAGCGGAAGCACTTTTGAAAGACCTGAGAATAAACATGCTAAAAGTGTCAACCAAAAGGTTGGTGAGTTTATAGGTTTATCGTAACAACAGTTATCAATAGTTTCAATAGACCACAAGATTTCATAATCATAAACATAATACACTCGCAAGTGTATGTAAAGCATTCTAAGTGGTTGAGCACTTGGTAACCATACTTAACTATTAATCAACGTCGAATATTCCTTTTATTATGAAATCTCACTACAGTGTACCAAGTGTAGCCTACAAAACGAAGTACTGTGCAACCGTTGAATATTGGTCGTCCAGTCCGGTTGGGGTTGTCAGGCCCGATAGATCTATCAATTACAATACCCATGTAAATAGTAGTTACCAAGCTACAGGGAAGTATGCCAGTGGTACAACTCAATGTAGAATGTATTTTAAGTACGTGTGTCTATTTCGTAAACATTTATAAAAGCAGCGCATGTATTCTCAGCCCAAAAATATATTGCAAAAGCAATTAAAAAGGGAGCAAATGAAACTCACCTTTATAGCCTAATAAACAATTCACGTAGATGTAACCAGAATGCATGTAACCGTAGACCTCATCCTAAAGAATATATGTTGGTTAATGAATGTCTAACAAGCTAGGTCAGGTCATAGGGTTCGTATAGTCCTATTGCTCAAGTCCGACTCACAAATTTAGCAAAATCTAGCAAAAGTCAACAAAAGTCAAAAATAGTCAAAGTAAGTCAAATGTAAGTCAAACACAGTCCACATAGTCAACACAAGTCAACAATATCATAATATAACTCAAGTTGGTCAAATGGTCAAACATAGGTCAAACTTAAGATATCCATTTTTATATAACAAAAAAAAAATATTAATTACATATATGTATTTTTAGGTATTTTGCAGCTGATTTCGGGTCCCACCAAATTCGATTTAATACCTAGGGTCGTGACCATTGAAAAGTATGTCATCTCACCTTTCTATAGACAGTTTATTTGACAAAAACGGAGTTAAGGTTGAAAACTTATGACATTGCGAAAACAGCTCCTCGATCATGAAATGCTGATTTTGCTGTTAAAGAGTTCAAAATCAGCGACAATTGCCCATTTTCACGCTCGTTCTAAACCAGTTTAGACTCGAAAAATTACACATATAATATTTCGTTTTAAAGCTTGTCGTATAGACTTTCAATACCAATTAATAGTTTTTATCCAAACTTAACCGATTTCAAATTACGAGTCCGCAAAGTAGGCCCGAAAGTCATTTTTGACACTTTCACTAAAATAATAAAAATTTTCCATTAACAACACAAATTCTAAACCATAATACCTGAGCATGTAAAATCATATCACAAGCCCAAAATAACATTTTAGACGTGTTGGTGACTTTCGTTTTCCAAAATTATGCATATGGGTCAATTTATGCACGTTTGACCCGAATGAGTCATAAAACTTTCTTTAAACCAAATTTGACCCAAACTCATTTTTAAAGCACCAAAACTTGCAAACATACTTAAATCAATATACGGGATATGTTACATACCTTTGGTTCTCAAAATTTCGCATATGGGTCAAAGTAGGCTCGTATGACCCAAATGGGTCATAAACACCCATTTTGACCAAAACATGCCAAAACTTATTTTTTTTAAACACAACCTTTAAACTTACTTAAATCGACGTTTGGGACTTTTCTACACTGACTGTTACCCATTTTGACCCATTAAACCCATTTGGTCAAACAAAGTCAACTGCACATAATATTTAGCTTAAATAATGTAGTCAACTTCCAGAATTTTTATAAAAATAAGTACAGGTCCGTTTGACTTGAAATATGCTCCAAAATCTCCAGGATTTAGTCGAATATAACATATCCGAAGCACAACCTCTAACCCTAAACAGAAAGCTCGCAGTGACTGAAAACGTACCAGACTGTAATGCTGAATCGTTTCGGTACTCATGTATAAACTTTGAAAAATCATATCAAATCCAAAAAGTATCCAAATGATGCGTTTCTGGAGTCTAAACTTATGAATTTTTCGATATGCACACAACCGTGAACCCAGAATTCTGAGATCAGGTCACACGCATCCTAATGAAACTGTTATGTCCGGTTTTAAATAATATAAAATTCTAACTTTGATTTAGCCATAGATTTTGACTTTTTTATCGGAATTGGACAATATCTAAATAAAAACCAAATGTTTTTTCGCAAGCAATATAACTATATACCTCTCAGGACCTGAATATTTAGCATACTTTCCCAGATTCTCAGTTTCAATTACGAATTTTTAAATCAAAATAAATTTTTAAGCATCAAAATCACAAACCTTTAATTAACCATAACGAGGGCTATACATATCCGATTAACATGAATCTTAAGTCTATCTTGGGTGTTTTTCAATTATCTATACATCTAACATCAGTTCACAAACTCAATCATAAAGCATTCATCTCAGAAAATTCGGATTCATAGCAAGATCACATGAAAACTTCAATTTAACATATCGGGAGCATACGATAACGAAATCAATTGATTCTTGAGCCTAAAATTAATAGTTTTTCAATAGTAATCCATCTACATACTTATATTTACAGATAACAAAGTCAAAATTCCAGAAACATGGCAAAACAATTCGGATTTCATGTAATATCATGTTAAACTTCAATTAATCATACCGGAAGCAATTTTAAAGAAATCAAGTGATTCTTGAGCCTAAAATTAATAGTTTTTCACAAGGATTTCATTTATAAGTATTTCATAAACTGAAAATATCATGTTCATATCAGTAGCATACCATTTAAATTCGTGATTCATCAACAAGTCAAAAAATGATCAAATTAACGAACAATATCATGCATACATACAAGGACTTGAGCACTAGACACTATATCTACCCTAATATGTAACAAAAATATGAGAACTAGAAAATTGGAGTTTTTAAAACTTACACAAATCAAGAAATTGTTGGTATGGCTGAGTAGAGCTCTTCGAGAGGAGTCCAAATATGTAAACGATTTTATGATCAAGTGATTTCTTGAAGGTGTTTATAAGGAAAGAAGATCGATGATGATGATAAATAGTAATGGGTGTTTTAAGGAGAGAGTCTATGTACATGTGTGTTAGATGAAATGAATTAGGTTTAATAATATAGATGGGATAAAGAGTCACGGGTGATAAATCTATCTCAATTATTGATATCACGGACGTAATAATGTGTAGTCACGGGTATAATAATTAAACACGGGTATTACTATGTAATCAAGGGTTATAATTAAATTTTTATCCGATATCTAAAACCCAATGTATTTTATCTTAATATGATTCAATAATTGGTAAATTTTTATATTTATAAAATACATTTACATACATATTGTTCGAAACCTTTTAAATTCTAGACATCGTACCTAGTTAGTGTTTTTCATAAATACTTATTTAATATATTTTTTAACTAAATAATATATGTCTTTTATTGAAAATATAAGTGTTTAAAATAATCCCCCGAGTTTAATTTAAGAGTATACTAATTAATTAAAATGATTTTAGAACTCAATTATTGTAAAATATAATATTTATATTAAGTACTCATACGTTTCGTTCTCTGGAAAAAAATTATTTTATTTTATTATTATTTTATTTATTTATTAATTTTTTTCTGGTTACACTAATTGTAGTGTTTTATTTAACACCTATAAAACTTATGTAATAATATATATATATATTTTTAAAAAAATTTAGCGTGGAAAAACATTGAATTTAACAGACAGTTGTTAAGTTTTTAACGGAAAAAGTCGGGTTGTTACATTACCTACCCCTTAAAGAAAATTTCGTCCCGAAATTTTGGTTGGTGTGATTAAACGGCGTTTAGGAAACAAGTAAGGATAGATTGTTCATCTTGATGTAGTAAGATCGAGCATCTTGTAGTTAAGTATGAAAGTTGGGTAAAACGGAATCATGTTCCTTTGATGACGAATACCTTCGGATTAACTGTTCGGAGTACAAGTATGATATGACAAATACGGAAAATCATATGTGACTTCAAATGATGTCACATATAGAGTCTTAGTATATTCAGATGTCAGCAGAGAAAATAAAGGAGTCATGTAACATGATACATGGTAAGGGTAAGATTGATCAAACTTTACCACCATCACGTTCCATTAGAACTTCCGCATGACTTACTGTAATATAATCACGCGATCAACTGTCATCATATTGCACTAACTCATGCTTCTATTACAACATTATTCTAGAATATTTATGGATATAAAACTCAAGTGTCGTTTTCCAGAATTTATAAATCAAAATGATTTAAAAAAAAAGGTGCACTAAAAATAGTACGAGAATATAATATTTTAATTGATAATATTGAAAGGGAACGTCATAAGAATGTCTTGGAAAATATGAAGAATCTTTGTACGTCAGAAATGATGCCTTTCAGTTCACAAATCGAGATGTTCGGAATTTATTAATCGAAGCACATAATATATCACAAATGATAACTCACGTAGGAATGTCGGGAATTTCGAAAGTCCTGAATGACGCTTCCTGGCTTCACTAATCGGGGTGTTAAAAATGAACTCGCATGAGCAGGAAAAAGAAATACTTTCTCACCGATAGTAGTAATAATGTTATATTAAAGTCAGAATATGCACATAATCACATATAAGTATAACCACACGGTTCTAGACTAGATCACTAATGTATCCTAACGGTCCAGGTCAGACACACTAATGCATCTAATTCCCTAGAACCATCGCTCTGATACCATCTCTAATGACCCGCCAAAATCTCTATTGACGCGGTACGTTATCTACGGTCCCACAGCGAGGTTTCGACCTCTATATGATACGTTTTGATAAAACATTGCATTCATTTAAAAAAAATATATACTTTCTATACATAGAAAGTTTACCAAAATATAGACATATCCCAAATATATATGACAACTTATACAAAATGACTAAATCAACAATTTATTTAATAACAGATTATAACATTAATATTTGAATGCAATGTCTTTTTGAAAATATGGCATAAAAGACTCCATGCAGCACCTTGAGCAAATAGCAAGCAGACAGCGGAAGCACTTTTGAAAGACCTGAGAATAAACATGCTAAAAGTGTCAACCAAAAGGTTGGTGAGTTTATAGGTTTATCGTAACAACAGTTATCAATAGTTTCAATAGACCACAAGATTTCATAATCATAAACATAATACACTCGCAAGTGTATGTAAAGTATTCTAAGTGGTTGAGCACTTGGTAACCATACTTAACTATTAATCAACGTCGCATATTCCCTTTATTATGAAATCTCACTACATTGTACCAAGTGTAGCCTACAAAACGAAGTACTGTGCAACCGTTGAATACTGGTCGTCCAGTCCGGTTGGGGTTGTCAGGCCCGATAGATCTATCAACAGGATTCGCGTTTACAATACCCATGTAAATAGTAGTTACCAAGTGAAATGTCCCGTTCTTATTGATTAAAAATGTTCCATATTAATTGATTTCGTTGCGAGGTTTTGACCTCTATATGAGACGTTTTTCAAAGACTGCATTCATTTTTAAAACAAACCATAACCTTTATTTCATAAATAAAGGTTTAAAAAGCTTTACGTAGATTATCAAATAATGATAATCTAAAATATCCTGTTTACACACGACCATTCAGTTTCTTGAATGCAGTTTTTACACAATATCATACAAACATGGACTCCAAATCTTGTTCTTATTTTAGTATGCAACAGCGGAAGCTCTTAGTATTCACCTGAGAATAAACATACTTTAAACGTCAACAAAAAATGTTGGTGAGTTATAGGTTTAACCTATATATATCAAATCTTAACAATAGACCACAAGATTTCATATTTCAATACACATCCCATACATAGAGATAAAAATCATTCATATGGTGAACACCTGGTAACCGACATTAACAAGATGCATATATAAGAATATCCCCATCATTTCGGGACACCCTTCGGATATGATATAAATTTCGAAGTACTAAAGCATCTGGTACTTTGGATGGGGTTTGTTAGGCCCAATAGATCTATCTTTAGGATTCGCGTCAATTAGGGTGTCTGTTCCCTAATTCTTAGATTACCAGACTTAATAAAAAGGGGCATATTCGATTTCGATAATTCAACCATAAAATGTAGTTTCACGTACTTGTGTCTATTTTGTAAATCATTTATAAAACCTGCACGTATTCTCATCCCAAAAATATTAGATTTTAAAAGTGGGACTATAACTCACTTTCACATATTTTTTACTTCGTCGGGAAGTAAGACTTGACCACTGGTTGATTCACGAACCTATAACAATATATACATATATATCAAAGTATGTTCAAAATATATTTACAATACTTTTAATACATTTTGATATTTTAAGTTTATTAAGTCAGCTGTCCTTGTTAGTAACCTAAAACTAGTTGTCCACAGTTAGATGTACAGAAATAAATCGATAAATATTATCTTGAATCAATCCACGACCCAGTGTATACGTATCTCAGTATTGATCACAACTCAAACTATATATATTTTGGAATCAACCTCAACCCTGTATAGTTAACTCCAACATTCACATATAGAGTGTCTATGGTTGTTCCGAAATATATATAGATGTGTCGACATGATAGGTCGAAACATTGTATACGTGTCTATGGTATCTCAAGATTACATAATATACAATACAAGTTGATTAAGTTATGGTTGGAATAGATTTGTTACCAATTTTCACGTAGCTAAAATGAGAAAAATTATCTAATCTTGTTTTACCCATAACTTCTTCATTTTAAATCCGTTTTGAGTGAATCAAATTGCTATGGTTTCATATTGAACTCTATTTTATGAATCTAAACAAAAAAATTATAGGTTTATAGTCGTAAAAATAAGTTACAAGTCATTTTTGTAAAGGTAGTCATTTCAGTCGAAAGAACGACTTCTAGATGACCATTTTAGAAAACATACTTCCACTTTGAGTTTAACCATGATTTTTGGATATAGTTTCATGTTCATAATAAAAATCATTTTCTCAGAATAACAACTTTTAAATCAAAGTTTATCATAGTTTTTAATTAACTAACCCAAAACAGCCCGCGGTGTTACTACGACGGCGTAAATCCGGTTTTACGGTGTTTTTTGTATTTCCAGGTTTTAAATCATTAAGTTAGCATATCATACAGATATAGAACATGTGTTTAGTTGATTTTAAAAGTCAAGTTAGAAGGATTAACTTTTATTTGCGAACAAGTTTAGAATTAACTAAACTATGTTCTAGTGATTACAAGTTTAAACCTTCGAATAAGATAGCTTTATATGTATGAATAGGATGATGTTATGAACATCATTGCTACCTCAAGTTCCTTGGATAAACCTACTGGAAATGAGAAAAATAGATCTAGCTTCAAAGGATCCTTGGATGGCTTGAATGTTCTTGAAGCAGAATCATGACACGAAAACAATTTCAAGTAAGATTTCCACTCGAAATAAGATTGTTATAGTTATAGAAATTGAATTAAAGTTTGAATATGATAATTACCTTGTATTAGAAAGATAACCTACTGTAAGTAATAAAGGTTTCTTGATCTTGGATGATTACTTGGAATGGATTTAGAAAACCTGGAAGTAAACTTGCAATCTTGGAAGTATTCTTGATTTTATGAAACTAGAACTTTTGGAATTTATGAAGAACACTTAGAACTTGAAGATAGAACTTGAGAGAGATCAATTAGATGAAGAAAATTGAAGAATTAAAGTGTTTGTAGGTGTTTTTGGTCGTTGGTGTATGGATTAGATATAAAGGATATGTAATTTTGTTTTCATGTAAATAAGTCATGAATGATTACTCATATTTTTGTAATTTTATGAGATATTTTATGCTAGTTGCCAAATGATGGTTCCCACATGTGTTAGGTGACTCACATAGGCTGCTAAGAGCTAATCATTGGAGTGTATATACCAATAGTACATACATCTAAAAGCTGTGTATTGTACGAGTACGAATACGGGTGCATACGAGTAGAATTATTGATGAAACTGAACGAGGATGTAATTGTAAGCATTTTTGTTAAGTAGAAGTATTTTGATAAGTGTCTTGAAGTCTTTCAAAAGTGTATGAATACATATTAAAAAACTACATGTATATTCATTTTAACTGAGTCGTTAAGTCATCGTTAGTCGTTACATGTAAATGTTGTTTTGAAACCTTTAGGTTAACGATCTTGTTGAATGTTGTTAACCCATTATTTATTATAACAAATGAGATGTTAAATTGTTATATTATCATGATATTATGATATATAATATATCTTAGTATGATATATATACAGTTAAATGTCGTTACAACGATAATCGTTACATATATGTCTCGTTTCGAAATCATTAAGTTAGTAGTCTTATTTTTACATATGTATTTCATTGTTAATACACTTAATAATATATTTACTTATCATTTAACATAATTAACAAAGTGTATCAATATCTTAATATGATTCATATGTACCTAGTAAGACGTTGTTATAATGATAATCGTTATATATATTGTTTTCGAGTTTCTTAAATTAATAGTCTCATTTTTATGTAAATAACTCATTGTTAAAATACCTAATGAGATACATACTTATAAAAAAATCATGTTAACTATATATATAACCATATATATGTCATCGTATAGTTTTTACAAGTTTTAACGTTCGTGAATCACCGGTCAATTTGGGTGGTCAATTGTCTATATGAAACCTATTTCAATTAATCAAGTCTTAACAAGTTTGATTGCTTAACATGTTGGAAACACTTAATCATGTAAATAACAATTTCATTTAATATATATATATAAACATGTAAATAACAACTTTGATTTGGCCATAGATTTTGACTCTTTTATCGGAATTGGACAATATCTAAATGAAAACCAAATGTTTTTTCGCAAGCAATACAACTATATACCTCTCAGGACCTGAATATTTAGCATACTTTCCCAGATTCTCAGTTTAAATTACGAATTTTTAAACCGAAATAAATTTTTAAGCATCAAAATCACAAACCTTTAATTAACCATAACGAGGGCTATACATATCCGATTAACATGAATCTTAAGTCTATCTTGGGTGTTTTTCAATTATCTATACATCTAACATCAGTTCACAAACTCAATCATAAAGCATTCATCTCAGAAAATTCGGATTCATAGCAAGATCACATGAAAACTTCAATTTAACATATCTGGAGCATACGATAACGAAATCAATTGATTCTTGAGCCTAAAATTAATAGTTTTTCAATATTAATCCATCTACATACTTATATTTACAGATAACAAAGTCAAAATTCCAGAAACATGGCAAAACAATTCGGATTTCATGTAATATCATGTTAAACTTCAATTAATCATACCGGAAGCAATTTTAAACGAAATCAAGTGATTCTTGAGCCTAAAATTAATAGTTTTTCACAAGGATTTCATTTATAAGTATTTCATAAACTGAAAATATCATGTTCATATCAGTAGCATACCATTCAAATTCGTGATTCATCAACAAGTCAACAAATGATCAAATTAACGAACAATATCATGCATACATACAAGGACTTGAGCACTAGACACTATATCTACCCTAATATGTAACAAAAATATGAAAACTAGAAAATTGGAGTTTTTAAAACTTACACAAATCAAGAAATTGTTGGTATGGCTGAGTAGAGCTCTTCGAGAGGAGTCCGAATATGTAAACGATTTTATGATCAAGTGATTTCTTGAAGGTTTTTATAAAGAAAGAAGATCGATGATGATGATAAATAGTAATGGGTGTTTTAAGGAGAGAGTCTATGTACGTATGTGTTAGATGAAATGAATTAGGTTTAATAATATAGATGGGATAAAGAGTCACGGGTGATAAATCTATCTCAATTATTGATATCACGGACGTAATAATGTGTAGTCACGGGTATAATAATTAAACACGGGTATTACTATGTAATCACGGGTTATAATTAAATTTTTATTCGATATCTAAAACCCAATGTATTTTATCTTAATATGCTTCAATAATTGGTAAATTTTTATATTTATAAAATACATTTACATATATATTGTTCGAAACCTTTTAAATTCTAGACATCGTACCTAGTTGGTGTTTTTCATAAATACTTATTTAATATATTTTTAAACTAAATAATATATGTCTTTTATTGAAAATATAAGTGTTTAAAATAATCCCCTGAGTTTAATTTAAGAGTATACTAATTAATTAAAATGATTTTAGAACTCAATTATTTTAAAATATAATATTTATATTAAGTACTCATACGTTTCGTTCTCTGGAAAAAAAATTATTTTATTTTATTATTATTTTATTTATTTATTATTATTTTTTTCTGGTTACACTAATTGTAGTGTTTTATTTAACACCTATAAAACTTATGTAATAATATATATATATTTTTAAAAAAAAATTAGCGTGGAAAAACGTTGAATTTAACAGACAGTTGTTAAGTTTTTAAAGGAAAAAGTCGGGTTGTTACACTAAGGGTTTAAAATTTATATTTAACTGGGGCTTCAGCTATAATTCAATTAATTGCCTATTTTTATAACTAGCAAGTGATAAGTAAAACCTGAGGTCATATTTTTTACATTTGCTAATGATGTGGGATCAAAGTACGTCTAAAGTCAACCATATAGCAAGTAAGTTTGTTTTAGGTTTTTTAAGATAACTATAAACAAAAAGGTAAATAACAGATAAATTAAAAGGGTGGATTCAATATTCAGAGTTGATGGTAGATCATTGACTAAGCCTTACTATCTAAGATGAATTCTGAACCTCAATCGGACTAGTTTTAAAGCTTACCTTATTTGTCAATAAGAGCTAACGTTTAGAAGATTCTAACCAAAACTAATATGCCCACTATCAACATTTAACTTAACTGATTGAAACAATTTTATGAATTGAATCTTAGGCTCATGAATAAAGTGGCATACCTAAGAAAGATTTCAGGTTTTTCTTAACCCTCGATGGTTTAACTTTTATCAAGATCTTCACTTAATACCTAACTATGCTTTAACATTAATATATGTGCAATCTTAGGGTTTCTGATGGTATTGTTAATTATACTAGAGGTCTCTCATTTTTAATACAATTACACAATCCTGGATGATTTACACTTTGAGACAAACCATGATTTGGTAAGATAGTGTATGATGGACACTCTAGTTCTTACACTTACCACAATCTTAAACTAGGCAACTCTTCTAGATGGATAGCCAACTACACAAATCACAATTGCTATCTAAACGTAGGTACTAATACATGTTGTAGTGCTAAACACAGATAAATACTTACCCTGTATTTTGAATTGATCAGGTCCTAACATAAGGTTATAGCTACGTGAATAATTGGAAAGGGTGGTCCGTAAATTAGATTTCTAAGTCGGACAGATTTTCAGCATAACAAAAGTATAAAGTTCATATAAATATTCAACATACGAACAATCTCCGACGTTCAGCCCTCTAAGTGCATTTTCCGTTAGATGAGAGACGACCTCGAAAGTATCAATCTTTCTAGTGAGATAAAGCTTGAGGGAGAAATTTAATTGTAGTGAGAATAATGGATGTGAAAGGAAGTGTCTTGAAATGACAAAAAAATGGCTATATTTATAGACTATTCTGAATTTGGCAGGCCATGTGAAGTAGCCGTGCAGAATGTGCAGGCTCTGTTACCGGCTTGTGTGAAGCAGTTGTGTGCACTCAAATATTAGGCTAGTCATGTGTTCCAACCGGGTGCACTTGAATGGTGCGAAGACCGTGTGACTTGGCCCATTTAATCTGGATAACTTGTGTGGTATGCCCACGTGGCTTGATTTCTGCTGAACGTTGCTTGATTTCCGGGATTGTAACTTGTCATTCACCATTTTTGTTCTTTTTCTCGCTTTTTGTGACGACCTAAAATTTTTTGACCAAATCTAATTTAATCCTAATATGAATTCGAGACGATAAGCAAAGTTTGTAATATTGTGTCTCAAAATTTTTTAACTGTTTGCTTATATGCAATTGACTTTGACTTTTTCTGACGATTCATGAACCTTTAATTGTAAATAGAAATGTCTGTATAAATAACTATACATGTAAATAAATATATATTAAATATAATAATGAACTATTATGTGAATGTGAAAGAAAACTTAACCTTGTTATTTAAAACTGTTTATGTAAATATAGATAGTAGATCGAATATACATAATTTGTAAATGTTAACAAAGCATTATATGTTATACTCTGAGATTATTTGTTTCAATATATATAATATTTAATATATTTATCTACTTGATAATGAAAACATAATTATATTTAGTAGTTGAAATATTTATGTAATATCCATACATAATTAGTACAATATGCATATTGTTAAAATGTATAAAATATATAATATATATTATACAAATAATTAATAAAAATAAATGTAACTACAAGATAAAATATAGATATTATATTAATGTTGTTATTATTACCTCCATTAATAAAATAAATATTAATATTAATATTAATATCAGTATTATTAATACTATAAAAATTATAATATATAAATGTGAAATTTGATACATATAGTGAAATGTCCCGTTCTTATTGATTAAAAACGTTCCATATTAATTGATTTCATTGCGAGGTTTTGACCTCTATATGAGACGTTTTTCAAAGACTGCATTCATTTTTAAAACAAACCATAACTTTTATTTCATAAATAAAGGTTTAAAAAGCCTTACGTAGATTATCAAATAATGATAATCTAAAATATCCTGTTTACACACGACCATTACATAATGGTTTACAATACAAATATGTTACATCGAAATCAGTTTCTTGAATGCAGTTTTTACACAATATCATACAAACATGGACTCCAAATCTTGTCCTTATTTTAGTATGCAATAGCGGAAGCTCTTAGTATTCACCTGAGAATAAACATGCTTTAAACGTCAACAAAAATGTTGGTGAGTTATAGGTTTAACCTATATATATCAAATCGTAACAATAGAACACAAGATTTCATATTTCAATACACATCCCATACATAGAGATAAAAATCATTCATATGGTGAACACCTGGTAACTGACATTAACAAGTTGCATATATAAGAATATCCCCATCATTCCGGGACACCCTTCGGATATGATATAAATTTTGAAGTACTAAAGCATCTGGTACTTTGGATGGGGTTTGTTAGGCCTAATAGATCTATCTTTAGGATTTGCCTCAATTAGGGTGTCTATTCCCTAATTCTTAGATTACCAGACTTAATAAAAAGGGGCATATTCAATTTCGATAATTCAACCATAGAATGTAGTTTCACGTACTTGTGTCTATTTTGTAAATCATTTATAAAACATGCATGTATTCTCATCCCAAAAATATTAGATTTTAAAAGTGGGACTATAACTCACTTTCACAGATTTTTACTTCATCGGGAAGTAAGACTTGGACACTGGTTGATTCACGAACCTATAACAATATATACATATATATCAAAGTATGTTCAAAATATATTTACAACACTTTTAATACATTTTGATGTTTTAAGTTTATTAAGTCAGCTGTCCTCGTTAGTAACCTACAACTAGTTGTCCACAGTTAGATGTACAGAAATAAATCGATAAATATTATCTTGAATCAATCCACGACCTAGTGCATACGTATCTCAGTATTGATCACAAATCAAACTCTATATATTTTGGAATCAACCTCAACCCTGTATAGCTAACTCCAACATTCACATATAGAGTGTCTATGGTTGTTCCGAAATATATATAGATGTGTCGACATGATAGGTCGAAACATTGTATACGTGTCTATGGTATCTCAAGATTACATAATATATAATACAAGTTGATTAAGTTATGGTTGGAATAGATTTGTTACCAATTTTCACGTAGCTAAAATGAGAAAAATTATCCAATCTTGTTTTACCCATAACTTCTTCATTTTAAATCCGTTTTGAGTGAATCAAATTGCTATGGTTTCATATTGAACTCTATTTTATGAATCTAAACAAAAAAATTATAGGTTTATCGTCGTAAAAATAAGTTACAAGTCATTTTTGTAAAGGTAGTCATTTCAGTCGAAAGAACGACGTCTAGATGACCATTTTAGAAAACATACTTCCACTTTGAGTTTAACCATGATTTTTGGATATAGTTTCATGTTCATAATAAAAATCATTTTCTCAGAATAACAACTTTTAAATCAATGTTTATCATAGTTTTTAATTAACTAACCCAAAACAGCCCGCGGTGTTACTACGACGGCGTAAATCCAGTTTTACGGTGTTTTTCGTGTTTCCAGGTTTTAAATCATTAAGTTAGCATATCATATAGATATAGAACATGTGTTTAGTTGATTTTAAAAGTCAAGTTAGAAGGATTAACTTTTATTTGCGAACAAGTTTAGAATTAACTAAACTATGTTCTAGTGATTACAAGTTTAAACCTTCGAATAAGATAGCTTTATATGTATGAATCGAATGATGTTATGAACATCATTACTACCTCAAGTTCCTTGGATAAACCTACTGGAAATGAGAAAAATAGATCTAGCTTCAAAGGATCCTTGGATGGATTGAAAGTTCTTGAAGCAGAATCATGACACGAAAACAATTTCAAGTAAGATTTCCACTCGAAATAAGATTGTTATAGTTATAGAAATTGAATTAAAGTCTGAATATGATTATTACCTTGTATTAGAAAGATAACCTACTGTAAGTAACAAAGGTTTCTTGATCTTGGATGATTACTTGGAATGGATTTAGAAAACTTGGAAGTAAACTTGCAATCTTGGAAGTATTCTTGATTTTATGAAACTAGAACTTTTGGAATTTATGAAGAACACTTAGAACTTGAAGATAGAACTTGAGAGAGATCAATTAGATGAAGAAAATTGAAGAATGAAAGTGTTTGTAGGTGTTTTTAGTCGTTGGTGTATGGATTAGATATAAAGGATATGTAATTTTGTTTTCATGTAAATAAGTCATGAATGATTACTTATATTTTTGTAATTTTATGAGATATTTCATGCTAGTTGCCAAATGATGGTTCCCACATGTGTTAGGTGACTGACATGGGCTGCTAAGAGCTGATCATTGGAGTGTATATACCAATAGTACATACATCTAAAAGCTGTGTATTGTACGAGTACGAATACGGGTGCATACGAGTAGAATTGTTGATGTAATTGTAAGCATTTTTGTTAAGTAGAAGTATTTTGATAAGTGTCTTGAAGTCTTTCAAAAGTGTATGAATACATATTAAAACACTACATGTATATACATTTTAACTGAGTCATTAAGTCATCGTTAGTCGTTACATGTAAATGTTGTTTTGAAACCTTTAGGTTAACGATCTTGTTGAATGTTGTTAACCCATTGTTTATTATAACAAATGAGATGTTAAATTGTTATATTATCATGATATTATGATATATAATATATCTTAGTATGATATATATACAGTTAAATGTCGTTACAACGATAATCGTTACATATATGTCTCATTTCGAAATCATTAAGTTAGTAGTCTTATTTTTACATATGTATTTCATTGTTAATACACTTAATAATATAATATATTTACTTATAATTTAACATAATTAACCAAGTGTATCATTATCTTAATATTCTTCATATGTACCTAGTAAGACGTTGTTATAACGATAATCGTTATATATATCGTTTTCGAGTTTCTTAAATTAATAGTCTCATTTTTATGTATATAACTCATTGTTAAAATACCTAATGAGATACATACTTATAATAAAATCATGTTAAATATATATATATATATATAACCATATATATGTCATCGTATAGTTTTTACAAGTTTTAACGTTCGTGAATCACCGGTCAACTTGGGTGGTCAATTGTCTATATGAAATCTATTTCAATTAATCAAGTCTTAACAAGTTTGATTGCTTAACATGTTGGAAACACTTAATCATGTAAATAACAATTTCATTTAATATATATATATATAAACATGGAAAAGTTCGGGTCACTACAGTACCTACCCGTTAAATAAATTGCGTCCCGAAATTTTAGGCAGTTGGAGGTGTTGACGTATCTTCTGGAAATAAATGCGGGTATTTCTTCTTCATCTGATCTTCACGCTCCCAGTGAACTCGGGTCCTCTACGAGCATTCCATCGAACCTTAACCATCGGTATCTTGTTTTGTTTAAGTCTCTTAACCTCACAATCCATTATTTCGACGGGTTCTTCAATGAATTGAAGTTTTTCATTGATTTGGATTTCGTCCAACGGAATAGTGAGATCTTCTTTAGCAAAACATTTCTTCAAAATTGAGACGTGGAAAGTGTTATGTACAGCCGCGAGTTGTTGAGGTAGCTCCAATTGGTAAGCTACTGGTCCGACACGATCTATAATCTTGAATGGTCCAATGTACCTTGGATTTAGTTTCCCCCGTTTACCAAATCGAACAACGCCTTTCCAAGGTGAAACCTTAAGCATGACCATTTCTCCAATTTCAAACTCTATATCTTTTCTTTTACTGCCCGCGTAGCTCTTTTGTCGACTCTGGGCGGTTTTCAATCTTTGTTGAATTTGGATGATTTTCTCGGTAGTTTCTTGTATTATCTCCGGACCCGTAATCTATCTATCCCCCACTTCACTCCAATAAATCAGAGACCTGCACTTTCTACCATAAAGTGCTTCAAACGGCGCCATCTCAATGCTTGAATGGTAGCTGTTGTTGTAGGAAAATTCTGGTAACGGTAGATGTCGATCCCAACTGTTTCCGAAATCAATAACACAAGCTCGTAGCATGTCTTTAAGCATTTGTATCATCCTTTTGCTCTGCCCATCAGTTTGTGGATGATAGGCAGTACTCATGTCTAGACGAGTTCCCAATGCTTGCTGTAATGTCTGCCAAAATCTTAAAATAAATCTGCCATCCCTATCAGAGATAATAGAGATTGGTATTCCATGTCTGGAGATGACTTCCTTCAAATACAGTCGTGCTAACTTCTCCATCTTGTCATCTTCTCTTATTGGCAGGAAGTGTGCTGACTTGGTGAGACGATCAACTATTACCTAAATAGTATCATAACCACTTGCAGTCCTTGGCAATTTAGTAATGAAATCCATGGTAATGTTTTCCCATTTCCATTCCGGGATTTCAGGTTGTTGTAGTAGACCTGATAGTTTCTGATGTTCAGCTTTGACCTTAGAACACGTCAAACATTCTCCTACATATTTAGCAATATTGGCTTTCATACCTAGCCACCAAAAATGTTTCTTAAGATCCTTGTACATCTTCCACGTTCCAGGATGTATTGAGTATCTGGTTTTATGAGCTTCTCTAAGTACCATTTCTCTCATATCTCCAAATTGTGGTACCCAAATTCTTTCAGCCCTATACCGGGTTCCGTCTTCCCGAATATTAAGATGCTTCTCCGATCCTTTGGGTATTTCATCCTTTAAATTTTCCTCTTTTAAAACTCCTTGTTGCGCCTCCTTTATTTGAGTAGTAAGGTTAGTGTGAATCATTATATTCATAGATTTTACTCAAATGGGTTCTTTGTCCTTTCTGCTCAAGGTGTCGGCTACCACATTTGCCTTCCCCGGGTGGTAACGAATCTCAAAGTCGTAATCATTCAACAATTCAATCCACCAACGCTGCCTCATATTCAGTTGTTTCTGATTAAATATGTGTTGAAGACTTTTGTGGTCGGTATATATAATACTTTTGACCCCATATAAGTAGTGCCTCCAAGTCTTTAATGCAAAAACAACCACGCCTAATTCCAAATTATGCGTCGTATAATTTTGCTCGTGAATCTTCAATTGTCTAGATGCATAAGCAATTACCTTCGTTCGTTGCATTAATACACAGCCGAGACCTTGCTTTGATGCGTCACAATAAATCACAAAATCATCATTCCCTTCAGGCAATGATAATATAGGTGCCGTAGTTAGCTTTTTCTTCAATAATTGAAATGCCTCCTCTTGTTCATCCTTCCATTCAAATTTCTTCCCTTTATGCGTTAATGCAGTCAAGGGTTTTGCTATTTTGGAGAAATCTTGGATGAATCTTCTGTAGTAACCAGCCAATCCTAAAAATTGGCGTATATGCTTCGGAGTTTTTGGGGTTTCCCACTTTTCAACGGTTTCGATCTTTGCCGGGTCCACCTGGATACCTTCTTTGTTCACTATGTGACCGAGGAATTGAACTTCTTCCAACCAAAATGCACACTTTGAAAACTTAGCGTACAATTTTTATTTCCTCAATACTTCTAGCACTTTTCTCAAATGTTCTTCGTGCTCTTGATCATTCTTTGAGTAAATAAGTATGTCATCAATGAAAACAATGACAAACTTGTCAAGATATGGCCCACACACTCGGTTCATAAGGTCCATGAACACAGCTGGTGCGTTAGTCAATCCAAACGGCATAACCATAAACTCGTAATGACCATAACGCGTCCTAAATGCAGTTTTTGGAATATCATCCTCCTTTACTCGCATTTGATGATATCCAGAACGTAAATCGATCTTCGAATAAACCGACGAGCCTTGTAGTTGATCAAATAAGTCGTCAATTCTCGGCAGTGGATAACGGTTTTTGATGATAAGTTTGTTCAAGTCTCTGTAGTCAATACACAACCTAAATGTACCATCCTTCTTCTTGACAAACAAAACAGGAGCTCCCCAAGGTGATGTGCTTGGTCGAATGAAACCACGTTCTAATAGTTCTTGCAGTTGGCTTTGCAGTTCTTTCATCTCGCTGGGTGCGAGTCTATAAGGACCACGAGCTATTGGTGCAGCTCCTGGTACAAGATCTATTTGAAATTCAACAGATCGATGTGGAGGTAGTCCCAGTAATTCTTTCGGAAATACATCGGGAAATTCTTTTGCGACGGGAACATCATTGATGCTCTTTTCTTCAGTTTGTACTTTCTCGACGTGTGCTAGAACAGCATAGCAACCTTTTCTTATTAGTTTTTGTGCCTTCAAATTACTAATAAGATGTAGCTTCATGTTGCCCTTTTCTCCATACACCATTAAGGGTTCTCCTTCTTCTCGTACAATGCGAATTGCATTTTTATAACATACGATCTCTGCTTTCACCTTTTTCAGCCAGTCCATGCCAACTATTACATCAAAACTCCCTAACTCTACTAGTATCAAATCAATCTTAAATATTTCGCTACCCAGTTTAATTTCTCGATTCCGGCATATATTATCTGCTGAAATTAATTTACCGTTTGCTAATTCTAGTAAAAATTTACTATCCAACGGCGTCAATGGATAACTTAATTTAGCACAAAAATCTCTACTCATATAGCTTCTATCCGCACCCGAATCAAATAAAACGTAAGCAGATTTATTGTCAATAAGAAACGTACCCGTAACAAGCTCCGGGTCTTCCTGTGCCTCTACCGCATTAATATTGAAAACTCTTCCGCGGCCTTGTCCATTCGTGTTCTCCTGGTTCGGGCAATTTCTAATAATGTGGCCCGGTTTTCCACATTTATAACAAACTACATTTGCATAACTTGCTCCGACACTACTTGCTCTGCCATTACTCGTTCCGACACCATTTGTTCCTTTCGTTCTGTTAACTCCTGGTCCGTAGACCTCACACTTCGCCGCGCTATGACCATTTCTTTTACACTTGTTACAAAATTTGGTGCAGAACCCCGAGTGATACTTTTCACACCTTTGGCATAGCTGCTTCTGATTGTTGTTGTTGTTGCGATTGTTATTGTTGTTGAGATGATTATTGTAGTTGATGTTGTTGTTGTTTTTGTTGTTGTTGTTGTTGTTGTTGTTGTTGTTGTTGTTGTTGTTGTTGTTGTTGTTGTTGTTGTTGTTGTTGTTGTTGTTGTTGTTGTTGTTGTTGGTCCGTTTGTTGTAGTTGCGATTGATGTTGCGATTGTTGGGATAATTGTTGCGATTATTATTGTAATTGCTGTTGTTGTTGTATTGGTGATTCTTATCACCGTTTTCCTCCCACTTTCTTTTGACTTGCTTCACATAGGCCTCTTCAGCCGTCTATTCTTTAATTCTTTCCTCAATCTGGTTCACTAGTTTGTGAGCCATTCTACATGCCTGTTGTATGGAGGCGGGCTCGTGTGAACTTATATCTTCTTGGATTCTTTCCGGTAATCCTTTCACAAACACGTCGATCTTCTCTTCCTCATCTTTGAACGCTCCCGAACACAATAGGCACAATTCTGTGAATCGTCTTTCGTACGTGGTAATATCAAATCCTTGGGTTCATAACCCTCTAAGTTCTGTCTTGAGCTTATTGACCTCGGTTCTGGGATGGTACTTCTCGTTCATCAAGTGCTTGAATGCTGACCACGGTAGTGCGTACGCATCATCTTGTCCCACTTGCTCTAGATAGGTATTCCACCATGTTAACGCAGAACCTGTGAAGGTATGCGTAGCGTACTTCACTTTGTCCTCTTCAGTACACTTACTTAAGGCAAACACCGATTCGACCTTCTCGGTCCACCGTTTCATTCCGATCGGTCCTTCGGTTCCATCAAATTCCAAAGGTTTGCAGGCAGTGAATTCTTTGTAGGTGCATCCTACACGATTTCCTGTACTGCTAGATCCAAGGTTATTGTTGTTATGTAGCGCAGCCTGTACTGCGGCTATATTTGAAGCTAGAAAAGTACGGAATTCCTCTTCATTCATATTCACGGTGTGTCGAGTAGTCGGTGCCATTTCCTTCAAAATAGTCAAATGGAACAAGTTAATCATACAGAATATTAAGAGTAGTTAATAGTATTTCGTAGCGTAATATGAACTTATTTATAAAAGCTCTTTCTTAATATTAGCGTTTTATACTCTTTAATTCAGGTAGTACCTACCCGTTAAGTTCATACTTAGTAGCTAACATACCATTTCAACTACTACAATTCTATATGAAAAACTAATCACAAAAAAAATATATATCATATTCAAACCTTTATACAATAACTTGCAAACTTACAATACCGCTATTTTACATATAGCATGAAATATAGCACATAAAACTTTGATACAAAGTAGTTGCGAAGATAATTCTAGTCAATAAATAAGGCGTTCAGCAAAGGCAACAAAGACACGTAATTCATACGTCCAGAAACAAGTCATATACCACTTCCCATCCTTGGTCTTGTGGAACGTAATCGTTGTGACCGATAGTATGAAAACGTGTTGTAACGTCGTCAAAAGGACGAAGGTTACGTAATGACCAACAGTCTCGTAATAACCTAAAAACCTCATTTCTTACCCCAATTACCGACTCCGTCACTTGTGGGAACGTTTTTTTAATAGTTGTAGCCCGATGTTCTTTTTCTCACTTTGGTGAGAAGCGAACATTACTAACCCGTAAGCATAACATGCTTCTTTATGTTGCATGTTAGCCGCTTTTTCTAAATCATGAAGTCCTATATTCGGATACATTGAGTCAAAATAATTTCATAACCCGTTGCGTAAAATAGCATTTGGGTTCCCCGCAATATATGCGTCAAAGTAAACACATCGTAACTTATGGGTTTCCCAATGTGATATCCCCCATCTTTCAAACGAAAGCCTTTTATAAACCAAGGCATTCTTGGAACGTTCTTCGAATGTCTTACAAACTGATTTTGCCATAAATAGTTGTGCCGAGGAATTCTGACCGACTCTAGACAAGATTTCATCAATCATGTCTCCGGGTAAGTCTTCTAAAATATTGGGTTGTCTATCCATTTTGTGTTTTTATACTGTAAAATAGACAAGAGTTAGATTCATAAAAGATACTTATTAATACAAGCAATTTTTACATATATCGTAAAGCATAAGCACACTATATTACATATATTACACCGCACAAATACAACTATCTTATTCCGACTCACTCGTTTCTTCTTTTTCGAACTTGGTTCTTTTTGCTAAGTTTTTAGGGATATATGATGTTCCCCTAATACGAGCCGTCGTTTTCCACATTGGTCTAGAAAAACCTGGTGGTTTAGAGGTTCCCGGGTTATTGTTACAACTTAAGAAATACGGGTGTTGACGATATATATAAAGTTCATCGGGGTTGGAATCAGATTTCTCTATTTTTATGCCCTTTCCCTTATTGTTCTCTTTTGCCCTTTTAAATTCAGTTGGGGTAATTTCTATAACATAATCGGAATCCTCGTTGGGATCCGATTCATCGGAGAATTGGTAATCCTCCCAATATTTTGCTTCCTTGGCGGAAACACCGTTGACCATAATTAACCTTGGTCGGTTGGTCGAGGATTTTCTTTTACTTAACCATTTTATTATTTCCCCTACCGGTTCTATTTCTTCTTCCGGTTCCTCCTCCTCCGGTTCCGATTCTTCTTCCGATTTCGATTCTTCTTCCGGTTCCTCTTCGGGAACTTGTGAATCAGTCCACGAATCATTCCAAATTACATTTGACTCTTCATTATTATTAGGTGAGTCAATGGGATTTGTGCTAGAGGTAGACATCTATCACACAATATCAAACATGTTAAGAGATTAATATATCACATAATATATACATGTTAATAATATATAGTTTCCAACAAAAATGTTAAGCAATCATTTTAAAAGAAAACACGGTCGAAGTCCAGACTCACTAACGCATCCTAACAAACTCGATAAGACACACTAATGCAAATTTTCTGGTTCTCTAAGACCAACGCTCTGATACCAACTGAAATGTCCCGTTCTTATTGATTAAAAACGTTCAATATTAATTGATTTCGTTGCGAGGTTTTGACCTCTATATGAGACGTTTTTCAAAGACTGCATTCATTTTTAAAACAAACCATAACTTTTATTTCATAAATAAAGGTTTAAAAAGCTTTACGTAGATTATCAAATAATGATAATCTAAAATATCCTGTTTACACACGACCATTACATAATGGTTTACAATACAAATATGTTACATCGAAATCAGTTTCTTGAATGCAGTTTTTACACAATATCATACAAACATGGACTCCAAATCTTGTCCTTATTTTAGTATGCAACAGCGGAAGCTCTTAGTATTCACCTGAGAATAAACATGCTTTAAACGTCAACAAAAATGTTGGTGAGTTATAGGTTTAACCTATATATATCAAATCGTAACAATAGACCACAAGATTTCATATTTCAATACACATCCCATACATAGAGATAAAAATCATTCATATGGTGAACACCTGGTAACCGACATTAACAAGATGCATATATAAGAATATCCCCATCATTTTGGGACACCCTTCGGATATGATATAAATTTCGAAGTACAAAAGCATCCGGTACTTTGGATGGGGTTTGTTAGGCCCAATAGATCTATCTTTAGGATTCGCATCAATTAGGGTGTTTGTTCCCTAATTCTTAGATTACCAGACTTAATAAAAAGGGGCATATTCGATTTCGATAATTCAACCATAGAATGTAGTTTCACATACTTGTGTCTATTTTGTAAATCATTTATAAAACCTGCATGTATTCTCATCCCAAAAATATTAGATTTTAAAAGTGGGACTATAACTCACTTTCACAGATTTTTACTTCGTCGGGAAGTAAGACTTGGCCACTGGTTGATTCACGAACCTATAACAATATATACATATATATCAAAGTATGTTCAAAATATATTTACAACACTTTTAATATATTTTGATGTTTTAAGTTTATTAAGTCTGCTGTCCTCGTTAGTAACCTACAACTAGTTGTCCACAGTTAGATGTACAGAAATAAATCGATAAATATTATCTTGAATCAATCCACGACCCAGTGTATACGTATCTCAGTATTGATCACAACTCAAACTATATATATATTTTGGAATCAACCTCAACCCTGTATAGCTAACTCCAACATTCACATATAGAGTGTCTATGGTTGTTTCGAAATATATATAGATGTGTCGACATGATAGGTCAAAACATTGTATACGTGTCTATGGTATCTCAAGATTACATAATATAAAATACAAGTTGATTAAGTTATGGTTGGAATAAATTTGTTACCAATTTTCACGTAGCTAAAATGAGAAAAATTATCCAATCTTGTTTTACCCATAACTTCTTCATTTTAAATCCGTTTTGAGTGAATCAAATTGCTATGGTTTCATATTGAACTCTATTTTATGAATCTAAACAGAAAAATTATAGGTTTATAGTCGGAAAAATAAGTTACAAGTCATTTTTGTAAAGGTAGTCATTTCAGTCGAAAGAACGACGTCTAGATGACCATTTTAGAAAATATACTTCCACTTTAAGTTTAACCATAATTTTTGGATATAGTTTCATGTTCATAATAAAAATCATTTTCTCAGAATAACAACTTTTAAATCAAAGTTTATCATAGTTTTTAATTAACTAACCCAAAACAGCCCGCGGTGTTACTACGACGGCGTAAATCCAGTTTTACGGTGTTTTTCGTGTTTCCAGGTTTTAAATCATTAAGTTAGCATATCATATAGATATAGAATATGTGTTTAGTTGATTTTAAAAGTCAAGTTAGAAGGATTAACTTTTATTTGCGAACAAGTTTAGAATTAACTAAACTATGTTCTAGTGATTACAAGTTTAAACCTTCGAATAAGATAGCTTTATATGTATGAATCGAATGATGTTATGAACATCATTACTACCTCAAGTTCCTTGGATAAACCTACTAGAAATGAGAAAAATAGATCTAGCTTCAAAGGATCCTTGGATGGCTTGAAAGTTCTTGAAGCAGAATCATGACACGAAAACAATTTCAAGTAAGATTTCCACTCGAAATAAGATTGTTATAGTTATAGAAATTGAATTAAAGTTTGAATATGATTATTACCTTGTATTAGAAAGATAACCTACTGTAAGTAACAAAGGTTTCTTGATCTTGGATGATTACTTGGAATGGATTTAGAAAACTTGGAAGTAAACTTGCAATCTTGGAAGTATTCTTGATTTTATGAAACTAGAACTTTTGGAATTTATGAAGAACACTTAGAACTTGAAGATAGAACTTGAGAGAGATCAATTAGATGAAGAAAATTGAAGAATGAAAGTGTTTGTAGGTATTTTTGGTCGTTGGTGTATGGATTAGATATAAAGGATATGTAATTTTGTTTTCATGTAAATAAGTCATGAATGATTACTCATATTTTTGTAATTTTATGAGATATTTCATGCTAGTTGCCAAATGATGGTTCCCACATGTGTTAGGTGACTGACATGGGCTGCTAAGAGCTGATCATTGGAGTGTATATACCAAGAGTACATACATCTAAAAGCTGTGTATTGTACGAGTACGAATACGGGTACATACGAGTAGAATTATTGATGAAACTGAACGAGGATGTAATTGTAAGCATTTTTGTTAAGTAGAAGTATTTTAATAAGTGTCTTGAAGTCTTTCAAAAGTGTATGAATACATATTAAAACACTACATGTATATACATTTTAACTGAGTCGTTAAGTCATCGTTAGTCGTTACATGTAAATGTAAATGTTGTTTTGAAACCTTTAGGTTAACGATCTTGTTGAATGTTGTTAACCCATTGTTTATTATAACAAATGAGATGTTAAATTGTTATATTATCATGATATTATGATATATAATATATCTTAGTATGATATATATACAGTTAAATGTCGTTACAACGATAATCGTTACATATATGTCTCGTTTCGAAATCATTAAGTTAGTAGTCTTATTTTTACATATGTATTTCATTGTTAATACACTTAATAATATATTTACTTATCATTTAACATAATTAACCAAGTGTATCAATATTTTAATATGATTCATATGTACCTAGTAAGACGTTGTTATAACGATAATCGTTATATATATCGTTTTCGAGTTTCTTAAATTAATAGTCTCATTTTTATGTATATAACTCATTGTTAAAATACCTAATGAGATACATACTTTTAATAAAATCATGTTAACTATATATATAACCATATATATGTCATCGTATAGTTTTTACAAGTTTTAACGTTCGTGAATCACCGGTCAACTTGGGTGGTCAATTGTCTATATGAAACCTATTTCAATTAATCAAGTCTTAACAAGTTTGATTGCTTAACATGTTGAAAACACTTAATCATGTAAATAACAATTTCATTTAATATATATATATAAACATGGAAAAGTTCGGGTAACTACATATAGGTTATTATTATTATTATTATTATTATTATTATTATTATTATTATTATTATTATTATTATTATTATTATTATTATTATTATTATTATTATTATTATTATTATTATTATTTTATTATCATTAAAAATCATTATTTTATTATAATTATCACTAGTATTAATTATTATTAAACTTATTATTTTTTATAAAAAATCATTAATGGCATTATTAAAATTTTCATATTATTATTATTATTATTTATTATTAGTAGTATTTTCATTATATTTAATTATCAAAATTTCTATTATTAATATATTTATTAATAATCATTATTAATTAAATATAAACTAAAAGTCAAGAATATGTACAAAATCTGTTATATCTCCTTATCTGCTTTTTAATCTTGTCGATTCATTCAGAAAAACAAAACAAAACTTAGTAGGAATTAAAAACAGATAAATTGGTACGAACCTATTATATATTTATTATGTTTTATTATTTTCGATTGAATTTTTGTCCAAATTCGTTACCAGTCAATTTCACAAATCAATTAGGATCAATACAACTGTTAAATCATGTACGTAATTACCCTATATAACTCGTGTACTGCCATTTCGAAGAAAACCAAGAAATTCAAGAAAATTAGTCACGATATCTCTGTTTTTCATTTTTTTTGCCAAAATTCGAATTAGAGTTTTATTTAAAAATCTATTAATGCAGTGTAGTTAGAAGTCTTTAATTTAATCTAACTGCAAAGTTTCAAGGTCCAATTTCATCTATCGAGTTCAAATTTGGAAGTCAAAGTTTATGTTTCAAAAGTCAAACGTCGTGTTCTTGGCAAAATTCGAGTTCAATTCAAAGTTTTGGATCCAATTGAGATTACAGAAGGTTTATAGGTCTGATTTAAAACCATTTTCATGTAGAAAGTTTTAGCTAAAACATTCTTAAATTCAAAATCACATCTTGGGTTGTTTTTCGAGTTTGCAGAACATCTGCTGCATAATTTCTTTTTTTTTTCGTTTCTGTTAATTCAAACAACCATTAGAAATCATTTCTGTTTCAAATACTTGTATTACATTCAGCAAATAATCTAGCTGTTATGGTTATGAATTGCTTTTGGTCGATTAAATTATTGGAGAAGATGAAGCACATAATAAAAGGGTTACATATAATTCGTTTATAAAACAAACAGATAAGCAGTTCAGCACAGATGGTTAAGGGTTGTGTCGAGTTAGCGAGAGGTCACGTGTTCGAGCTCGGGCGTGGGCGTTTTTTTTAAGACTTATCACATTAAGGTAGTTTTCTAATATTTCTATTATTATTATCATTATTATTATTATTATTATTATTATTATTATTATTATTATTATTATTATTATTATTATTATTATTATTATTATTATTATTATTATTATTATCATTATTATTGTTATTATTAGGGATTGTTATTAATACAAGTATTATAGTTATTATTATCATTATTATTACAAAAACATGTAGTTACCATTTATAGTTATTATCATAATTATAATTACAAAAATGATTATTATTATTATTATTATTATTATTATTATTATTATTATTATTATTATTATTATTATTATTATTAATTTTGTTACTAATATTATTATCGTCATTTAAAATATAATCTTATCATTTTTATGTATTATTATTATTATTATTATTATTATTATTATTATTATTATTATTATTATTATTATTATTATTATTATTATTATTATTATTATTATTATTATTATTGTTATTATTATTATTATTATTATTATTATTATTATTATTATTATTATTATTATTATTATTATTATTATTAGTATTATTAAGAGTATTGTTATTATATATTCATTAATGTTGTTACTATTATTATTGTTATCTATATAAAAATCAATAAATGTAGTTTTATTAAAATCTTAAAAAATATTAGTATTATCATTACTAATATTATTATTATTAGTGCTATTATTATTATACTATTACTACTCGTGTTATTATTATTATAAATATTATCATTTATATTATTAATATGAATTTTCATTATAGGTATTATTACTACTAAGAGTTATTATCATTAATATTATTTTTATTATCTTTTTGTAATCCTTAAAAACTATCATTTTCATTATTATCAGTAATATCTATATTATTATTATTAAAATAATTATAATTATGAAAATAAAAGTTTAAAAGACTTGGTTAAGATAATAATTATAAAAATTGAAGATTTTAAGTAAAGATATATTTAATATACTTTACTTAACTATATTAATATTATTATGTACAAAATAAAAATATATAAATAAATAATAAAACTTATAAATTATTAAAAATATAAATTACATCACTAATAATAAAATATATATATTTATTTGATTACAAGTATATGTTTTAGTATATATACGAATGATATAGGTTCGTGAATCCAAGGCCAACCCTACAATTGTTCAATATCGTCATATGTATTTTTACTACAAAATACAGTATTGTGAGTTTCATTTGCTCACTTTTTAAATGCTTTTGCAATATATATTTTTACGACTGAGAATACATGCGTTGCTTTTATAAATATTTGATGAAATAGACACAAGTAATCGAAACTACATTATATGGTTGGATTATCGAAATCAAATATCTCCCCTTCAAGTCTGGTAACCTAAGAATTAGGAAAATGGCCCCTAATTGACGCGAATCCTAAAGATAGATCTATAGGCCTAACAAACCCCATTCTGGAATTTGGAATGCTTTAGTACTTTGATTTAAAAAGGGGATTGTGATTGCCGTTATATAGCATACTTGCGAGTATGCGGGGGATATTCTATATGCATCCTTGTTAGTTCGGTTAACAGGTGTCCATCATATAAATGATTTTGATACACTTGCGAGTGTAGAATTATTACGAAAATGAAATCTTGTGGTCTATTAAAATTATGGAAATGATTGATTATGATAAATTAATGAACTCACCAACCTTTTGGTTGAAACTTTAAAGCATGTTTATTCTCAGGTATGAAAGAAATATTCCGCTGTGCATTTGCTCATTTTAAAGATATTACTTGGAGTCATTCATGGCATATTTCAAAATACGTTGCATTCAAGTCGTTGAGTTCATCAAGAATATTATTAAGTCATTTATATTTGGATATATTATGAAATGGTATGCATGCCATCAACTTTCGATGTGATGAAAGTTTGTCTTTTAAAAATGAATGCAAGGTTTGTAAAATGTATCATATAGAGGTCAAATACCTAGCGATGTAATCAACTATTGTGAATCGTTTATAATCGATATGAACGGGTCCTTTCAGTTAGTATCAGAGCGGTGGTCTTAGTGAACCAGGTCTTACATTAGTGTGTCTAACTGATAGTTGTTAAGATGCATTAGTGAGTCTGGATTTCGACCGTGTCTGCATGTCAAAAGTTTTGCTTATCATTTCTTGTCGAAAATTACCTTCTTATCATCCTTAGGAAGTTACCTGCTTATCATTCTTAGTCTATACACATCTTACTGCATTGATTGCATGAATAGTATATAGACAAAAATTCATATCTTAGCGTATCTGTTACTGTTACCTTTGCCTAACAGCTTACAAAATTTTCTCCGTAATGTGCGAAATCTTGATGTTATATATAAGTATTCTATGTAGTTAGAATATCATTTAAAATTCGAAAATCATTTCATATCGAAAACTCTTTATCTAACCATACAATATGGAACTCACAACTAGTTCAAGCTCCTCGGCTTCCGACAGCTATTCCGATATGGATTTTCACTCGAACTCCGAAAGCAGTGTGACCGGAATGGATCAACCAATCAGCCATCATCAATTCTGGATGAATTGGGGATGAGTTCGTAGTTGACTGAATCAATGGAGACGAGAAGAAGGTTATCCTTTCCACCAACCAAATTTACCTCTTGGCGAATAACATGAAGCAATTACCGGCGAACCTATCCGAAACACCATTTTCACCCCCATTTCCGGAATAGCTCTCAACGATTACATAATATCTACAATTCTAAACCTTATTCATTCGCTCGTTCCTACCGACAATCATTTCGGGGTAATAAGTTAACGAGCTTCGTGCCCGAGTTCTAGTCTTGGAAAATATGGTGCAAAACGTATCAGCTTCAGCAACATCACCGGCGCCAACAGTATCACCAACATCAATACTAGTACCACCAAAGACAACATCCACATTACATGCCTCAACATCACAATCTATACCTCAACTATAATCATCGTTTTACACGACGTTCTACATCATTTATCTTCGTTCGACATGGCGATTATGTAATCTCTAATGTTTTAAAGATTATATATTCTTGTTCTAACGGTAAATCAAATGAGTTTAATATCATATTGACTCATTAAATCCATGATTACATCTGAAGAAAATATATATGTATATATGTTTTCATAAAGATTGTAATTACAAATTCTTTTGTACAAATTGTTAATGGTGAAAATATTTTAACGGGTAGGTAATACCCGAGGAATATTTAGATTTCACATTAATAAGTTACACTCTACATTCTTCGAATCTGATTCAACAGTCAATTACTATCCTACTTACATTCACAGATACACGAATCCGTTTACCGTAGAATAACCATTTTCATTCAATTTCATATTCGGATTTTGACCTATCTGAATCCAACAAGTTGCATAATAAAGAAAACATTTAACAAATTAAAAATTGTTAGAAGCAAACAAATTAACTATGAGAAATTTTGTTAAGAATCCACGCTAACAAAATTCTAGCTAACTGTTTCTAGCTAACTGTTAATTCCTTATTACATTTATTTATCGCAATTTTATTTATCGTCATTTAATTTCTGTTATTTATTTTACGCACTTTAAATATCGTCGGATAAATCGGGACACGTATACAATGTTTTGACATATCATATCGGCGTCATCTATATATATTATTTGGAATAACCATAGACACTCTATATGCGGTAATGTTCGAGTTAGCTATACAGGGTTGAGGTTGATTCTCAAATAATATATATACTTTGAGTTGTGATCGAGTCTGAGACATGTATACAATGGGTCACGACATGTATTAATTAATTCGAATATTATATAATAAACTATATATGAATTATTGAATTACTAACTGTGGACTATTAACAGTGGACTAGTAACATTGGACAATTAAAATGAATTAAAATATTGATTATAACATATGAAACTAAGCATTTCTTCAACTTTGCCACTTGATTTCATCTTAAAGCTTAATTGTATCTTGATGATTACAATCTGCGTTCAAACCTTTCATGATTCTTGAAAACACCTCAATCGAGAGGATGAACTAACCGTACTTCATCTACGGAAGAAAAGATTGATGCTTATAGTTGTGCACCTGAAAACACTCGGAACCTGAGTAAACGTTTAACACGTATCTGTGCTAGCTCATTTGGCATTGTTATTACCGAAAATAACATTGCAAATTCTTTTTCAAATTAGCCAATTTTGTCACAGCTCCAGCAAATCAACTTCAATTTTTTATTCGAATAAACCTTATTATAAATATTACCCCTTCATCATCGTTACCGGAGAACCGTTTATATTCCACCACATTAGCAGTAAACTTACCAGCAACTTCATTACTCATTGGCTTAAGTCTCTCCGAAGAACCATTATATTTGTTCGTTAAAACCTATTCATATACTCATCCACATCTTAACGAGAATTACCACATTAATTACCGGGAATTAGCAATCAGTATTTTGAAATCTCGCAGCATGTCTAGATCAACAGTTATATGTATGCATATAACCTTTATCTCTTAGAATTATAATCTTCCATTCTGAAATTCTGAAAAATCACCCAGCCTACGAATCAATACTCCAAATTTTGAAAATTCTGATGAAGCAGCAAAAACTGTAAACGACTTTAACAGTCAAAGATTTGATGATAAAGAATAGTGTGTGGGCAAAAGCTCAGAAAAGTTGGAACTGGAGAACGAATTGAGCAAACCATGAAGGAGGCTGTGGACAAATCACAAAGAATAAACCTGCCTTCAAAGAATCCAAATGATTCAGTATCTGCTGAAGTTATTAACGAATACCTTGCTCCTGACTCTAAACCTTTACGGACAAATCTTATTCATAATCTATCGATATTAGAAATTATAAGATATTATCGTATCTTTTATTATAAATATCCTCAATATATCTGAAGATGTTTTCATAACTATTCCTATCTGAAATCGTTTATCTCTTCGTAATATCAGTGTTACAACAGAAAGGAAACTGTGTTAGTTTCTAAAATCTGAAAAATTTGAACTTAAAATATGAATGATATTGAAGTAGTGTTGGGAACTAAAGCATTAGTTATTATAATATAATGACACTTGATCAACGTGATTATATTACAGTAAGTCATGCTGAGTTTCTAAATGGAACGTAATGATTCACAAACTATACCGTCATCATGTGCCATGTTACACGACTCTTACATTCTATCTAATCTCCGAACATAGCGAGAACATATCTTTCTAATAGTTCTATATTTTCTCTTGAATTCAGGTAATATAACCAATCAATATCATGTTATTAGAATTTCTCTCTCAGAACATTAGTCATGTTCATTCGAAATTTCATACATACGAATTCTGGACCATTATTCGCTTGACTTAAAGTCGAGAAAAGAAAACAAAAGGATGGAACTCCAAAATATAAAGGCTTAGTATGTCAACAAGAGACCAGAAGTGATCTAGCTTTTAGGAGGGCGGAGTGTTGCCGATTGATTTTTACCCTCAGGAAATAATCCCTGCAGACCCGGTACACAAGTGTAAGAACTTGTGGGGTGGCTTAATCAATCTGTCGTCCGCAGAGCGTATAAGTGCTAGCCGGATGACTTCTAGTGAGAGAAAGTAGAGAGAGAAAGAGAGAGGTGAAGTCTCAGCTCTCAAAGTTGTCAGAATGTCTGAACTGTGTAAAATGATGACCCAGGGGGTCTATTTATAGTGTTAGATCCAACAGATTGCTCGGGGACACGTGTCAGATGATGATACGTTCTGTTATTCGTGGTCCAAAATTTATGCTGAAAGTGCCGTTCTCCGGCGAGGGCTTACACGCTAGGCGGCCTTCAGGGCTTACGCATGACGGAGCAGCCTGTACAGCAGAGAACACTGGACGGATAACTCTATAGAACTGTTATTTCCAGCCTTCCTGATGCTACTTTTATGAAACCATTATGCCTTTTATGTGTGTATACGATAGGATACACCATTAGAAACAAAGGGAGTGGATTTATAGTGAAATATCCGACAAAACAATCAAGACAAATTATCGTATTAAACCAAAGAAGATCCTATTTCCTTAATTACCGAAGAAACAAATCTTATTACCAAGATTTCCTCTAAATCCATTTCCGAAAATCAACCGTGACTACATCAAAAGATATGACGAAACTTTATTTTCTCATTTCACTCTTTTGTGATAGCTTCACCCATACTCTTCGAGTAATCAAATTATTTCATTCAATTTACTCAATAGGGATAAAACTCTATTTATCAACTCATATTCATCAGGAAAACATTCTTATTGTTAGCCATGACGACCTCGATCAAATTTCGGGACGAAATTTCTTTAACGGGTAGGTACTGTGACGACTCAGAAATTTTCGACTAAATTTAAACTTAATCCTAATATGAATTCGAGACGATAAGCAAAGTTTGTAATATTGAGTCTCAAAAATTTTGAACTGTTTGTTTATATGCAATTTGACTTCGACTTTTTTCGACGATTCATGAACCTTTAATTGTAAATAGAAATGTATGTATAGATAACTCTACACGTAAATAAATATATATTATATATAATAATAAACTATTATGTGAATGTGAAAGAAAACTTAACCTTGTTATTTAAAAACTGTCTATGTAAATATAGATAGTAGATTGAATATACATATTTTGTAAATGTTAACAAAGCATTATATGTTATACTATGAGATTATTTGTTTCAATATATATAATATATAATATATTTATCTACTTGATAATGAAAACATAATTATATTTAGTAGTTGAAATATTTATGTAACATCCATACATAATTAGTACAATATGCATATTGTTAAAATGTATAAAATATATAATATATATTATATAAATAATTAATAAAAATAAAGGTAACTACAAGATAAAATATAGATATTATATTAATGTTGTTATTATTACCTCCATTAATAAAATAAATATTTTTATTAATATTAATATCAGTGTTATTAATACTATTAAAATTATAATATATAAATGTAAAATTTGATATATATATATAGGTTATTATTATTATTATTATTATTATTATTATTATTATTATTATTATTATTATTATTATTATTATTATTATTATTATTATTATTATTATTATTATTATTATTATTATTTTATTATCATTAAAAATCATCATTATTATTATAATTATCACTAGTATTAATTATTACTGAAACGACCCTACTGCAACCCAAAAGAAGATAATGAGTAGCAATTCACATCCAAGTGGTTTATTATAAAATCATACCATTAAAACCTCATCATCACGATTCTCTTTTCCTAATCATCATCATCATACGGTTGTCATCATTCATCTTATCACTCATTCGATCATCACTTCATACATCATAATCATCACCACGATCTTCATCATCAATATCATGTATCATCATTGATAAGAGAAATAGATCAGAATTAGAAACAGGAGCGTTTAGCAATTTTCTCCAATTCGTTTCAAGAACACCGGTATTGGATCTTGGCCCAACAACACCAACTAGTTCACGGCCCATATAAGAATTTGAATAGGGTAGCCCAAGATGGAGTAGGTTTCACGTCCGGTTAAATCACGAAACCGCAGACAAAATAAAAAAATACAATAAAAAGGGTTTCAGTTTATAAAGTTATCAGGGAAAAGTGATAGCAGCCACATCCCTTTCTTCTCCCCCTTTTATTTTTGAACAACATAATCATTATCATGTTTTCTTTTCATCATGACCCCTCACGATGTCCTTTATCATCAAGTCATCATCATCTTCTTCGTTATTTTAACAGGAACATAAACAAGAACTTGCAGCAGTAATAGGTGGTGGTGGTTATTCGATATTGAAACAGAAACCAGAAAGAAGTATAAGCGTAGCATTAGCGGTTTAGTGGTGAAGGTTGACGGTTGTTGGTGGTTTGTAATGGTGTTAAACAGAAACAGAATAGTGAGTTCAAACGGAAAGTGTATATTGGTGAAGTGGGTTTTGTTGATGGAGAATAATCTCGGTGATGGTCTTGTTCATAGTGGTTCTTGGAGGTGATGTGGTTCGTGTGGTTGTTCGAATATCTTAGCAGTGACAAATAACCATGGTGACGGTTTGGTTTTGTAACCGATCTTGAAGACAGAATTAGGAGCATGGTAACAGTTCACAATGGTTTTGGTTGGGTTGTAAAATAGAAAATGAGCAGTTGTAAGAGAGGATTTATCAATGAACTAAAGAAAGTGGTGATGATCTCCGGTGGTGTGGTGGCGTGGAGGGTGAGGATGGCGGTTTATAGTTGTTCATAGTGATCGTGGGAGATAGAAAGGGTGGTGTATGGTGATGTTTTGATCTCAGTTTAACATAAATGAAATAGCTAGCAGTAGTGATTCGATGATGAGGGTGGTTGTGGATATGTAGGAGAGTTTGTGCTTGTGAATATGTATATGTTATCCCATATGTCTGTCAATGTTTGTGTATATATATAAAGATAAGAGAAAGAGAAAGAAGGAATTCGTTGTATATATCTATATATTGTTTTATGAGACTTGTACCTAAATATCTACATATCATTACATGATAACAAACAAAGTAATCTAAAAATACTGTGCTAAATTGAAAAGTAGTAATATTTGTAATATTGTGCCGACAGTTTTATCCCTTATGGCTATATCGTGTCCATTGCTAAACAGTTAACATATAAAAGTGTTCCTAAAAATCCTAAATTTTTAGATTAAATATAATTAATTATTTCACTCATTAACTGTTTGAAACCTGATCAAAAAGGTTCGATAATTATTTACTTTATGTTCCAATATATATGTACGGAGTACTAATATTTAAACTTTAAAAGGTAAAAATATTTTCAACAAATCTAAAATCTTCATAATCAATTACAGACTAACTTTTATTCCAACTTCTCATAAACTCGTATTAGATCTATATGAATACTAACGAGATGCCAACCGAGTGTTACTGACGATCACTATTTAGGTCCGAAATCACAAAATATATAATTAATATACTTTATTTAAATATATAGATATGTTTTAAATAATAATTATCATGGTATCATAATTACATTTAATAAGAACAATTTATAATATATATATATATATATATATATATATATATATATATATATATATATATATATATATATATATACACATACACACATATCTATCCACAAATAAAGGTTCGTGAATCGTCGGGAATAGTCGAAGTTAAATGAATGTATAAACATAGTTCAAAGTTTTTGGAACACAACCTATCAGACTTTGCTTATCGTGTTGAAAATACATTATCGAATCGAGAGTTTGGTTTAAAATTAGTCGAAATTTTCCAGGTCGTGACAGTTCCTACCCGTTAAAGAAATTTCGTCCCGAAATTTGAATGCGATCGTCATGGCTAACAATAAAAATGTTTTCATGACGAATATGAGTTGATAAATAGAGTTTTATCACTATTTAGTAATATGAATAAGACAATTCGATTACTCGAAGAGTACGAATGAAGCTATCACTAAATAGTGAAACGAGAAAGGCAAATTTCATCATAATTTTTGACTAGTCATGGTTGAATTTTTGGAGAATAAGGTATGTCTTAACTTTTGACATCGTCTCGATTGAATTCAGGAATTCAAGGGATTTAAAAGAAAATCTTGGAAATCTATAGGATATGATTCCTCAGAATTTATGGAAAATTAGGATCCTCTTTAATTTAATGCGATTATCTGTCTCGATTGCTTTGTCTGGTATCTTCTCTATAAATGAACTTCTTTTGTTCCTTTATTTTCACCACTCCAATTCTTTCTTTCTCGGTCCATACTTTTAAACGATTGTGAAAATGCTTAATCCAGTTCTGATCCTTGTCCTCATCCTTACTATCGCAACATTCATTCTCCTTTTTCAACTTCCACCAGAGGAATCTACTTTCTTCTACTTCGCCTTTGGGGTTATAGTGTTTTTAATTCTCCCATGTCTTTATGTTGCGATAAACATTGACATACACAGTTTGTAATTTATGCGTTGTTATCGGGCTTTATATTCTCCCTTATATTTTGAGGCTCTATGCTTTTGTTTTCTCTTCCCGGCTTCTAGTTAAGCGAATAATGGTCCAGAATTCGTAGATATAGAATTTCGAATGATTATAATGTTCTAAGAAGGAAGGAACGTGATAGCACGATTTGATTTTCAAATTTATCAAAATTACTGAAGATAGAACTGTCAAGAATATATTCTTCTTGATATGTTCGGAGGTTATGTAGAATGAAAGAGTTAGGTAACATGACACATGATGATGGTATAATCTACTGTGAACCATCATCACATTTCATTAGAAACTCAGCATGACTTACTGTAATATAATCACGTTGGCCAAGCGCATTATATTATACTAACTCATGCTTCAATTCCCAACACTACTCCACAATTCATTCATGATTCATACTTAGATTTTACAGAAGTTTCCAATATAATGAAATACAGGAAACACGAAGAGGTAGATAATTTCGGACATGAATATTTATGAAAATATCCTCAGAAATATCGAAGATATTTATGATGATATTTTAGAATTTCTAAGTTCGAAGGTGGATAAAGAAAAGTTTCCGCAAGATTTTAACATGTCTTTGAAGCAAGATATTCTCTAAAGATTTCATCGACATTGAATCATTTGAATTCTTTAAAGTCAAACTTATTCTTTGTGATTTGTCCACTGCTTCCTTCATAGTTAGCTCAATCCGTTTTTTTCTTCTCAATATCAAATTTTCTATTGAGCGTTCCCAACACTCCATTCTTTATCATCAAACTCTTGGCCATTAGGCCATCTACAATTTTATTGTTTCCTCTGCATTTAATACGGCCATATCTGAATTCATTGGTTAGCAATCCGAGGTGTTTTCAAGAGAATTGTGTTTTTTTAGATGATTAAACGCTGATGGTAATATGTTGAAATATAAAAGGTTCCTCGGTAGCAATAAAGAGCACGCGTATATATCAAAGTTATAATAAGATTGTTTTGAATGAAAAGTTGAAGTTGTCTTGCTGGAGCTGTGACAAAATTGGCTACTTTGAAAATGGATTGCAATTTACTTTCGGTAATAACAACACCAAAGGAGCTAGCACAGATACGTGTTAAACGTTTACTCAGTTTCCGAGTGTCTATGGTGATTCCAAATAATTTATATAGATGCGTCGATATGATATGTCAAAACCTTGTATACGTGTCCCGATATTTAAATGCGTAAAATAAATAACAGAAATTAAATGACGATAAATTAAATGCGTAAAGTAAATAACAGAATTTAAATGACAACAAATAAAATTTAAATGTGTATAATGGTGAAGTGGGTTTTGTTGATGGAGAATAATCTCGGTGATGGTCATGTTCATAGTGGTTCTTGGAGGTGATGTGGTTCATGTGGTTGTTTGAATATCTTAGCAGCGATAAATAACCATGGTGACGGTTTGGTTTTGTAACCGAACTTGAAGACAGAATTAGGAGCATAGTAACAGTTCACAATGGTTTTGGTTGGGTTGTAAAATAGAAAATGAGCAGTTGTAAGAGAGGATTTATCAATGAACTAAAGAAAGTGGTGATGATCTCCGGTGGTGTGGTGGCGTGGAGGGTGAGGATGGCGGTTTATAGTTGTTCATAGTGATCGTGGGAGATGGAAAGGGTGGCGTATGGTGATGTTTTGATCTCGGTTTAACATAAACGAAATAGCTAGCAGTAGTGATTCGATGATGAGGGTGGTTGTGGATATGTAGGAGAGTTTGTGCTTGTGAATATGTATATGTTATCCCATATGTCTGTCAATGTTTGTGTATATATATAAAGATAAGAGAAAGAGAAAGAGAAAGAAGGAATTCGTTGTATATATCTATATATTGTTTTATGCCACTTGTACCTAAATATCTACATATCATTACATGATAACAAACACAGTAATCTAAAAATATTGTGCTAAATTGAAAAGTAGTAATATTTGTAATATTGTGCCTACAGTTTTATCCCTTATGGCTATATCGTGTCCATTGCTAAACAGTTAACATATAAAAGTGTTCCTAAAAATCCTAAATTTTTAGATTAAATATAATTAATTATTTCACTCATTAACTGTATGAAACCTGATCAAAAAGGTTCGATAATTATTTACTTTATGTTCCAATTTATATGTACGGAGTACTAATATTTAAACTTTAAAAGGTAAAAATATTTTCAACAAATCTAAAATCTTCATAATCAATTTATAGACTAACTTTTATTCCAACTTCTCATAAACTCGTATTAGATCTATATGAATACTAACGAGATGCCAACCGAGTGTTACTGACGATCACTATTTAGGTCCGAAATCACAAAATATATAATTAATATACTTTATTTAAATATATAGATATGTTTTAAATAATAATTATCATGGTATCATAATTACATTTAATAAGAACAATTTATAATATTTCAATTATATATAAATATATATATATATATATATATATATATATATATATACACACACACACATATCTATCCACAAATAAAGGTTCGTGAATCGTCGGGAATAGTCGAAGTTAAATGAATGTATAAACATAGTTCAAAGTTTTTGGAACACAACCTATCAGACTTTGCTTATCGTGTTGAAAATACATTATCGAATCGAGAGTTTGGTTTAAAATTAGTCAAAATTTTCCAGGTCGTGACAATTATTAAACTTATTATTTAAAAAAAATCATTAATGGCATTATTAAAATTTTCATATTATTATTATTATTATTATTATTTATTAATAATAGTATTTTTTTTATATTTAATTATCAAAATTTCTATTATTAATATATTTATTAATAATTATTATTAATTAAATATAAACTAAAAGTCAAGAATATGTACAAAATCTGTTATATCTCCTTATTTGCTTTTTAATCTTGTCGATTCGTTCAGAGAAACAAAACAAAACTTAGTTGGAATTAAAAACAGATAAATTGGTACGAACCTATTATATATTTATTATGTTTTATTATTTTCGATTGAATTTTTGTCCAAATTCGTTACCAGTCAATTTCACAAATCAATTAAGATCAATACAACTGTTAAATCATGTAAGTAATTACCCTATATAACTCGTGTACTACCATTTGGAAGAAAACCAAGAAATTCAAGAAAATTAATCACGATATCTCTGTTTTTCATTTTTTTTTTACCAAAATTTGAATTAGAGTTTTATTTAAAAATCTATTAATGCAGTGTAGTTAGAAGTCTTTCATTTAATTGAACTGCAAAGTTTCAAGTTGCAATTTCATCTATCGAGTTCGAATTTGGAAGTCAAAGTTTATGTTTCAAAAGTCAAACGTCGTGTTCTTGGCAAAATTCGAGTTCAATTCAAAGTTTTGGATCCAATTGAGATTACAGAAGTTATATAGGTCTGATTTAAAACCATTTTCATGTAGAAATTTTAGCTAAAACATTCTTAAATTCAAAATCACATCTTGGGTTGTTCTTCGAGTTTGCAGACCTGCTGCTGCATAATTTTTTTTTTTCGTTTCTGTTAATTCAATCAACCATTAGAAATCGTTTCTGTTTCAAATACTTGTATTACATTCACCAAATAATCTAGCTGTTATGGTTATGAATTGCTTTTGGTCGATTAAATTATTGAAGAAGATGAAGCACATAATAAAAGGGTTACATATAATTCGGTTATAAAACAAACAGATAAGCAGTTCAGCTCAGATGGTTAAGGGTTGTGTCGGGTTAGTTAGAGAGGTTACGTGTTCGAGCCCGGGCGTGGGCTTTTTTTAAGACTTATCACATTAAGGTAGTTTTCTAATATTTCTATTATTATTATCATTATTATTATTATTATTATTATCATTATTATTATTATTATTATTATTATCATTATTATTATTATTATTATTATTATTATTATTATTATTATTATTATTATTGTTATTAGGGATTGTTATTAATACAAGTATTATAGTTATTATTATCATTATTATTACTAAAACAAGTAGTTACCATTTATAGTTATTATCATAATTATAATTACAAAAATGATTATTATTATTATTAATGTTGTTACTAATATTATTATCGTCATTTAAAATATAATCTTATCATTTTTATGTATTATTATTATTATTTTTATTATTATTATTATTATTATTATTATTATTATTATTATTATTATTATTATTATTATTATTATTATTAGTATTATTAAGAGTATTGTTATTATATATTCATTAATGTTGTTACTATTATTATTGTTATCTATATAAAAATCAATAAATGTAGTTTTATTAAAATCTTAAAAATTATTAGTATTATCATTACTAATATTATTATTATTAGTGCTATTATTATTGTACTATTACTACTCGTGTTATTATTATTATAAATATTATCATTTATATTATTAATATGAATTATCATTATAGGTGTTATTACTACTAAGAGTTATTATCATTAATATTATTTTATTATCTTTTTGTAATCCTTAAAACTATCATTTTCATTATTATCAGTAATATCTATATTATTATTATTAAAATAATTATAACTATGAAAATAAAAGATTAAAAGACTTGGTTAAGATAATAATTATAAACATTGAAGATTTTATGTAAAGATATATTTAATATACTTAACTTAACTACATTAATATTATTATGTACAAAATAAAAATATATAAATAAATAATAAAACTTATAAATTATTAAAAATATAAATTACATCACTAATAATAAAATATATATATTTATTTGATTACAAGTATATGTTTTAATATATATACGAATGATATAGGTTCGTGAATCCAAGGCCAACCCTACAATTGTTCAATATCGTCATATGTATTTTTACTACAAAATACAGTATTGTGAGTTTTATTTGCTCCCTTTTTAAATGCTTTTACAAAATATATTTTTGGGACTGAGAATACATGCGCTGCTTTTATAAATGTATGACGAAATAGACACAAGTAATTGAAACTACATTATATGGTTGGATTATCGAAATTAAATATCGCCCCTTCAAGTCTGGTAACCTAAGAATTAGGGAAATGACCCCTAATTGATGCGAATCCTAAAGATAGATCTATGGGCCTAACAAACCCCATTATGTAAATTTGGAATGCTTTAGTACTTTGATTTAAAAAGGAGATTGCGATTGCCGTTATATAGCATACTTGCGAGTATGCGGGGGATATTCTATATGCATCTTTGTTAGTTCGATTAACAGGTGTCCATCATATGAATGATTTTTATACACTTGCGAGTGTAGAATTATTACAAAAATGAAATCTTGTGGTCTATTAAAATTATGGAAATGATTGATTATGATAAACTAATGAACTCACCAACCTTTTGGTTGACACTTTAAAGCATGTTTATTCTCAGGTATGAAAGAATTCTTTCACTGTGCATTTGCTCATTTTAAAGATATTACTTGGAGTCATTCATGGCATATTTCAAAAGACATTGTATTCGAGTCGTTGAGTTCATCAAGAATATTATTAAGTCATTTATAGTTGGATATATTATGAAATGGTATGCATGCCTTCAACTTTCGATGTGGTGAAAGTTTGTCTTTTAAAAATGAATGAAATGTTTGTAAAATGTATCATATAGAGGTCAAATACCTCGCGATGTAATCAACTATTGTGAATCGTTTATAATTAATATGAACGGGTCCTTTCACTTTTTTCCTTTTTCTTCGATTCTTATTGCAATGTTTTCATAATCACTTGATATACAAATTAAAGAAAATAAATGCTTAAAACTTTGATAAAGTTAATAAATTGATTCTATTTAGGGTAAATATTGAGCATAAAAACGTGACTTTTGGCCGCTATCAATTTGCTAACTTGTAATGTTTCTTTACTATTATACCTAGAGATTTAAATGAGTACATGCACTTAGACAAGAATGAAAATGATTAAAGAAAACCATATGAAACTACTTAATATACCTATTGAAAATATGGCTCATTGTCTTAAGACTAAATTGATCTATGTGCTTACTTGACTATGTAATTTAATCTTGCACATGAAACTACACACGTGGCTATGACATTATCCTTCATGCATGCTAAATGTTATTAACCTTGTTTAATAACACATTAAATGACTAACCAATATAATTCAAATGAGAGAGTTTGAATTGGTTTAATTTAAGACCAAATCTATACTTAGTCTACTTGGTTATCATGATGGAATGTCAAAAAAGAGAGACTTGCCTCTTTGGTAATGAAAAGTCACTTTCAAATAATACATCCAAGGGAAATCAAACACTTTATTTATATACAATTGATGCGCTCGGTACCGTCCTAATTTTCTTCTTCATATGGATGTGTGGATAGATGGTGGATTGTGGGGTGATTTATGACGATTTCTCCTAGGTTTTACACATGCTGGTTGGTCCCGGTTGCGCCTCTCTGGTTGTTACAAGAGCTGGGCCTTTCAGTTTCTCAGAGAGCGAGACCTGCCACATGAGTACATCAGAGGTATTAATTAATTGTAACTGCTAGGACCTTGGCTTGTACTCATAGGTATCTAACACCTAGATAGCGTAAGTATAACCTAGGGTCATCACATAACTCAACAGTTTGGACGAGAATCTCAAGGTTTTCCTAAAATAGATGTAACACACCGTTTCTCATTTACACATTATTTTGGATGTCATCAGAATTTTGAGGCATGTAACCGTATATTTGGATCCTAAATAAAGGTTGAGTTGATGTTCTAAAACCTTACCATTGGATAGTAAACCTTATTACGAAACGGAGTTACGGTTTAAAAGTTACGACCAAAACAAGTTTTAGTTTCAGTCTCAGTTCAGTGGGACGCCATCCAGACTTTGGGACGCCGTCCACCAATGAAAGGTGGGACACCATCCAACCATTTTGGGCGCCGTTCAAATGGCCTGACGGGCCAGCTGTTGGAATTTTAATAATTCAAAGGGGTATATGTGTCTTTTCACTTGAGGATGGATGTGTAGCTATAATATCAGCTTTAGATCCACTTTTGGATCATTTTCACATCCACAACTCTCTCATCTTCAAACCCAAGAGAGAGGAAGAGTTTTTAGAGAGGGAAAGCTCCATTTGGAGAAGAAGGAGGTTAATTCGGGTTAAGGTGCAAGAGTTAAGGTTGTTCACCTCGTTAACGGATACGTTTTGGTAGTATTGGTAAGTTCTAACTCCGAAATTCATTATTTGATTTTGATATTCAAATTAGGGTTTGAGCTTGATTTTATTAGAAACCCTTGAATGGTTGTGAAATGGGTTTGTTGTGGTTAGTAGATGGGTTTTTTACTCGTTATTGGTGGGTTAGGGTTTGATGAAGATTTTAGAAGTATTATTCATGGTTTGGGTGTTAAATCACTAGATTGTAAATGTGTTAGTGTTTAGATGTTCATAAGAACATGTTTGTATGACAAAATGGAGGTTAACCTTGATTTAGTGTCAATCTAAGTTATGGGTCAAGATTTGATGAACCAAGCATATAAATGTTTGATTTAGGTGTTAATTGGTGTTTTGAAAACATAATCACTAGTCGTTAGTGATTTTGGGTGTTTTCGGGACTTGTGTCAAAATGGGTGAATTGAATTGGGTCAAAATTGGTAATGACACTAGTTTTGGTCAAATGGATATTAAACACGTTGTTATGTGCTAAATGGCATTTTTGAATGAAAGTAATCGTGTGAAGTGATTTTGGTTTAAATGGCGTCAAGTATAATTTAGGTTAAATTGTACTTGTTTGATGGGTCGAAATTACCACACGTAGTGGTAATTAGTGAAGTCCACATTAAGTGTCTAAATCGGCGATTTGTGGAGATAGGTATAAACCCTTGGTTAAGGGTGTTGAAGTCGAATTCTCTCATAGAGAATGTATGTTGATTGTGTGTTTATCTATATGCGTATTATAGATAAAAGCTTGCTCGGTTGCGTTTGGAGACGACTTACATGTATGACTTGTGCGGGCATTTCTAGGTGAGTGGAATAATTATACGTGTATGTATATAATGTACTTATTTGTGGGGGGACGGATACGTGTTGTCTATACTACCCAAGGGTTAGTGATATATGTCGTTGTACACTAACAGTTGCTATGAATAGATATGTGTTGTCTAAACCACCCAAGGGTTAGTGATATATGTCATTGTACACTAACAGTTGCCATGAACGGATATGTGTTGTCCATACCACCCAGGGGTTAGTGATATATGTCGTTGTACACTAACGGTTGTTATGAACGCCGATGGGAAATTCGTGTACCATTCCCTTGTACTATTGGTTAAACATGGATATGTGTTGTCGATACCACCCAGGGGTTAGTAATATATGTTGTTGTACACTAACGGATGTTGTGAATACCGATAGGAAATTCGAGTACCATTCCCTTGTGCGAATGGTTAACCATGGTTATGTGTTGTAGTGTAGCATATTGTATTGTTCGAGTTATATATGCTATTGTTTGTGCTAGCTTGTGGTCTTTAAGGTTTAGCATTATACTTTGCGATGGTATGCTATATAAATTGCTAACGGGTATGAGGTATTTATGTAAGTGTTTGCAAGTAGGTATATTATATATGTATATGTATAATTATTGCATTCACTAAGCTTTAGCTTACCCCTCTTGTTGTTTACCTTTTTACAGGTTTTATGTTATGAAGCTACCTAGTTGTTAGACTAGACGTGTAGGAGCGCTTGGGCTCGATGGGGTAGCTATTGGATATTTGGACGTGGATTGGGGATTTGGTAGTCCCCGGGATTATGCTCTCGGTATTGGGTTGGGTTATTGAGTTTGAACCCATATATTGTGATGTAAACACTTTTATTTAACATTTTGTTGATGTAAAACTTGATTGAGTTGTTACAAATCGTTTTGTTAGTGTTTTGAAGTGTTTAGTGTAATTTGACAAGTTTTGCTACCGATCAGCTACTCTGGACGCCGTCCAGTAAAACGTGGGTTGGGATTTTTAGGCACAAAACATTTTAGTTCAATTGGACGCCGTCCAATGTTTGGGACGCAGTCCTGTCTTTTGTAACTGGACGCCGTCCAGATGTATTGCTAAAATAAAAAATAAAAAAATAAAACATTATGTCGTGTTTTTGGTAAAACGAGGTTGGGTCATTACAAGTTGTATCAGATCATAGTCTAAGGGAATTAGGTGACCTTGGAATATGTGCCTAGTCTTAGACTTATTGACTGTGGTGCATTATTTGCTGGACTTGTAGGAATACGGGTTAGACTGAGATTTGAAAGTGCCTAATGTAAGTAGGTTAACCTGGACATCGTTTTAGTGATAGTTACCTAGGTTGTTGGTTGACTTGTTGTTGCGGTGTATTTGTGTACATTTATTATTATATTGTATTTAGGCGTATATATACAAGTATCTATTTGGTGCGGTGTCCTAGGGACAAATCTATTGGAGAGATTCGGAGCTTCGGCGGTTTTGAGTGATCAAGTTCACGGTAAGGACTTTGGTCATTTGGGTACTAAGAGTTATCGTGTGTTATTTGTTGTGAATGTTGTGTCAGTCCGAGTAAAGTACTTTGCGTGACCATGTGGAAATGGTAAGGTACGCATTTGTAATAGTGATTGATCACCATTATTACGAAAGTGTATCTTGATATCAAGCTGTTGGAATTCATCATATTAACAAGTTTCATATATGTACATGTCAAAACCAATTTCAACTTTTAAGCGGAAGCAATTTTCACAAACAAATTAATATGTTGTTTAATCCTTTTAAACATGAATCCCAAAACCATATCAAGTCTAGAAATATACTTACAACTATAAAAGAGCTAGAAAAGGGATGTACCTACTCCAAGTTAGGAGGTTACAAGATGATGAAGATGATGATGAACAAGAGTGTAAAACCCAATCCTTTGATGCACCAACACCACCCTTTAAGTTAGTTAAGATTTAGGCACTTAACTAACTAATTAACCAAGCTCAAAACCCCTTTGATTACACTTGAAAAACTGGACAGCAGCTACTAGAAAGATGATGAGAATGCAAGCTTCAAAAGCATGAAACCTCAAGAGATAATACCCGAAACTAATAACCAACACCTAGTACTTTGGTTAGGATTTAATTAGGACACTTGATTAACAAGATTACTATGCAAAAACACTCCCTTCTTCCCTCTAAAAGGCCACGGCCAGCTGCTGTGTTTCAGCAGGAAAAAAGGCAGTTTTTATTAGTGTATTGCTTGTTTACCCTCTCACTTTAGTCAAGGAATCCCTTGGTTAAAGAGAGTCTTGCATGCCTTAAGGTTTATATTGTTTTCAAGTGACCAAGGCAAGCATGGGATGTCACTTAGGAGTCCCAAAATCTGCATTCTTATATCATTTAAATAATGATCATATACATAGCATTGTATATGTATATTTTATTTTCTAAAAAGCTAAGGACATAACTACGCGGATTATAAGGCACAGTTATGCTAAATTCGCTGAAAATAAATACTGCGGTTAAGTATTCGCTGAAATGCCAAACTGCGGTTTGATCCGCTGACTTTCCGCGGAGAGCCGAGCATCTCGCAGACCGCGGATATCACGGATACTATAAATAGGGAGCTTAGCCTCTCATTTATAGGTTGTTGATTCTCTGCCATTTGCCTAAGCCTTTGTAGATTTCACTTGTGACTTTGCCCAAGGACTTCTTACATTGAGTTAAGGTGAATCATGCTAATCGATAACGAAGACCGGGTCGGGGTGGTTGATCACTTGATAGTTAAAGTGAAAAACGATCATCGGGGCCTAAAATAATCATCGAACATCCCATCCTTCATTATAATCTTATTGCACTCAATCCGTAATTAAGCAACGTCATTAATTAAGGATTGATCAATTGGCGCCATCCGTGGGACACGTTTTACAAATTAAACTGAAAATTTTTTGTTTTACGCCGATTAAACAATTAATTCAATGGTTTAATTTCAAATCGTTTTTTTGTTGTGATGATTTGCAGGTGTTTTTTCCAATACGAAAATTGTTAATCTGCTTAACAATCATGACGTCAAATGCAAAACAAACTGGCGTCTCTGCGAATGCTGATGCATTGCCTGGCAATTCGCAGAACGTTATCGTATTTCCAATGCAAACAGATGCAAGTGTTACTGCGGGAAAATCGGTTCAGGAAACGAATGCTAAAAAATCTAATGCAAACAATGCTAACGATTCGCAGCCTGAAGCTGCCGCTGAAAAAATGATCGCACGCAGAACGTTATTGCAAAATCGCGAAGAATCAATCGCTGAAGGAAAGCGAACGAAAATCTTATCGGGAAAATCCAGTTTACGCACTGAGAAAATTGTTAATACTGCTATTGAGCAAGCCAAAAGAGACGCTAAGCATAATTGTGAATTTCGCATACCGCGCACATACTTATGGCCATTAAGTGGTTCAGGATCACAAAGTGATCGGTTGGTTCTTGAGCACAATGACAGCGATAGTGATAATGCGGATGATCAAATCCACGCGCGCTTCGCACACAAGTCCAGATTGGCGAAAGCGCCAAGGCAGGAAGATGAATTTTCTGATGACTCAGACAGCGCAGAAGAGTTTGTTAAAAATCCATACGTCAAGCGAAAGCGACCACCAACACCTTTCCCTCGCTATGGGGAGGAAGGTGAAGCGTCTGAAGCAGCGCGCAGAGAAAACGCCCAAAATTTTTTAGCGGATGCTTCCAGAAGCATTGCGCTGAAATCAATGCAGCATAAGTTCGATCAGCTAAATTTTCTGCAAGATATGCTTACCAAATTCTGTGCGGATAACACAGACATTCGCGCAAAAAAGGCAACAGAAATTATCACTGCTGTAGATAAATTTGTCCAGCACATTTCTGACTATCCAATTGTTTCTCCGCCGATTGTGCCGGCGACGTTGGGAGTTTACCCAGGCCTCACTGATCCCTTGGATTTTCTGCAACGCTTTGAGGGCATCGTAAGCACTTACAACTAGGATGAACCAGTCACATGTAGAGTGTTTCCTATGGCCTTGCAGGGGTCAGCAAGGGAATGGTTTCATAGCTTGCCATCTCGCAGTATCGTTGGCTTTGTGGATCTGCGAGAAAAGTTTTTGCTGCAGTTTCAAAATTTATTACCGCAGAAAAAGACACATATAGAGTGTCACGATATTAAACAAGGCAACAAGGAGACTCTAAGTGCGCTACTTACGCGGTATATTTATGAGTGCCAGAAAATTCCGCGTTTGAATGAAGATCAGAAAATTTCTGGTTTCTTGCATGCTATCAACCCACAGCGACACCCTACGCTTGTGCGGCGATTAAGAAGACATGTCCCGCAGACATTCGCAAAAGTGCAACAGGAAACTTATGATTATATCCGCGGAGGAGAAGATAGCAGTATTACCCCTGCATGTGGCTGGGGTAGAGATAAAAGTTGGCGAGATGACAATGACTCTTTCAGAGATGGTAACAGCGATAGCTATCATGGTCCAGGCTTTTCGCGAAAAAATGGTGGCGGCGGATATCAGTGTAATGACAGGTTTCAAGGTCAGAACGATAACAATTCATATGGCCGTAATAACCGCTATTCTACGTGCAAGTGGAATAATGAGTCATTCAATATCATTCAGATGCTAACAAAAACGCCTAAAGAAATCTTACTGCAAGAGCGAGTTGCTAAGTCTTTCCCTGATCCGCAGCCATTGGGAGAAAACAGCAGGTGTGACAGATCAAAGTTTTGCGTCTTTCACGACGATTACGGTCATGACACCAATCGCTGCAGAGATTTAGCGGAATTTATTGCGGAAGCGTATGAACAGGGTAAGTTGGACCATTTGTTGGCGCAGAACTCATCCAGCACTGCGAATGCGATCATTATGCCAGCTGAAGCTAATGGTTCGAGTGCCCCAAACGCGGTTGAGCGGAAAGCTCATGTGGTGAAAAATTTGGGAGTACGGATGGTAAATAAGAAAGAAAATCAGCGCGGGGTACAAGTGATTAATGTGGTGGAAGTGCACAGTGAAATGTCAGTGCTGCAAATTTCGGCGCAAATTGTTAGCTGGAAATGTCCCTCTATTACATTTCCCTCAGCGCGTTTGAATGCGGATGTTGATAAGCCCGTGGTTATTTCATGTCGTGTTGCTAATACCGGCATTATAATCATGAAGGTACATGTTGACACTGGTAGCAGTGTAGATATCATGTACGAGCAATGTTTTCTCAAGCTGCCCGCACAAATTCAGGCTTTGATGAAACCTACTGCGGTTTCATTGGCTGGTTTTTCGGGAGAATCATCATGGCCTATTGGCCAATTGGAATTACAAATAGAATTGGTTGATGATAGCGATGAGTTGCTAAGGCGTCAAGCCTTATTGAATTTGTACATTATGCGGAATCAATCGCGGTTCAATATGATACTTGGCCGCACAGCTCTGCATATGTTTGGCGCTATACCATCTACAATACAGGGTATGCTAAAGTTTTCTGCTAATAAGGGAATTGGCACGCTGATTTCTACGGAAATGGAGCCTTCATGTGCTATGGTTATGACAAGTGCAGATATGTGTGTGGAAGGGCATTCAGTTAACCCTGCTTAGTGCGAAAATGATTAACAAAATATTGTATTGAAATTCCATTAATGCGAGACATGTTATGTTCATGATTTGAATAATGTAATGCGAATTAATAAAGAATAAAGCGAAGTTAATTTCAGTGTTAGTACTTGTTTCTTTAAACAGCGAAAACACTGCGTGTGGCCACGCATAGTGTTTATTTCGCAGAATACAAATACTTATCTTTTTGAAACACTAAGTTAATGTTTGCTCTGCGGATGCTTTAAGTAAGGTGGCATTGTTTTCACTAAACATGACCTGCTTAAAATAATATATCAATACATAACTATATTGTGAAATATTTTGCAGAAAAGCCAAGTGATGAAATTGCCCACTTATGTTAATAAAAATTGCGAAAGGATAAATTTTCCTAAGTGTTTGATTTTGCCAACACTTAGATGCTTCGCAATGCTAGATTTTACCTAAGGATCGTTTTGTCGGACTTAGAAGATTCATAATGTTAAAAGATTGTTTCGCACAAAGTACACTTTGTTATGTGCACAATAACGAATGCGGAAATTGCAATGGACAAGTCTGAATTATGAATAATTAAAGTAAAAGCGCTATAAAAATAAAAAAGTTGCAACTGCGAACTGCGAAAAAGTAATTAATATTAAACGCGTATGCAACGCGGAATCTTACAACAGACGAAAGTTGTAATTGCGAAAATACATTCAATAAGCAAATTAGTTAAGGCAAAGCTAAAATTCGAATGCTTTGATATCTGCATATGTAACGCCTTCCCGCTGACTGAGTTCCTCAAGAACAGGTATGTTGATTTTCTCAACCTCTTTCTTTGCCCTCTCAAGTATTTCGCGAGCATCATCGGTGGCGATAATTTTTTTCGCCATGTCAGAGGGAATAGTGTAACATCCCGCGTTTTTCCGTTAAATTTAATTTTAACACCGTTTTTTTTTTTTTAAAACATAATCTTTCGTATTTAAATTAATAGTTTCCGTGAGTAACGTTCATTATATTCCCGCTATTTAATTTTGACATCACCCGTTTACTCGAGCGTTTTAAAAATATTCGTTTGGTTAATTCCCGCACCCGACTACAAACATGAGGGACTTAAGTTGACAAGTGGGCAAAGTGGTGACTAGGTCAACTAGTCAACCACTTCACCTCCTCCATCCATTTCCATCCATCTCCCTCATCCCTCTTTCTCTCTAGCAAGAACACACACACACAACACCCAATTCAATCATTCATCATCTAAATTCGATTTAGGAGGCTTACAACAAAACAAATTACATATTTGGAATCCTCTCTTCATCCTCTACAATTTGATACCAACTTCATCTCGTTTGGGTAACATTTCTAAAACTCTAGATTTCTCTAAATTCGTGTTTTTGATTTGAAATGGTGTTAGTTAGTGTCTATGGCTCAAGTCTAACATGAATATATGTTTGGTTTGCTCGATTTGTTGTTTTTGGAGTAACTAGCATGAACTTGAAATGGGTTTGCTTAATCCTTGATTTTGGATGAGTTAATGTTGTTAGATTGTTAAAGTGCATGTTTTAATTGTGTTACTAGTATCACTAGCTTCGTTTTGGTGCGTAGGTTGACTAAGAAAACTTCAAAAACATGAATATTGATTTTGTGATGTTTGACTAGGGTTTGATAGTTCTTGACATGAACTTTTGATGCTTGAATGCCATGGAATGTTAATTGTTAGTGATTAGTTGTAATGTATGCTTAATTACCTTCGAAACGGCATATCGTATGTGTAAATTGGATTCCCGAAACTTAAAATGCAATTGATGAACTTGAAACTTTGAAAATGGACTTTTAAACGATCACTTGACGAGAAATCGGTTATGGAAAATGTTGTTTTTGTTTGATGAAACATGTTTAGTTGTGTTCCTTGTCAAAAGAGCTTTCCAACGGTATAAGATACGCTTTCTAATTGTTTACGGTTTGAGTTTTGCGTTTGTTTGAAATTTTATCAAGACTTGAACTTTTGAAACTGACCAGGCACCAAACCACGTTATTTGTCGCGCCGCGGAGCAATTTGTCGCGCCGCGGCACAAAGGGTGATTTTAGAACATGTTTTTCAGGCTTTCTGACCTTCAACATAGGCATTTGTCGCGCCGCGGAGCAATTTGTCGCGCCGCGACAATTGCCTGTTTCATCCGAACTTCAGCAAACTTGTTTTGGCCATAACTTTTTGACCGTAACTCCGTTTTCGATGAATCAAATATCGTTGGAAACGTAATAAGATTTCCTTTCTAATGGTAAGGTTTTGAAATGTCAACTCAAACTTTATTACAATCGTTCTAACATGCTTTTATACTTGATTCTTGCATGAAACTTGACAACGTGATTCACATGCTATACTATTCGAGTCGTAACGAGCCATAGGACTAATTGAACACATTTCACCCGACCTTGTGTCGTAACCGGTTAATTGATATAACTTACTTGTTTAGGTCAAGACTAGCATTGTTCTTTGCACACGTTTACTTGTTGAAGTACTTTACTACTCGTGCATTCAAGGTGAGATCATAGTCCCACTTTTACTCTTTTTGAACTTATATTTGGGATGAGAAAACATAAACGATTCTTTTGAACTAAGTGAACACAAGTACAGGAAAACAAACATTCTACATACGAGTTTAGAACAAAATCCTCAATTCGATTATCATTAGTTACACTTGCCGGGTGTAAGCGAGAACTTATGTTGTATGGATCCATATGGGTTTGACAAACCCTCATTCAAACGGTTCGCTACCGTTTACGAATGAAATATATTTTCGAGAAACAGTGTATGTTCTAGCACTAAGTGATGGGGTTCAATGGAAGGAAACGTTAAGCATTGATAATTGGGTGCTCGTGAAACAAACTTTTGGAATGTATTTACTATTATTTCATTGATGCAAATCTTGTGGTTCACTTGTACTTACTTACTTAAACCTATGATTTCACCAACGTTTTCGTTGACAGATTTCTATGTTTTTCTCAGGTCCTTGAACGATACATGATACATGCTTCCGCTCATTATTTGATACTTGCATTGGATGTCGAGTATATGTGCATTTCATGGAGCGTCTTTTGACTTTACTTTAAACCGTGTCGCCTAGATTTCATTCGTATTATAACGTTGTAACTTAACTATTGGTTGAACAATTCTTGTAAACTTTGGGAACAATCTTTATTTTGAAATGAAGGCGACATATTTTGGTCAAACTTTGTCTTAAAGACTTATGACCACGTAACGGGACCTAAGTAGACGGCGCCGTCAAACATGATTTGGTCGGGTCGCTACAGATGGTATCAGAGCGTTGGTTGTAGGGATTTAGAGTTCATTAGTGTCAACCCCGAGTCATAGGGTACATTGGTGAGTCTAGACTACAACCGGCATATAGACTTGAAGTAGGAATTACTTGACTACTTGTGCATTTATACTCGAACGTTTCTACTCATATCTACTCTTAGTTCATCTTAATCTCACGTTGTTTAATTTGATTGACACGCCACCTTGACTATATGAAATGATGTCGAATGCACATATGAATTAGGGTAATATAATTTCCGGGATTATATTACGGTGACTCGTATGAACGTTCCGACATTATGACATAAAGAATTTAAGGCGAGTCGAGAGAAAAAAAAAAAAAAAAAAAAAAAAAAAAAAAAAAAAAAAAAAAAAACTTCTCTTTATCTTTATTCTATATCACGGTTAGTATTATTGAGAATACTAATCAATGATATTCTTGTGTCTTGAAGGAACAATGGCTCCTCGTCGTGTACGCCGCAATGAAACTCCCGAACAAGCTCTCGAACGGATGATAGCTACCGCCGTAGATGCGGCCATGGCCGGTCACTCATCCAACAACAATAATAATAACAACCACAACAACAACAACAACAACAACAACAACAACAATGGAGCCGGAAACTCAAACGAGGGATGCTCCTATAAAGCTTTCATGGGGTGCAAACCTCACACTTTTGATGGAACCGGGGGACCGGTCGTGCTCACCCGATGGTTTGAGCAAACGGAAGCCGTCTTTAGCATAAGCGGTTGTCGGGACCAAGACAAGGTCAAATACTCCACTCACACTTTCTCCGGAATTGCTCTAACATGGTGGAACACCTATGTTCAATCGGTGGGTACCGATGAAGCTCATGCCCTCTCTTGGGCCGATCTAAAGGAAAAGATGATTGTTGAATATTTTCCGCGCGAAGAAACCCGAAAGCTTGAGGAAGAACTAAGAGCTTTGAAAGCGGTCGGAAACGATCTTAAAGCTTATAATCAACGCTTCGCCGAACTATCCTTGATGTGTCCTAATCTTGTTAACCCCGAATCTCAAAGGATTGAGCTCTACATGCTCGGTCTTCCAAAAAGCATCAAACAAGGGGTGATGTCATCCAAACCCACTACTCATCAAGCCGCTATGAACATGGCTCGCCAACTAATTGAAACGGTTGACGAAATCGTAGTTCCGGCACCTAAGGCCGAGGATAAATCGGGCGGCAACAAAAGAAAATGGGAAGCTCCCCAATCGAGCAACAACAACTTTGCCAAGAAATCTTTCACTTCCGACGGCAAGAAGGGTTATGCCGGGAATCTACCTCTTTGCAACAAATGCAACAGACATCACTTTGGTGAATGTGGCAAGTTAATTTGCCACCGGTGCCAAGGAGTTGGTCATAAGGCCAACGATTGTAAAAGTGCCACTCCCGTTGCTCGAAAGTGGCCCAATGCACCAAAGACGGGCACTTGTTATGAATGTGGTCAAACGGGTCATTATAGAAATGCATGCCCGAAAAGGAAAGATAATACCAATACGCGCGGCCGAGCTTTCAACATCAACACCGAGGAAGCCCGGGATGACACTGAACTAGTCACGGGTACGTTTCTTCTCAACAATTCTTATGTCTTCTGTTTATTCGATTCGGGTGCCGATAAATGCTTTGTATCCAAGACTTTGACTCATTCTTTTAGCACTCCACCTCTTCCATTAGATACCACTTATACCATTGAAGTGGCTAACGGAAAACTATTAAGTGCCGACACATATTACCGGGGGTGTACGTTAAAAATTTTGGGTAGGGAATTTGAAATCGACTTGATACCCATGGAACTAGGAAGCTTTGATGTAATAATCGGTATGAATTGGTTAGTCAAAACGAAATCTCACATTCTTTGTGATCTCAACGCAATCCGAATTCCTATCGAGAATGGTGAACCTTTGATTGTTTATGGCGATAAGAGTTGCACCAGACTCAACCTCGTGTCGTGCCTTAAAGTTAGAAAACTGCTCCGTAAGGGTTGTTTTGCGATCCTTGCTCACGTTAAGAAAGTCGAGTCCGATGAGAAGCACATCGATGATGTGCCAATTGTTAGTGACTATTCCGATGTATTTCCCGACGAATTGCCGGGTCTTCCGCCTCATCGACCGGTTGAATTCCAAATCGATCTTATTCCGGGAGCCGCACCCGTAGCACGTGCACCATATAGACTCGCTCCATCCGAAATGCAAGAATTGCAAAGTCAAATCCAAGAACTACTTGATCGTGGTTTTATCCAACCTAGCCATTCACCTTGGGGCGCTCCGATTTTGTTTGTTAAAAAGAAAGACGGATCCCTACGAATGTGCATTGATTATCGCGAACTAAATAAATTGACGGTTAAGAACCGATATCCTCTTCCTCGCATCGATGACCTCTTTGATCAACTACAAGGGTCTTGTGTATATTCGAAAATCGATCTCCGCTCGGGTTATCATCAATTGAGGGTTAAGGGGGAAGATGTCTCCAAAACCGCTTTCCGAACTCGTTATGGTAGTTATGAATTCCTTGTCATGCCATTTGGTCTCACTAATGCACCGGCGGTGTTCATGGATCTTATGAACCGCGTGTGCAAACCGTATCTCGATAAATTCGTTATTGTGTTCATCGATGACATATTGATCTATTCTAAAAATGAAGAAGAGCACGAACAACATCTCCGACTTGTGCTTGAACTTTTAAGACAAGAACAACTCTATGCCAAATTCTCCAAGTGTGAATTTTGGTTAAAGGAAGTTCAATTTCTTGGTCATGTTGTAAGTGACCAAGGTATTAAAGTCGATCCATCGAAAATCGAAGCCATTAGCAAATGGGAGACTCCTACTACTCCTACTCACATTCGTCAATTTTTGGGTCTCGCCGGGTACTATCGTAGATTCATCGAAAATTTCTCTTTGGTTGCACGTCCTCTAACCGCCTTGACTCACAAGGGAAAGAAATTCATTTGGGCGACCGAACATGAATCCGCATTCCAAATCTTGAAAACGAAGCTAACCACCGCTCCTATCTTGTCACTTCCCGAAGGCAATGATGACTTTGTTGTATATTGCGATGCCTCAAAACATGGTTTTGGGTGTGTATTGATGCAACGAACGAAAGTCATTGCTTATGCTTCTCGACAACTTAAAATTCATGAACGAAACTATACGACACATGATCTCGAACTCGGAGCCGTTGTCTTTGCACTTAAAATGTGGAGACACTATCTTTACGGGACCAAGAGTACTATCTTTACCGACCACAAAAGCCTCCAACACATTTTCGATCAAAAGCAACTAAACATGAGACAACGAAGGTGGATTGAAACCTTAAACGATTACGATTGCGAGCTTCGTTACCATCCCGGGAAGGCAAATGTAGTAGCCGATGCCTTAAGTCGAAAAGAAAGAGCGGTGCCTCTTCGTGTCCGAGCTTTAAACATCACCATTCACACCAACCTTAATAGCCAAATTCGGGTAGCCCAAGATGAGGCTCTCAAGGATGAAAACATCTCTCTCGAACACTTGAACGTCCTCACCTCTCGATTCGAAGTTAAAGAAACCGGACTCCGATATTTCGCCGGAAGAATTTGGGTGCCTAGTTTTGGGGATCTACGAAGCCTTATTTTAGATGAAGCCCATAAGTCACGATACTCGATTCACCCCGGTGCTAATAAGATGTACCACGACCTTAAACAACTATATTGGTGGCCGAACATCAAAAAGGACGTAGCTACTTATGTTTCCAAGTGTTTGACATGTTCCAAGGTCAAAGCCGAACACCAAAGACCGTCCGGACTACTTCAACAACCCGAGATCCCGCAATGGAAGTGGGAAAGGATAACGATGGATTTTATCACCAAGCTACCAAAAACGACGGGCGGTTATGATACCATTTGGGTTATTGTTGACCGTCTCACCAAATCCGCACACTTCCTTGCCATGAAAGAAACGGACAAAATGGAGAAACTTGCACAACTTTACATTAAGGAGATCGTAGCCCGACACGGTGTACCTTTATCGATTATCTCCGACCGAGATGGCCGTTTCGTTTCTAGATTTTGGCGTACATTGCAAGAAGCGTTGGGAACGCGTTTAGATATGAGCACCGCATATCATCCTCAAACCGATGGACAAAGCGAACGTACAATTCAAACCTTAGAGGACATGTTACGAGCTTGCGTGGTTGATTTCGGAAAAGCTTGGGACAAGCACTTACCTCTCGCCGAGTTCTCTTACAATAATAGTTATCACGCGAGTATAAAGGCCGCACCTTTTGAAGCGCTATATGGCCGCAAATGTCGTTCACCTCTTTGTTGGGCCGAGGTAGGCGACGTGCAAATCACCGGACCCGAACTCATTCACGAAACCACCGAGAAAATCGTTCAAATCCGAGATAGGCTTAGGACGGCCCGAAGTCGTCAAAAGAGCTATACCGATAAACGACGCAACGATCTTGAATTTCAAGTCGGTGACCGAGTAATGTTAAAAGTCGCACCTTGGAAGGGTGTAATCCGTTTTGGGAAACGCGGGAAGCTAAATCCGCGGTATATTGGTCCTTTCGAAATCTTGGAGCGTATTGGAACCGTTGCTTATCGTTTGGATCTTCCGCCTCAATTGAGCTCCGTTCATCCTACTTTCCATGTATCTAACTTGAAAAAGTGTCTTGCCGAACCCGATATCGTCATTCCTCTCGAGGAGCTTACCATTGATGACAAACTTCATTTTGTGGAGGAACCGGTCGAAATTGTGGACACCTCCGTCAAGACATTGAAACAAAGCCGAATCCCGATTGTTAAAGTCCGTTGGAACGCCAAAAGGGGACCCGAGTTTACTTGGGAAAGACAAGATCAAATGCAAAGGAAGTATCCTCATCTATTCGTGAATTCGGAAACGCAAGATCTCGAGGAAGAAACAACGACTACTACGCCTACTTAAATTTCGGGACGAAATTTCTTTTAAGGTGTAGGTAATGTAACATCCCGCGTTTTTCCGTTAAATTTAATTTTAACACCGTTTTTTTTTTTTTAAAACATAATCTTTCGTATTTAAATTAATAGTTTCCGTGAGTAACGTTCATTATATTCCCGCTATTTAATTTTGACATCACCCGTTTACTCGAGCGTTTTAAAAATATTCGTTTGGTTAATTCCCGCACCCGACTACAAACATGAGGGACTTAAGTTGACAAGTGGGCAAAGTGGTGACTAGGTCAACTAGTCAACCACTTCACCTCCTCCATCCATTTCCATCCATCTCCCTCATCCCTCTTTCTCTCTAGCAAGAACACACACACACAACACCCAATTCAATCATTCATCATCTAAATTCGATTTAGGAGGCTTACAACAAAACAAATTACATATTTGGAATCCTCTCTTCATCCTCTACAATTTGATACCAACTTCATCTCGTTTGGGTAACATTTCTAAAACTCTAGATTTCTCTAAATTCGTGTTTTTGATTTGAAATGGTGTTAGTTAGTGTCTATGGCTCAAGTCTAACATGAATATATGTTTGGTTTGCTCGATTTGTTGTTTTTGGAGTAACTAGCATGAACTTGAAATGGGTTTGCTTAATCCTTGATTTTGGATGAGTTAATGTTGTTAGATTGTTAAAGTGCATGTTTTAATTGTGTTACTAGTATCACTAGCTTCGTTTTGGTGCGTAGGTTGACTAAGAAAACTTCAAAAACATGAATATTGATTTTGTGATGTTTGACTAGGGTTTGATAGTTCTTGACATGAACTTTTGATGCTTGAATGCCATGGAATGTTAATTGTTAGTGATTAGTTGTAATGTATGCTTAATTACCTTCGAAACGGCATATCGTATGTGTAAATTGGATTCCCGAAACTTAAAATGCAATTGATGAACTTGAAACTTTGAAAATGGACTTTTAAACGATCACTTGACGAGAAATCGGTTATGGAAAATGTTGTTTTTGTTTGATGAAACATGTTTAGTTGTGTTCCTTGTCAAAAGAGCTTTCCAACGGTATAAGATACGCTTTCTAATTGTTTACGGTTTGAGTTTTGCGTTTGTTTGAAATTTTATCAAGACTTGAACTTTTGAAACTGACCAGGCACCAAACCACGTTATTTGTCGCGCCGCGGAGCAATTTGTCGCGCCGCGGCACAAAGGGTGATTTTAGAACATGTTTTTCAGGCTTTCTGACCTTCAACATAGGCATTTGTCGCGCCGCGGAGCAATTTGTCGCGCCGCGACAATTGCCTGTTTCATCCGAACTTCAGCAAACTTGTTTTGGCCATAACTTTTTGACCGTAACTCCGTTTTCGATGAATCAAATATCGTTGGAAACGTAATAAGATTTCCTTTCTAATGGTAAGGTTTTGAAATGTCAACTCAAACTTTATTACAATCGTTCTAACATGCTTTTATACTTGATTCTTGCATGAAACTTGACAACGTGATTCACATGCTATACTATTCGAGTCGTAACGAGCCATAGGACTAATTGAACACATTTCACCCGACCTTGTGTCGTAACCGGTTAATTGATATAACTTACTTGTTTAGGTCAAGACTAGCATTGTTCTTTGCACACGTTTACTTGTTGAAGTACTTTACTACTCGTGCATTCAAGGTGAGATCATAGTCCCACTTTTACTCTTTTTGAACTTATATTTGGGATGAGAAAACATAAACGATTCTTTTGAACTAAGTGAACACAAGTACAGGAAAACAAACATTCTACATACGAGTTTAGAACAAAATCCTCAATTCGATTATCATTAGTTACACTTGCCGGGTGTAAGCGAGAACTTATGTTGTATGGATCCATATGGGTTTGACAAACCCTCATTCAAACGGTTCGCTACCGTTTACGAATGAAATATATTTTCGAGAAACAGTGTATGTTCTAGCACTAAGTGATGGGGTTCAATGGAAGGAAACGTTAAGCATTGATAATTGGGTGCTCGTGAAACAAACTTTTGGAATGTATTTACTATTATTTCATTGATGCAAATCTTGTGGTTCACTTGTACTTACTTACTTAAACCTATGATTTCACCAACGTTTTCGTTGACAGATTTCTATGTTTTTCTCAGGTCCTTGAACGATACATGATACATGCTTCCGCTCATTATTTGATACTTGCATTGGATGTCGAGTATATGTGCATTTCATGGAGCGTCTTTTGACTTTACTTTAAACCGTGTCGCCTAGATTTCATTCGTATTATAACGTTGTAACTTAACTATTGGTTGAACAATTCTTGTAAACTTTGGGAACAATCTTTATTTTGAAATGAAGGCGACATATTTTGGTCAAACTTTGTCTTAAAGTCTTATGACCACGTAACGGGACCTAAGTAGACGGCGCCGTCAAACATGATTTGGTCGGGTCGCTACAAATAGGTTGCGAAAGATCGCCAAGTTGGCATAATAAATCTTGCCACTCACAGCGAGTGGCGAGCTTTGATGCTTGGGCATATGTTTGAAATTTTTCAGTGACTGGCTCGGAGTCCATCACTTTATCCGCAAATGTCGGTAGATATTTGACTAGCTGTGCGAACTCGTGTTCCGCGACCTCTGCCCTTCTTTTAAGTCGGGCATTCTCTTCCATCACCTTTTTAAGCCGCGATTCAGCCTTTCGCGCCCTTCTCTCTTGGGCGTTGGCAGCCTTAGTTGCTTTCTCATAGTCGTCTGACATCTCAGTAAAACGCTCCATGCTATCGACTGTTAGATAAATTTCATTATAGCAATTATGCAGTCGTTGCCTGGCCGCTGCGGGATAAGACAGTTTGCGGTATTGCTCCCTTGTTTCTGCAGGAACAAATTTATAAAGCTTTTGGTACAGCTTAAACGCCCGATCTACTGCGGCAGTTTCTTCCGTAGTGGCTTCTCTTTCTTCTTCCTCGTTGGACTCTTCTGCGTCAGATGGAAGAGATAAATCTTCATTCCCGGGTTCATTAAGAACATCTGTAGGGATTCTCCCTCTGATGTTATAAAGCGGTGTAGCTTCAGCGGATGACCCTGGAAGAATAGTTATAAACAGATCAGCAAATATAGCAAGTTCATGCCAATATAAACAATGCCTAATCAAATAAATACTGCGAAATAGCATTTGCTTACTTGCTTCTTGTTAAGAGTGAGTGCGCAGGCGTTTCCTGCGTGGAGTGGGAATCGTATCCGCAACCTTGCGCTTACCGCGGTCCTCACCTCCAATAATAAAGCATGTATTGATGATCGGTTCATCAATAAGAATAATGTTGCCGTCGCCATTTTTTAGGCGACGGGCAGGGCTTATCCTGCTTATATCAGCGGACCTCATGACAAGGTCAAGTGCAACCACAGAAAAAATAAAAGCGCGTAAAGTTATGCAAAGCAAAAATATTGCGAAAAATGAAAGTACGATTGATACATTACGATAAAGTTAAGCGGCATACTATTTTTTGATTGGTCAACTAAAAGCGCATCATAGTCGCTCTACGGCCATTGAATCGACACTCTGCCAATGTACAGCGGTACATTCGAGTAAGGTCGCAGAAATATACCCGCGTTTTTAAGTATCTTGAGAGTGTCATTCTCAAGATCATCGAGTACAGGCCTCTCATTGACGTCAGGATTAAGCTCTGTACACCACGTTTTCGGTATTTTGCTATTCACATATGTGGTATCGTTAATATAGAAGAAGGAACTGTGCCAATTCCTAATTAAATCTTTTGGTGAAGTCATTACGCCAAGTTTACTGCGGAAAGAAAACCACCCAACGTCATATAGCACCAGGCTATTGCACATCTGAAAAATGTTTAGCAGCGGTGGTTGGCCAATGGCGTTGCAATACATCTCAAATAGCACAATCTTGTTAATTGCGTTAGGATGCAACTACGCCATAGCGATGTTATAATATTCGCAAACGCTACGAAAAAAACGGGTAAGGGGAAATTGAAGATTGCCTTGAGAAATGGCAACCTCGTACACGGATATCATCCCTTTAGGGGGAGTATCGGCTCGCTGCTCTGCCGCAGGCACGGTAGGAACGAATTGGGCAAGTGGTGGGTACCATTCTTGCAAAGTTTGTAGTTTTGCTTCCGTCATGTAGGAAACATATCCTCCGGGAGTGTGCATTGAAGAAGACAATGCCATTTGCAAATAAATTGGATGATAAAATTGAAGAAGTTAAAGATTGAAATTGATTAATTGCACGGTACGATTATGATTCAACGAATTTGAATGCGAAATTGGGAAAGGAAAGCGTAAATTTTTTGTGCGACGTTGTCTGCTATTTATAATTGGGATTAGGGCGAGCAACTTGAAAAGGTAATCATTGAATTTTAACGGCTGTAATTACTGTGACGCGTAAAACGGTAAAAATCTAGCCGTTAAAATAAGCCGATTTGACAGAATAGCGAAAGTTACCGTTGTAATTACGCGTTTCGCCTAATTAAAACAACGGTAATAAATGGACAGTAAAAAATATATAATAAAGTTCGCGAGATATTTTAAAGATGCACTTCTTTATTTTTAAAGTTTATCATGATGCATTTGCTTCGTGAAAATGCATCATAATAAACTGGGGGGACTTGATCATATACATAGCATTGTATATGTATATTTTATTTTCTAAAAAGCTAAGGACAGAACTACGCGGATTATAAGGCACAGATATGCCATATTCGCTGAAAATAAATACTGCGGTTAAGTATTCGCTGAAATGCCAAACTGCGGTTTGATCCGCTGACTTTCCGCGGAGAGCCGAGCATCTCGCAGACCGCGGATATCACGGATACTATAAATAGGGAGCTTGGCCTCTCATTTATAGGTTGTTGATTCTCTGCCATTTGCCTAAGCCTTTGTAGATTTCACTTGTGACTTTGCCCAAGGACTTCTTACATTGAGTTAAGGTGAATCATGCTAATCGATAACGAAGACCGGGTCGGGGTGGTTGATCACTTGATAGTTAAAGTGAAAAACCATCATCGGGGCCCAAAATAATCATCGAACATCCCATCCTTCATTATAATCTTATTGCACTCAATCCGTAATTAAGCAACATCAATAATTAAGGATTGATCAAATAACAAGTATAATTTATATAAAACTTGTTACATTTTATATAAAACTTGTTATTAAATTTCAAGTTATAAATATAGGTTACTTGTACTTTATAAACTACTTTATAAAGTTTAACAAAACATAATTATTTATACATATAAATAATTAAATCCTTAATATATAAATTGTCCAAACAATTTATCTCAAGTGATAATATTTTAGAAACCCGATTTTCTAAAATCCAAGTGTCGCGTATTTGATTAATGATCCAACAGTTAAGGTCAAATACGTTTAAGGTGTCGGTAAGCTTGTTATTGGGTATGACCCGACTTGGATCATAACATTTTAGCCACATTAATTAAATATGTCTCTCGGGCATAGGAAAAACCTTCAATCTCCCACTTGCACGAGAAACATAAGAAATTAATGCAAGTGATGGATACCACCTAACGACCGTCCATCACCCCTAATATGTTATGACTTGGTGCCATTCAATAACATCATCCCTTTCGAGTTCCCATCTCGAATATGATTTGGTAAATCTTTCAATATATCCTTTTGTCCTAGATGTCATGTTAAATCCAAGAGACATAGAGTCATCACTCTCTTATAGATTTAACTTTATCAGGCCTTAGACATCTGACTCTCAACGAATAAGAGGGACAAATTCCATCTTGGCTACATACGTCCTAGACACTACACTTTGTACCATACCTGAAGCCTCCCTTATGAGCTACCTTTTTAGAATAGCGAAGGAAGGAATCAAGGCATGATATTCGGTGAATATCTGAACCCAATATGTATCTCAGGTCAGAGGATACACTGATATTCTCCTTTACTCAAGATTACATGTGATCAACCACAAAGGCTCCATACAGTAAATCTTGAGAGCGGGTCTTCCAATATTTGTGTCCCACAAATATGTATGAACCTTGGTTGCAACCTCGCCCCACATTCACCATTTGAATGTTAACCAATCCAAGTTCATAATAGTCTAGACCTCACACTTGTTCCCACAAATGTGATCAACTACGGAATTTAGAATAATTATTTATTCATGGATAAAATATGCAAAATAGGAACACGACTCAAAATTAAATTAATACCATAATTATATTAATGAGTTTGAACTAATTCGTTCCGTTACAATACATAAAATAGATCATGTCCAATCACTAGAATATCGAAGCCCTAATGCACAAACATGTCCCTCATGTTTTGGCCCATGTAAAAGCTTCGTGAGTGGATCCGCAACATTATGATCTGTGTGAACTTTGTGAATACATGTCTTTCCCTTTTCAACCTCATCCCCGATGTAGTTGAATCTCCACTCAATGTGACGAGTCTTTTGATGAGCACGAGGTTCCTTGATCTGAGCAATCGCACCCTCGTTGTCACAAAAGATCTCAAGAGGGTCCTGAATGGAAGGGATCACTCCTAAGCCGTCGATGAATTTCTTCATCCATGCAGCTTCCTGAGCTGCCAATGATGCGGCAATGTACTCTGACTCCGTAGTGGATAACGCAACAACATCCTGTTTTGAACTCTTCCAAGAGACCGCACCTCCATTTAACATGAAGACATAACCGGACTGTGATCGAGAGTCATCTCGATCAGTTTGGAAACTCGCATCCACGTATCCTTTTACTGTGAGTTCCTCTTCACCAGACCCATATATTAGAAACATATCCTTAGTTCTCCTAAGGTATTTCAATATACTTTTAACAGCAACCCAATGACTGTTTCCTGGGTTATTCTGGTATCTACTTGTCAAGCTTAGAGCGCATGACACGTCCGGTCTAGTACATATCATTGCATACATGATTGACCCAATAGAAGATGCGTATGGGACATTTTTCATCCTCTCTTGTTCATCTTTTGTGGTGGGACATTGAGATGAACTGAGAACGGTTCCTCTTTGAATAGGTACCAAACCTTTCTTAGAGTTTTCCATCTTGAACCTTTTCAAGACCTTATCAATGTATGTACTTTGACTTAAACCTATCAATTTCTTGGATCTATTCCTATAGATCCCTATCCCCAATATATATTGTGCTTCTCCAAGGTCCTTAATAGAGAAGCAACTTTTAAGCCAAGTTTTGACTCCTTGCATTGTGGTAACATCATTCCCAAATAACAATATATCATCCACGTATAGTACGAGGAACATGATGGTGCTCCCACTAGCCTTCTTGTATACACAAGCTTCATCACCATTTTTAATGAAGCCAAATTTCTTTGCCTCCTCATTAAAACGATGATTCCACATTCTAGATGCTTGTTTCAATCCGTAGATTGATTTCTTTAACTAGCATACCTTTTTAGGATGTTTCGGATCAACAAAACCTTCGGGATGTACCATATAGACATCTTCCTCAAGATATCCATTTAAGAAAGCGGGTTTGACATCCATTTGCCATATTTCATAGTCATAATGAGCAGCAATGGCAAATAATATCTTAATAGACTTTAGCATTGCCACAGGCGAGAAGGTTTCATCATAGTCAACCCCTTGAGTTTGAGTGAAACCTTTTGCTACAAGTCTAGCTTTGTATGTATCCAAGTTTCCATGTATGTCGGTTTTCTTCTTGAAAAGCCATTTGCAATCAACTAGCTTAGAGGTAGGAGGTTGCGCAACAAGTTCCCAAACTTGGTTTTCATACATGGATTGCATCTCGGCGTTCATGGCTTCTTGCCATTTGTCTTTATCAATCCTTGATAAAGCATCTTCGTAGTTTATGGGTTCATCCAAATCAACCACATGGCAACCATCCATGAGAAACCCATATCTCTCGGGAGGATTACTAATCCTACTAGATCTACGAACGTCCTGTGTACTTTGATCAACCACTTGATCATTCTCAACATTTTCATGTTGAGTGCTAGTGTCAACCAATTGTGTATCATCTATTTGATCTTGAACCTCTTCAAAATCTATCTTCCTTTCGCTATTACCTTCCATTAAGAACTTAGTTTCAAGGAATTCCGCCTTTCGTGCAACAAATACATTTTGCTCGGTCGGATCATAGAAATAGTATCCTATATCATCCTTGGGATATCCTATGAAGATACACTTCGTGGATTGAGCATGCAACTTATTAGCATTATAGTGCTTTGGATAAGCTTCACATCCCCATACTTTCAAGTATGAAAGAGAAGGAGGTTTTCCAAACCACATCTCGTGAGGAGTTCGTTCCACTTTCTTCGTTGGGGCCATATTTAAAATACGAGCCGCGGAGCATAGACAATAACCCCAAAACGATAGAGATAACGAGCTTCTTGCCATCATAGATCGAACCATATCCATTAGGGTTCGGTTCCTCCTTTCGGAAACTCCATTAAGTTGGGGTGTTCCTGGTGGAGTAAGTTGTGAGATAATCCCACAACTCCTAAGATGATCTTGGAAAGCATTGCTTAGGTATTCACCTCCTCTATCGGTACGAAGTACCTTGATTGTCTTGTTGAGTTGATTTTGTACTTCGTTTTGATATTCTTTAAATGCTTCAAAAGTTTCATCCTTATGTCTTAACAAGTAGACATATCCGAAACGACTTAAGTCATCGATGAATGTAACAAAGTATCTTTTACCATTCCTAGTCATGGGCTTAAAGGGTCCACATACATCCGAATGTATTAATCCCAATAAGTCTTTAGCCCTTTCATAGGTCCCTTTGAAAGGTGCTTTAGTCATTTTGCCTTGCAAACAGGATTCACATACATCAAACGAGTCCATCTCATTTGATTTCAAAAGTCCATTCTTTTGAAGTGTATGTATTCGGTTCTTGTTTATGTGACCAAGGCGGCAATGCCATAAGTAGGAATCACTCAAATCCCTTTTGAGTTTCTTGGTGCTTGTATAGTATATTGAGCTACTAGATGATGTGTCATCATGAACCAATTCATAAATTCCATTTGAAGGCATAGCCTTAAAATAGAATACATTATCTAAACAAACGTGGATATCATCATTAACAAAATTAAGATTAAAATCACATTGTTTCAAACGGGAAACTGAAATAATGTTTCGACATAAATCCGGTGCATACAAAACATTGTTCAAAATAAGTTCCAAACCACTTGGAAGCTTTAACACAAAGTCTCCTTGAGCCTTCACTTGCACTTTGGCTCCATTACCCATGAAGAGACTTGACGTTCCTTTTTGCTTGCTACTTCTTTTGAACCCCTGCAAAGTATTGCAAATGTGAGTTCCACATCCAGTGTCTAATACCCATGTATTAGAAGAAGTAATACTAAGCTCTATATATACCATATATATGTTACCTGAGGAATGCCCCGCATCCCTCTTTTCCTTCAACTCCTTAAGGTAGACCGGGCAGTTGCGTTTCCAGTGACCCATTTCACCGCACCCGAAGCACGGGTCTTCCTTGGGGTTTGCTTGTCCGGTAACCTTTTGCTTCTTGTTTTTGTTTTTGGTTGGGGTAACCATCTTCCCCTTTCCCTTGCCTTGATGAACGGGTCCTTTCCTCTTAGCCGCCTTAGGCTTAGAGGTGCTATTACCTTTGGACCCACCATCATTGATCATTAGCACGGGTGAAGCCCTCTTACCCATGCTAGTTTCCGCCGTCCTAAGCATGCCATGAAGTTCTCCAATGGTCTTATCCATCCCATTCATATTGTAATTAATTACAAATTGGTCAAACCTCTTTGACAAGGAGTTTAGGATAAGATCCGTGGCTAGCTCATTAGATATCTTGAGATTAAGACGGTTTGCGCGATCAATAAGGCTTTTCATTTTGAGGACATAAGATGAAACGGATTGGGTGTCATCCATACGACATGCATGTAGCGCTCGAACCGTTTTGAAGCGCTCGACACGAGCTTGTTGAAGGAACATCTCCTTCAATTGAGTGATCATGTCATATGCACTATGATGCTCGAAATCCTTTTGGAGTTCGGGTATCATAGTCCCAAGCATTAGGCAAGCGACCTGCACCGAATTGGCGCAATACTTATCCCAATAAGCCATGCCCTCTATATCTTCCTCGTCCGGTTGGTCGGGAATAGGGTCCTCCAATACATACGCTTTATCCTTAAGTTTGAGGACAATTCTAAGATTACGGAACCAATCCATAAAGTTCGTATGGTTGAGTTTATCTTTCTCGAGGAGAGACCTTAACGATAGGTTGTTTAGGTTATGTGGTGCATTTTGCATGTTGTTGTTGTTGTTGGCGGCCATCTACAAAATTTAACAAAGTTCCTTTAAGTATCGATTTTAAATTTAATAAACAATACCTTTTTATATTTTAATTGTTTTATTAAATCTTAGAATCCAACGGTAAATCAAATTTCAGTTAGGTGACCTTTATTCCGTCATTTGATTTAGCTAGGTAGTCATTTATGTGACAATTGCAATCCTTTTTCAACTTCTAAGTTATGGGATCATGCAACCTTTTTGCATGGCATATTTATCCCATCAACGCCTATTTGTTCCTCATGCTTCGGTGATCCTAAGTTCATGATTCCCAAATCAAGTCGTCCTACTTGTGTAAACATGTAAAATTAACATGCAAGTGGTTAGGTGACCTTTATCCCACAAGCATGCAAATTTTATCTTAACATATTAGTTTGCTCATAACGGTTAGGTGACCTTTATCCCATTATGAGTTCCCTACTATGTTTAAGTGTCCCACAAAAGGATGGCGTTAAACTTGTTTTCCTTGTTTTAGTATTAAAGGGATTTTTAAGTTTTCTTTATTCTAGTATAAGAAAACACAATTTCCATACACTAATATGCATTTGATATTGTTGAAATTCATCATATTAACAAGTTTCATATATGTACATGTCAAAACCAATTTCAACTTTTAAGCGGAAGCAATTTTCACAAACAAATTAATATGTTGTTTAATCCTTTTAAACATGAATCCCAAAACCATATCAAGTCTACAAATATACTCACAACTATAAAAGAGCTAGAAAAGGGATGTACCTACTCCAAGTTAGGAGGTTACAAGATGATGAAGATGATGATGAACAAGAGTGTAAAACCCAATCCTTTGATGCACCAACACCACCCTTTAAGTTAGTTAAGATTTAGGCACTTAACTAACTAATTAACCAAGCTCAAAACCCCTTTGATTACACTTGAAAAACTGGACAGCAGCTACTAGAAAGATGATGAGAATGCAAGCTTCAAAAACATGAAACCTCAAGAGATAATACCCGAAACTAATAACCAACACCTTGTACTTTGGTTAGGATTTAATTAGGGCACTTGATTAACAAGATTAATATGCAAAAACACTCCCTTCTTCCCTCTAAAAGGCCACGGCCAGCTGCTGTGTTTCAGCAGAAAAAAATGCAGTTTTTATTAGTGTATTGCTTGTTTACCCTCTCACTTGAGTCAAGGAATCCCTTGGTTAAAGAGAGTCTTGCATACCTTAAGGAATATATTGTTTTCAAGTAACCAAGGCAAGCATGGGATGTCACCTAGGAGTCCAAAATCTGCATTCTTATATCATTTAAATAACAAGTATAATTTATATAAAACTTGTTACATTTTATATAAAACTTGTTATTAAATTTCAAGTTATAAATGTAGGTTACTTGTACTTTATAAACTAATTTATAAAGTATAACAAAACATAATTATTTATACATATAAATAATCAAATCCTTAATATATAAATTGTCCAAACAATTTATCTCAAGTGATAATATTTTAGAAACCCGATTTTCTAAAATCCAAGTGTCGCGTATTTGATTAATGATCCAACAGTTAAGATCAAATACGCTTAAGGTGTTGGTAAGCTTGTTATTGGGTATGACCCGACTTGGATCATAACATGTTAGCCACATTAATTAAATATGTCTCTCGGGCATACGAAAAACCTTCACAAGCATGACATGACGAGTACCGAACGGAGGAAACGTGGCATGGTTGGGGTAGATTTAGGATAAATAAGGAATCTTTTATTGGTTTCTATGATATAGTTGTCTCGAGTGATGTGCTTCTAGTCACATCGGTTTCATTGCGAGTCGGGAAGTGTTATGGTGGATTTGGTTAGTTAAATGAGTGAGCTAACTCACGAGTTCGGCCCGTACTTAGTCACTCTAAGTAGTTGGTGCACTATTGAGATTGTCATTAGCTGTAGTCACTCATCGTGACTAGGATGACCGATTAGTGTGTATGTGTCTGCGACGGGGACTTAAATCTTGTAATGGGACGTTGCAAGTCTAATGATTGTAGAAATGGGTTACACTCCGTAGAGTGTGTGGTTATAGAATCGCTTAAGGAATCTAGTTATGAGTCGTCTTGGAATTTGCGAATCGAGGAGTCTTAGGGTCATTAAACTCATGGGAGTGAGATCCATATGACAATGGTCTTGTTAGTGTGTTGTAGATTATAGGTAACATTTCTAACGGAATATCCCTTGTTGTATTGATTGTGTCGTTATTTGGAAGGGTGTAAGACTTGGTGTTCTGAGCACCTCTTAGCGTTAGACGGAAGGTTTCGTTAGGCTATATCATTTGGCCTTGTGGAAGTTACGGGTAGTGAGTGATCGGTAGAAACTTTCGATAAGACAATAAATCGTAAGGTTTTTCGGGTAAGTATGACTTTGGGACATTATTGGGGAGAGATGGGCAATGTCGGGTGTACGGAACTGAAAGATCGAGTTTCTAAATCTCGATAGATTGCGGTAGGAGTTTGCATGACACGGCGTCAGGTGCCTTCTTATACCTGCTAATGTAATGTTCAACTCCGGTGATGGTCTGATCATTTTGTGCTTAGGGTGCCCGTGAGATACCCTTGGAAGCATCGAAGGTTATAATAGTGATCGACGAGTGATAGTAATTCGACGGTTGCAAAAGTTGAAGTTTAAGAGCATTGCGGTAAATACTTCTTATGAAGTGATGGGTGAGCGAATCTTGTTGCTCTTAAGTGATAAACGGGTAAAGATGACCGGTGAGTCAATGATGGACTTAGTGGTCGGTTAGGCCGAAGGTTATTGTAACGACCCTGACTTTTCCATCTTTAATTAATAATGGTTATTATTAATACTTGTGATTAAATGAATGTCTGTTATTACATTTACATGTTGCCATGATTGCCCGTACTTGACTTTAATTGCCCGAAACGTCTTTGTGACACACAAAACTTTCACGAATAATATTTTTAGAATATTATTTACATTCATGATTGATTTTATTAATCATTTTAATTAACTAAAGTTATTAGTTAATTACTTGGGCTTCGTTAGATTTAATTGTTAATTACTTGAACTTGGGCCTTTATTAGTGTTAATGGACTTTAAGAGCCCACCCTACATCTTATATGGACTTACTAGCCCAACTCTTTCATGTAAGTATCATTTAATATGAAACTAGATGATTTATGTAGTAAGGAATCTTGTTACTACTTAGTTATATCATAATCCCCAAGAAACCACCTCATTTATCCACCTTTTAAGCTTTAACATGAAAGAACCTCATGGACAAACTTCATCCTCCCTTTCCTCTATTGTGGCCGTGGCCTTTGATGGCTTTAGAGGGGTTTTCATTTCATTTTTTTTATTACTTCTACTTGCATCCTCATTTCCCAAAACACACACATTACTTGCTCACTTTTTCTCTCATTTCTTTCTCTTATTCTCTCTAAATATTGTGAGTAACTTGAACTTCTTTTTCTCTTTTTCTTTCTTGCTAAAACCGTGACATAACACCCCTAAATCATCATCATCATTTGTTGTTTGTTACTTGTGCTTAGTTGTTGTTACTTTGTTACTAGTTGTTGTTTGTTACTTACTAGTTTCAAGAATCAACTCTTTAGTTTGATTTTTCATAATATCTTGTATTTTCAAGAACACAAGAACATAAACTTACTAGTTTATGATTCTACATTTAATGTTTCAAAAGATTTAAGGTTCATGTGTTGTAAATCATACTTGTAATTCATGTTAGTAAACTTTAAAGTTTACTCTCTTAAAGATCAAACTTTGGTTTGAATCTTTAAAGTATGAACAACCCATGAACTAGTTACTAGTTACTTGTTTACTTAGCTTATTTACTTCATTTACTTGCACTTTAATTTCATGTTTGTTGGTTGTTATTGGTCAAGTGTTACTAGTTAACCATGATCTCATTAATCTTGAACTAAAAGTTAACTTTAAAAGTTCAAGAACATGTAAGTAAGCTTTCTTTAAATTATAACTTGGTACACTTATGCTAGATCTAGACTTTTGAGTCTTGAATCTTCAAGATCAAACTAAGAACTATGTTCTACAACTCAAGATCTTGATTTCATAAGTTTACTTCCAAGTTTGTAACTTATTATTAGTTTTAAAGTTCATGCATGTGTTAGATCTAAGACTTTGATGTAACTTTGGTTCATCAAACTTCATACAACTTTTAAGTGAGTTGTGCTACATGTCTTAGACCTATACTTGTGTCATAATAGTCAAAACTTGGTTAATATTACTTTTACATTTCATGTATGTGTTGAACCTAAGACTTTGATGTAACTTTGGTTCATCAAAACACTTGCAACACTTAAGTGAGTTGTGCTTCATGTCTTAGACTTACACTTGGGTTATGATGGTCAAAACTTGGTGAAAATGTTGCAAACACATCAACGGTTTGTACACTTGAAGCTATATGCATCAAGGATGAGAACCATGATAAGCATCGAGCACCAAGAACCACCTTAACCTACTGACCCTACTATTTTTCTGTTTCTGGGTCTGATCAGTAAGACCTGGGCTGTTTTAATGTTGATTTTAAGATAGCTCTATTCGAGTAGATAACTTTTCATATAGGACTCGTCTTAATCCGAGTTACGGTTTAGGATTTATGGCCCTCCGATAGTCACTATGTCCATTTAACGTTGTGCAGAAAATTCTGACCTACTCGCACTTAGACCGTCGCCACGGTCAAAGGAAGACTAGTTTGCTTCTGGGATTTTTACCACAACTAAAGGACTCATATACGGAGCCATGACCACTGGTCTCAAATTATTTCAGTAGGTGTAGAGGCCGTGGTGACTGACCGAACTCAGCCTTTGTTTTAAACTACTTTCATAAACAAAACTTACTTTACGCCGTGTTTGATGATGAATGATGATGACCTTTAAGACCTTATTTACATACTTTTAAACCTATTCAGACGATTTACTGATTTAGTACTATTTGACTTAGGTTGAGGACCCGTTTGGACAACCTTCATTACTTGCTTACTTTCCGAGTCATACTTTACCGCTACTTTATCATTGTGAGTAATAGCATTCCCTTTTTACTTTAACTTATTTTGGGAACTGAGAATACATGCGGATTTTATGTTTTACATACTAGGCATGAGTACTTAAACTTTATATATGTGTGGGTTATACAACGGCATAAACTTTCCCTTTAGCTCGCTAACGTTTAATCATTGGTTTTTGAACCGTGAACTCGAATCTTAGATATGGATCCATAGGGTTTGACATCCCCACTTGGGCTAGTCGCGCTAGCATTTAATGCGTATTTAATACTTCATAGACATACGCACTTGCCAAGTGTACTTTCAGGGGGTGATATATTATTAAACGTTAAGTTAGTTACCGAGTGCCCACGGTTGAGCAAATACTTAAACATACGGATTTGGATTACTGTTTTGACACGCTCTTTGTAGCACTGAAATCTCGTGGCCTACCTTACATACTGTTATACTTAAACTATAGCTCACCAACCTTTGTGTTGATGTTTTTAAGCATGTTTTTCTCAGGTGCTTAAGGTTATTTGCTTCCGCTGTCGTGCTAGTCTTGCTGTAGACACCCGCTGCTCTAGAGATATCACCGCATGAACTGTTTAACTTGCATTCAAACTTTAATACTTTTGAACTATGATTTTTAACGACCTATGGGTCACGCAATATTATATTTGCTTTCGTTCATTGAAGCATACTTTTGGATGTAAAACATTTGACGTTGTCTATGACGTCACCTTTTTATCATGAATGCAAACGTATTTTGAAATAGCATATAGTGTTTTACCTTGTAATGATCCTGTTGTTGATGATTCGTACACGATGGTTTTGTACGGGGCATCACATTTGGTATCAGAGCATTAGTTGTAGGGAATTAGGTTGCATTAGTGAGTCTAAGACCGACCCGAGTAGGATTCACTAATAGGACTAATCTACAACTTGCTAGTTTACTTGTTTCCGCTGAACTTACTGCATATTGCTGCTTGCTTTTACTACTATATATCGTATGCTGCTACTTGTTTATACTACTGCATGATATTACCTACTTTCGATTGCATGCTACTGTGTTACATTACTGCATGCCACTATCTGCCTTTAGCATGTTACCTCGGTATGATACTGTTACTATTGCCATGCTACGTCCTGCTGTAAACAATCTAGGCTGCTGTAGTTGTTATGCCTGATTACGCTCTTGCTACCTGTCTACTATCCGCTATACCGACTTGGAGAACTTATCCTTCCCGGTTCAGATGTTTTCCTGAACTACTTTCCCACTCGTCTAACCCTAAGAACTAGTAGTGTAATCCACCTGTTACTACTGTTCCACCATTCCAGAGATCAAAACATTACTTCACGCAATCTAGAAGATTGTTCAGTTGACACATACACTGTACGCTTTCATAACTGTCACTTAACTCTTTCATTCTTTAGGACTGCTCAACGATCTAATGACACTTCTGTACTTAGGTCCCTACCACTCCTAGACATTGGAGAAGTCGGGAAGGCATTCCCTTTAATGAGGTCATAGTACCTTCTACTAATACTCAGTCATACCCAAAGACTTGCGAGTCACCTCGAGACATATCGTATCACTACTTGCTACATGTATAACCCGACGCGAGACCCGGAATGAATATCTAGAAGGAACCTAACAACGTTACCTGAATCCGAACCTTTGAAGAAACTTCGGGACACTTAGGCATTAATACATGACCTACAGAACCTACGCACCCACATCGAGAAACTGTGAGATTAGTTATGTCGATTCCGTTTTGAGATGGCATAGATAAAGCACCGTTAGATGAAATTGTGTATAATTGGAAGTGATCACGTTACATTGACCATATGAACTGATATTGAAATGAACGTACGATTTAGTACAATATAATGACGCCAGGCCAGCATGATTATATTGAAATAAATCATGCAGAAGTTCCAATGTTACTACATGAGGAATATGGGGTGATCCAGGGAGAATTTTGTCAGGAATTACTTGAGCATACAAATTGTAGCCTGTTAAAGGTAGGGAAGGAATAACCACATAGCCAAGATACTGTACAAGAGGGGCCTTGATTGCAGAATTGATAACCTGAAAATTTGCTATAGATATCGACACCCTGGTCATTTAAGGGAAAAAGTTCTCATATAGGAAAAACTTTAAAATTACCTGTGGTAAAGCAATCGTTATGGAGTTTTGCATGGATCCTGATTTTAGTTAGGGTACATTTCATCACAACGTTTTATTGTCACAAGGCTGTTTAATACTGGAGCGATAGAAACCTTATATCTAAGAACTTTAGTGTCATGACTAATAAGCCATTAACAACCATGAGGGTTAAGTATTCTAGAGGACAAGCAAATGGTAAACTGGCAGAGATAGAGGAATAATTTAAGGTAGTACTTTAAGATTAACAGGTGGGTCATTTGGAGATGACCTCATATTAACCAAACTTGGAAGTTGTAATGTAGTAGTTGAAAAGGGATTAGTTACCTACGCACAGGCAAATGTTATTTGAGAAGATTGATAAAATTTTTACGGCAGTATAATAAGATTGGTTGGAATGAACCCTAAGATTAACCTAACCCATCAATTTGAGAAATTGGATGCAATAGTTGGGATGAACTTTAAGATTAATCTAATACTCATCAAGTTAGGAAGCTTTGATGAAATAGTTGGGACGAACTGACTTTCAAGGATGAAAGCGGAATTTATTTATAATGAGGAAAATTTATTCGTATACCTCGCAAGAATGGTGAAACTATTATGGGAAGAGATGTAACCCGAAAACTGAACCTTATTAGTTACAAACCCGAAATCCCACAATGGAAATGGGAAGGAATTCATCACTAAGCTACCAGAGATGGTAAGGCGGTTAGGACATCATCTGGGTTATTATTAACCATCTCGCCAAAACTGCTCACCTCCTAGCCATGAAAGAAACTGATACATTGAACAAACTTACACAACGGTACATAAAGGAAATTGTATTCCGTCACTTCAGCAATTCAAATTCTATATTGAATATTTCCCAAGAATCTCATTTGATACTCATTCTTACGCAACTCTAAATCCTAACTTAGTACGAGGAATTTCTTATTCAATAAAAACCACAACATCATCCTTCTTACCTCGATATTGGTCAATCCAGTTCGAAATTTTCCTAAAATCAATGAGTGGTTAACTCTCACCCTCATACTCTCCCATTCGTATCTCACTTATAAGCAACAACTTCACTTAAACATTTTGGGTCAAAGGACTTATGCTCTACCAATAGTCGTCACTCACATATAAATTCAACGACTTTTATTACCGCAAATATCACTCGAGATTTTCAAAAGTCTTTTACTCGATTCTCATCAACCTTTTCCAACTTGTAACCTCCGAAATATGAAAATTTTGTTTGCCAAAATTTTACACACATTATCTTACTGTGCTCCCCTCTCAAAGCTCTAAAAAAAAAAAAAAATTATTTTCTTTGCCATTCACGCAAAAATTTTTGAAATCGTACCCATTATATAAAATAAAGTAAATAATTACTCATTTTTGGCAAATGCATATGAAACTTTACTTTCACTTTTACAAATCAAATCTTTCATTCAAAGGATATTATACTTTGAACGGTACGTGTTGCACATAACCCTAATTTACTAAGAACTTCGCTCCTTCACTTACAGTGTCATCATAAACAATTTCTATAAAACTTTCGTTGCTTATTATATAAAACTTTTCGTGTTATTCGTATCCAAGTCATCATAAAGGCTTTATAACCATTGAAATCGAGAGATTCATGTGCATGTGATAAAGGCATTGACTACCACGTCATGCAAGGCCTTCGGGCATCCGCTAACACTTAAACCATTCAATACTATTGCGTTACCCCATGGATTTATTTCACCACACCTGTTGGAACAATGCATTTTCTTACATAGCTCTAAGACCTGACTCATTCCAAGGGATTCTCATTTAGTGGTATTAATACCATCATTATTCCGACTTTAATACTAGTCATAACCTGTTTGGCACTTTGCAAATTCAAGAAGCAATTAACTACTCATCCTCGTGCTCGATCCTTCGTACCTCACTTTTTAGCAACGGCTTCGCACGTGAATATTTTTGGCCTAAAGACTTGTGTCCTGATAATTACCAAAACTACATTTATGTCATTAGTTTTCGTTACCTAGTAACTGGTCACCTGATGATTCAGAGTTTTTCCACTCAAAATTTTTTTTATTCCAACTCGTAACCTTTGAAATACGAAAAACTATGTTTATCAAAAAATTTTACACGTTGTTTATTTGTGCAATCCTCACAAGATTTACAGACAATGAAAGTACTAAAAACTTTTCGGTCACTTAAACGATTTATAAAATCATATATGTATAAATTTATACTTACTTATTTTGATACTAAGTTATATCTTCAAATTATTTAAAAACCGCTCCTTTACGGAGTTATTCAACTTAATTCAAATAGTTTTGAGCAAAATGGTACACATTGTACCTACTTCTAAATTTACTAGGAACTTTGTTCCGTTTACGTGGTCACGACAAGCATTCAAAGGCTTGATTTTCACCACTCCGTTTGTTGATTTTATTAAAGGTTTTCGTATTAGACTACACCATGTATGGATCACATTTTTTCTCGCCCCTGTTAGGGATGAAACTTACTATTAAGATCTTTGTTAAAAACTCTTGAGCCACTTTGGATGGCGGTTTTATAAAATTTGTTAGAAAATCTTTGCACCCATAAAATGTCTTTTTAAAGCTAGACATGACAAAAACGCGGGCCGATAAATCTGTTTTTCTGAGGTACACTCATTGGTTGCCCTATTGTAGGAAAGGTACTAGGTGGGTTATCGTTCTCAATACTTCACGGCAAATCACAACACCCTCGTAAACCTCATCTCTATGAAACTGTACGTTAAGAACACAAGGATATTTTTTTTTGGAGACTCTTTTCCACTCGGAGTAAACCATTCTTTAGGACCAAGAGTTCACGTATCTTCTCCTCCGCACATCCCCTTAAGTACACGGAAAAATTCAAAACGAACCACTCGAAGAGTTCACTCTCGTTCAGGACCACACCTTTCGTGCGACTTTCTTTCAGAAATGTCATATAAGATACTTTGAGAACCTATGAATCTCGTTATCCCTTTTAGGAAGAGACTGCTTAAAACATCTACGACACTCAGGTGGATACTCTATATATTTCTTCTTTCATTAGTTGCAACTGTATGTTGCTCTAGTTAACGTTAACCCTAACTCCAACATGTAACTGAAAGGATGAAGTTACATTGCGGAACTGTGTTTTCATTTCATCCAAGGATAGGTTCACCTACAGTATGGTAAACTAGGTGATATCCCACATTGATCGTTCAGACCGTTCTGAAGACACTATGAATAATTATGGCTTGCAAGTCCGATTGATCACTTTCAGCTAAAATTTCAGCTCATTTATTCAAATAAAACGTTCTTAAATATCGGGTTCCTTATGCCCATGGCCTCCTTCCGAAATCAAGGGGTTTTGTAAAATCCGTGACTAACACTATCCAGACATTAAATCGCAGGGTTGTGATCGCCATATTTTCCATCCTACCTTTCAACTTTGTATTACGACATAAACGCTTGATGTTTTAGATGGGTTTAGAAACATTCATGATGCATTTCACGCATCCAGCTTACTGAAGATGCCTGTAGGGCTAAAACACACCATTTTTCCCTTGTGGATATATATTCAGATGACACACTCATGTTAAGCAGAAACGAAACAAATTTGTTGACCTCTTAGGGCAAGAGACTTAATTAACGGCACATACCTATTCTCACTTTCATACGCCGAAGTACCTTTCAAGGTAAATAACTTACTTCTGAGCCCACGAGTCTCACGGAACTTTGATACGCCCTTCTTATTCGAATACGGTACCATTGTTTGGTCATTCCTTAAAATTTCGGGACAAAATTTTCTTTAACAGGTGGGTAATGTAACGACCCTGACTTTTCCATCTTTAATTAATAATGGTTATTATTAATACATGTGATTAAATGAATGTATGTTATTACATTTACATGTTGCCATGATTGCCCGTACTTGACTTTAATTGCCCGAAACGTCTTTGTGACACACGAAACTTTCACGAATAATATTTTTAGAATATTATTTACATTCATGATTGATTTTATTAATCATTTTAATTAACTAAAGTTATTAGTTAATTACTTGGGGCTTCGTTGGATTTAATTGTTAATTACTTGAACTTGGGCCTTTATTAGTGTTAATGGACTTTAAGAGCCCACCCTACATCTTATATGGACTTACTAGCCCAACTCTTTCATGTAAGTATCATTTAATATGAAACTAGATGATTTATGTAGTAAGGAATCTTGTTACTACTTAGTTATATCATAATCCCCATGAAACCACCTCATTTATCCACCTTTTAAGCTTTTACATGAAAGAACCTCATGGACAAACTTCTTCCTCCCTTTACTCTATTGTGGTTGTGGCCTTTGATGGCTTTAGAGGGGTTTTTATTTCATTTTTTTATTACTTCTACTTGCATCCTCATTTCCCAAAACACACACATTACTTGCTCACTTTTTCTCTCATTTCTTTCTCTTATTCTCTCTAAATATTGTGAGTAACTTGAACTTCTTTTTCTCTTTTTCTTTCTTGCTAAAACTGTGACATAACACCCCTAAATCATCATCATCATTTGTTGTTTGTTACTTGTACTTAGTTGTTGTTACTTTGTAACTAGTTGTTGTTTGGTACTTACTAGTTTCAAGAATCAACTCTTTAGTTTGATTCTTCATAATATCTTGTATTTTCAAGAACACAAGAACATAAACTTACTAGTTTATGATTCTACATTTAATGTTTCAAAAGATTTAAGGTTCATGTGTTGTAAATCATACTTGTAATTCATGTTAGTAAACTTTAAAGTTTACTCTCTTAAAGATCAAACTTTGGTTTGAATCTTTAAAGTATGAACAACCCATGAACTAGTTACTAGTTACTTGTTTACTTAGCTTATTTACTTCATTTACTTGCACTTTAATTTCATGTTTGTTGGTTGTTATTGGTCAAGTGTTACTAGTTAACCTTGATCTCATTAATCTTGAACTAAAAGTTAACTTTAAAAGTTCAAGAACATGTAAGTAAGCTTTCTTTAAATTATAACTTGGTACACTTATGTTAGATCTAGACTTTTGAGTCTTGGATCTTCAAGATCAAACTAAGAACTATGTTCTACAACTCAAGATCTTGATTTCATAAGTTTACTTTCAAGTTTGTAACTTATTATTAGTTTTAAAGTTCATGCATGTGTTAGATCTAAGACTTTGATGTAACTTTGGTTCATCAAACTTCATACAACTCTTAAGTGAGTTGTGCTACATGTCTTAGACCTACACTTGTGTCATAATAGTCAAAACTTGGTTAATATTACTTTTACATTTCATGTATGTGTTGAACCTAAGACTTTGATGTAACTTTGGTTCATCAAAACACTTGCAACACTAAAGTGAGTTGTGCTTCATGTCTTAGACTTACACTTGGGTTATGATGGTCAAAACTTGGTGAAAATGATGCAAACACATCAACGGGTTGTACACTTGAAGCTATATGCATCAAGGATGAGAACCATGATAAGCATCGAGCACCAAGAACCACCGGAACCTACTGACCCTACTGTTTTGCTGTTTCTGGGTCTGATCAGTAAGACCTGGGCTGTTTTAATGTTTATTTTCAGATAGCTCTGTTTGAGTAGATAACTTTTCATATAGGACTCGTCTTAATCCGAGTTACGGTTTAGGATTTATGGCCCTCCGATCGTCACTATGTCCATTTATCGTTGTGCAGAAAATTTTGACCTACTCGCACTTAGACCGTCGCCACGGTCAAACGAAGACGAGTTTGCTTCTGGGATTTTTACCACAACTAAAGGACTCATGTACGGAGCCATGGCCACTTGTCTCACCTTATTTCAGTAGGTGTAGAGGCCATGGTGACTGACCGAACTCAGCCTTTGTTTTAAACTACTTTCATAAACAAAACTTACTTTACTCCTTATGTTTGATGATGAATGATGATAACCTTTAAGACCTTATTTACATACTTTTAAACCTATTCGGACGATTTACTGACTTAGGTTGAGGACCCGTTTGGACAACCTTCATTACTTGCTTACTTTTCGAGTCATACTTTACCGCTACTTTATCATTGTGAGTTATAGCATTCCCTTTTTACTTTAACTTATTTTGGGAACTGAGAATACATGCGGATTTTATGTTTTACATACTAGGCACGAGTACTTAAACTTTATATATGTGTGGGTTATACAACGGCATAAACTTTCCCTTTAGCTCGGTAACGTTTAATCATTGGTTTTTGAACCGTGAACGCGAATCTTAGATATGGTTCCATAGGGTTTGACATCCCCACTCGGGCTAGTCGCGCTAGCATTTAACGAGTGTTTAATACTTTGTAGACATACACACTTGCCAAGTGTACTTTCAGGGGGTGATATATTATTAAACGTTAAGTTAGTTACGGAGTGTCCACGGTTGAGCATATACTTAAACATACGGATTTGGATTACTGTTTTGAAACGCTCTTTGTAGCACTGAAATCTCGTGGCCTACCTTACGTACTGTTATACTTAAACTATAGCTTACCAACCTTTGTGTTGACGTTTTTAAGCATGCTTTTCTCAGGTGCTTAAGGTTATTTGCTTCCGCTGTCGTGCTAGTCTTGCTGTAGACACCCGCTGCTCTAGAGTTATCACCGCATGAACTGTTTAACTTGCATTCAAACTTTAATAATTTTGAACTATGATTTGTAACGACCTATGGGTCACGCACTATTATATTTGCTTCCGTTCATTGAAGCATACTTTTGGATGTAAAACATTTGACGTTGTCTATGACGTCACCTTTTTATCATGAATGCAAACGTATTTTGAAATAGCATATAGTGTTTGACCTTGTAATGATCCTGTTGTTGATGATTCGTACACGATGGTTTTGTACGGGGCATCACAGTTATGATGAAGTGTTGATATTGCGGTCGATGCAATTATTGTGTCTGGTTGGTCACTCTTCTCCATGAGAGTGAGCAGTTGTTAATAAAGGTTCGTTGCGGGGAAGGACGGGTGATCTCGACTGAGATGCACGACTGATTAAGCGGAGTGGCGTATGCCTAGGCTTAGAGGCGTACATAGGATTTTGGTGGAGTATGCTTTACGAACAATGAAGGGCTGTTAGTTGTTAATCGTGGTATGAAGGTGCGATGTCGTCGCATGTACCAGATCTCTAGTGATTGTGTATGACGACTCCAGAGCCTAAAGTGTGACGACCCGGAAATTTTTGACCAAATTTAAACTTGATCTTTATATGTTTCCGACACGATAAGCAAAGTCTGTAATGTTGAAATCTCAAAATCTTTGAACTGTGTTCCTATATTCATTTACCCTTTGACTACTCTTGACGATTCACGAACAATTGTGTGTAAATAAATATGCAAATATATATGTATAAATAAATTCTATAAGTAAGTAGTATTATATATGTTGTACATTATAAATATTAAAGAGTCAATAAGTTATATAACGGATAGTATTATATTTGTAATATTAATATTATTACCATTGATTTCACTATTATTATTCAATATTAGTATCATTAATATTATTATATAATGTATATATATATATATATATATATATATATATATATATATATATATATATATATATATATATATGAAATTTGATATGTACAAATATTAGTATTAATATTAGTATCATTATCATTATTTGAAAGGACCCGTTCATATACATTATAAACGATTCACAATAGTTGATTACATCGCAAGGTATTTGACCTCTATATGATACATTTTACAAACATTGCATTTGTTTTTAAAAGACAAACTTTCTTTACAACGAAAATTGACGGTATGCACACCATTTCATAATACATCCAACTATAATTGACTTAATAATAATCTTGATGAACTCAATGACTCGAATACAACGTCTTTCAAAATATGCCATTAATGACTCCAAGTAATATCCTTAAAATGAGCTAATGCACAGCGAAAGATTTCTTTAATACCTGAGAATAAACATGCTTTAAAGTGTCAACCAAAAGGTTGGTGAGTTCATAGGTTTATCATCACAATCATTTCAATATATTAATAGACCACAAGATTTCCGTTTATAAATATATGTACACTCGTAAGTGTATAAAAGTATTCTATAAGTTGTAGGCACCCGGTAACAAGCCTTAACGTTCATGTTTTACCCTCTGAAGTACACCAGATCAGGTGTGTTTAAAATAACCTCGAAGTACTAAAGCATCCCATAGTCAGGATGGGGTTTGTCAGGCCCAATAGATCTATCTTTAGGATTCGCGCCTACCGTACATAGACAATTAGTTTAATGTTACCAAGCTAAAGGTATATTTCTGGTTTAAACCCACGTAGAATTAGTTTTAGTACTTGTGCCTATTTCGTAAAACATTTATAAAAACTGCGCATTATTCTCAGTCCCAAAAATATATATAAAAGGGAGCAAACGAAACTCACCATACTGTATTTCGTAGTAAAAATACATATAGCGTCATTTAACAAGTGCAAGGTTGGCCTCGGATTCACGAACCTATATTAATTATATATATTTATATGTTGGTCAATATTTGTCTAACAATTTTTGGTCAAGTCATAGTGTACCACAATCCTAATGCTCGAGACTAATATGCAAAAGTCAACAAAAGTCAACTTAACCCAAAATGACTTCTAAAATTTATACGTGTTTATTATATAACTTAACTATAGTCGTTTTATATATTTAAATATATTTATAATAATAAAAGTCATTTATTAATAAAAATTTATATTAACGTTTATATATGATAACATATACTTTTATATATCTTAAGTAGTAAAATTTATAAAGTTCACTTAATATCGTAAAACTATAGTGGTAAGTATTATTAATGTAATTATATTACGCGTGGTGAAAAATATCTTTGTATCCCCTATTTATTTGATAAAATAATATTGATCATAATAATAATAAGTAAAAGTTGTATTATTTTGTAATAATAATTATTATTATTCTATAAAAAATAACAATATTTATATTTACTAAAAATGTTATTATGATAAAATGATAATACTAACATAATAGTAATAATGATATTTTATAATAACAATGATATTTCCATTAAAATAATAACGACGATAGTAATAATGATCATTTTCACAATAATACTAAAATTCAGTTGACTATAACTTTTAATCCGTTCATCGAAACCATTCGATATCTAAATGAAAAGTTCTTAATTTTTCGCTAGCTTTCCAATGACATGCATATCATATACCCTATGTCAGTAGCATATGTATCTAATTCAGGATTCAACAAACCTATCTAAGGACAATATCGAATGTACAAGTATGCATAATCCTATATACTCGAGCACCAGTCAGGGATACACTATTGATATATAAAAGTTAAGTTATGAGTGCTCACGTATCAATATTGAGATTCAATATTGCAGGAAAGTACGTAGACGCAACGGAGATGATAAACACTATATTGACCTCACGAGCATACCCATGAACCATACCCATCACCTCCATAGCTATAACCCATAATTTCTTTAACTTCGACTCATTCAAAAAAAACTATTTTGAAATCACTCGGACAGCACTCCGTAGTAATATTTTATGTATACTAATAATATCTTGAAATAATACAAAGCAAATATATATATATATATATATATATATATATATATATATATATATATATATATATATATATATATATATGTAAATCGATTGATGTGACAACCCAGAAATTTCCAATCAAATTTAAACTTTATCTTTATATTATTCTGACACGATAAGCAAAGTTTGTTAAGTTAAATCTCAAGAATTTTAAATTGTGTTCATACATTCATTATAACCTCAACCAAATTCAGATGATTCACGAACCGTTATATATAAATAAATATGTATATATATGTATATATATATATTATAACTTGAGAATATTAATAAAGTATTAAACGTATAATACTTTACATGATCGTATTTATTTCAATATGTTTATCGATGGAATTAGAAGATAATATCAAATTGTTGATTTATCAGATACATTATGATATGATTACGGGTCTATGTTATGAGGTCCACTGTGATTTAAGAAATCTATTCTTTTTGACAACATTCGGAAAATGGTAAAGTGATTTATAAGTAAGAACGTGAAGCGTAAATAACTTAGATGTTGGATATCGACAAGTTAAGTAACTCGACATTTTTCATTAAGATGATTTCATACGTTTATTTAACCTTTGAACTTTATCCCATGCTTCACCAACAAACTGTAATTTAAACACTTGAAACCTATTATGAATATATATGATTCTACTTTTTTAAAACATTTTATGATATAACGATTTCTATTATTTTAACCTTTAAACCAAATGATTCTTAAAAATATATTTGGTTTTGGAAAACAAAATTATTATATTTATTTGATTTAGTTTCAAACGTACAAAAACGTTTTCAGTTTAAAAAGAACTTTATTATTAAAACGTATATAACTTTTATAAATATCTAGAACCACTTTTGACAACTCATTACTTAACCAGTATGATAAAGATAACGATATTTATATTTTATTTTATTAAATATATATAACGATTTAAATTAATATTATATATATTTATACGCGTATTATACGTACATAGTTTTATACTTTTACTATACTTAAACTTCACCTTTACTTTATTTTTACTTTACTTTAACTTTAATAATTCACTTTAATAATTCATACTTTAATAATTCACTTTAATAATTCATACTTTAATAATTCACTTTAATAATTCAAACTTTAATAATTCACTTTAATAATTCATACTTTAATAATTCACTTTAATAATTCATACTTTAATAATTCAAAAATCTATTATAATGTCATCTTAGTAATTATAAATATTGATATTTTTATAATAATTATTATTATTACAAAATAATACAACTTTTACTTACTATCATTATAGATATTATTTTATCAAATAAATATTTGATACAAACATATTTTACTACGTGTAATAACTTACTTTAATAATACGTATCATATTATCTTTATAATATTAAATGAACCCTATAAATTTTATTACTTAACATATATAAAAGTATATTTTATTATATAAATATAATATAAAATTTTATTTATTAATAAATAAATTATATTATTTACTCTAATAAATCTTTTAAAAATATTTAAAAATATAAAACGACGATATTTAAACTATATATTAATCATGTATAAATTTTTGGAAATTATTTTGAGTCAAATTTACTTTTGTTGACTTTTGCATATTAGTCTCGAGCATTAGGATTGTGGTACACTATGACTTGACCTAATTTGTTAGACAAATATTGACCAACACATAAATATATATAATTAATTTAGGTTCGTGAATCCGAGGCCAACCTTGCACTTGTTCAATGACGTTATATGTATTTTTACTACGAAATACAGTATGGTGAGTTTCATTTGCCTTTTTACCCTTTATATTTTTGGGACTGAGAATACATGCGCTTTTATAAATGTTTGACGAAATAGACACAAGTAATTGAAACTACATTCTATGGTTGAATTATCGAAATCGAATATGCCCCTTTTTATTAAAGTCTGGTAATCTAAGAATTAGGGAACAGACACCCTAATTGACGCGAATCCTAAAGATAGATCTATTGGGCCTAACAAACCCCATCCAAAGTACCGGATGCTTTAGTAGTTCGAAATTATATCATGTCCGAAGGAGGATCCCGGAATGATAGGGGATATTCTTATATGTATCTAGTTAATGTCGGTTACCAGGTATTCACCATATGAATGATTATTTTTTTGTCTCTATGCATGGGACGTATATTTATGAGAACTGGAAATGAAATTCTTGTGGTTTATTAAAATGATGGAAATAAATGATTATGATAAACTAATGAACTCACCAACCTTTTGGTTGACACTTTAAAGCATGTTTATTCTCAGGTGTTAAAGAAATCTTCCGCTGTGCATTTGCTCATTTTAAAGATATTACTTGGAGTCTTTCATAGCATATTTCGAAGAACGTTGCATTCGAGTCATTGAGTTCATCAAAGATTATTATTAAATCAATTTATAGTTGGATAGTGGATATTATGAAATGGTATGCATGCCTGTCAATTTTTGATGTAAAGAAAGATTGTCTTTTAAAAACGAATGCAATGTTTGTAAAATGTATCATATAGAGGTCAAATACCTCGCAATGTAATCAACTATTGTGAATCATTTATAATGTATATGAACGGGTCCTTTCAGTTGGTATCAGAGCGGTGGTCTTAGCGAACCAGGTCTGCATTAGTGTGTCTAACTGATAAGTCGTTAGGATGCATTAGTGAGTCTGGACTTCGACCGTGTCTGCATGTCAAAAGTTTTGCTTATCATTTCTAGTTGGAAATCTTCTGCTTATCATCCATAGGAAATTACCTGCTTATCATTATTAGTCTAGACACGTCTTGCTACATTAATTGCATGAGTAGTGTATAGACAAACTTCATATCTTAGCGTATCTGCTAAATCATATCTTATCGTATCTGTTACTTTAAACTTTACCTGACATACCCCACAAATTCCTCCGTAATCTATGAAATCTTTTGATCTCTATATATCGTTATCCTATGTAAATAGAATACCACCCGATAGCCGAAAAATCATTTTTATATCGAAAATCCTTTATCCAATCGTACGAAATGGAATTTGTCATCAGTTCAAGTCACTCGGATTCTGAAATGGAATCTCACTCAAGCTCCGAAAGCAGTGTGACCGGAATGGATCAACCAATCAGTCATCAACTATTCTGGATGAATTGGGGATGGGTTCGTAGCCTCCTCAATCATTGAAAACAAGAAGAAGGCGATCCTTTCCATCCACCACATTGCCCTCTTGGCGAAGAACCTGAAGCACTTACCGGCGAACCTGTTCGAGACACCATTTTCTCTCTCATTTCCAGGGTATCTCGTCACGATTATATACTACATCAAATTCTAGATTTTATTTATCCGCTCGTTCCGACCAACAATCATCCTGGAATAATAGAAGAAGTCAACGAACTTCGCGCTCGGGTAGTCGCTTTGGAGAATATGGTGCAGAGATTACAAACACCAGCAGCAGCACCAGTAGCATAACCAGTACCACCATCATCAACGCCAACAGTACCATTACCACCTCCAACCACAACCGCGTTGTAAACCTCAACTTCACAATCTGTCCCACGAGCATCAACGTCATACGCACCATAGATACCAAGGAGTACCAACAACAATAACTGACGAAGTATTAATTCATAACTTCATTGGAGAAACATTCCGCGGCGATTATATAATCTCTAAAGTCTTAGAGATTATCTAATCTAGCCCTAACCATAAATCAGTTAAGCGAACCAAAATGATAGAAGGAAGAGTAGAAACCCTGACAAAAATGGTGTGTGATTAACAAGTTAAACTTGTTTTACCAACAGCATCAACAGTACCGTCAACGTCACCAGCATCGTCAGTACAGTCAACATCAGAATCAACAACACCTATAACATCACAAACTCCGTCAGTTCAAGAATCACTGTGGACATCATTACGAATCAATAACGTGTATATTGTATCAACAAGTTATGAAGAATTAATTCATTCCCTCTGAAGAAATTATATATATATTTTATATATATATATATATATATATATATATATATATATATATATATATATATATATATATATATATATTTTTTTTTTTTTTTTTTTTGAAATAAAAAATAAATCTTTCCGTGCTAGGCTATTGTGTGTGAATCTTAACTACTTAGTTAATTCATATTACAAATACGCAATAATGTACGTCCCTCACCCGCGACTTAACCATCGTTAACTACAATCTCTATCTCAATTCAACAAATTCCAATTCCTAATAAATCAAGTATATATTTGATTTTACACTTCATCATTGATGTAACCGAAACTTTTCAGATAACATCATTCGTACTTTGCGAAGTTCACAAGAATTTAACGAAGACCAACATCACATCTCAACAGATAACGAAGTTTGATTCATAATTTCAATATTATTGAAGAAATACTTATGTAACCTCTAAACCTTCAAGGAATTATTCAATTCTAGTTCCAACCGTAAATCGAATGAGTTTAATTTAGTATTAACTCATTAAAATCTATGTTACATCTGAGGAGAATATATACATATATATTTTCATAAAGACTGTAATAAAATTCTTATGTACAAAATATTAATTGTGAAAATTTTTTAACGGGTAGGTAATACTCGAGAGATATATATAAATTCACAATTAATATGTTACATTCTTCGAATCAGATTAAGCAAATTATCAATTATACTTCCTACTTTCACAATAATATACATTCTTTCATAGAAATCAAAACAACCATACTCATTCAAACCCAATTAAGTATTCTGATTTTAAAATCTCAGAATTCAATTCGAGATATAACCGGTACCATTACTTTTAGATTCCTACATCTTTCAAAGCTATACTTTGACTTCAAAAGTGTGTTAGAACATCAAATGTATACAAACGATTACAATCTATGTTCAAACCCTTCGAAAATCTCTGAAGACACTTCAAATAATGAGCAATCGAGATGATGATCCAACCACATATTACCCCCAGTTATGTACTTAAAAAGCTCTCGAAACCAAAGTCATAATTCAACACATATCTATGTCAGATCTTTTGGCATTTATTAGCAAAAATAACCTTGCAATTCCTTTGCAAAGTAGCAAATTATATCACAGCTCCAGCAAGACAACTTCGATTTTTTCATTCGGAGTAGCCTTATCATAATTTTGATATATGTGATTACCCTTTTGTTACCGGAGAACCTTTCATATTCCACCACATTAGCAATAAACTTACCAACAACTTCACTGATCTTGGGCATTCCGAAGAATCTTTATATTTATCGAAACCTCTTCATTTACTCATCTGCCTCTTGTAACGAGAATTGTCATACGAATCATTGGGAGTTAGCAATCAGTATTTTGAAATCTCACAGCACGTTGACGCCAACAGTTATACATAACGTCTATTTCCAAGGCTTACATACTTCGAATGTGAAGTTTCTGAAAAACACTCTGAACCGCGAACTAGTTCTCGAAATGCTGATGCAGCAACAAAAACTGTAAACGACCTTAGCAGTAAAAAGTTTGATGATAAAGATTAGTGTATTAACAAAGCTCAGAAATAGAGAAGTTTTGGAACTGGAAAACGGATTGAGCAAAGTATGAAGGAGGCTGAGGACAAATCACAAAGACTGAACCTGCCTTCAAAGAATCCAAATGATTCAGTGTCTGCTGAAGTCATTAACGAATACCTTGCTCCTGACACTAAACCCTTACAGACAATATTCTTCATCATCCTCTGATATTAGAAATTCTAAGATATCATCGTATCTTTCATTATAAATATCCTCCATATTTCTGAAGATATTTCTATAACTATTCTTATCTGGAATCATTTATCTCTTTGCGCTATCTGTATTACATCAAAAAGGAAACTGTTTAGTTCCTATACTCTGTAAACCTTTGAGTTTAAAATATGAATGTTTTTGAAGTAGTGTTGGAAACTGAAGCATGAGTTAGTATAATATAATGACACTTGATCAACGTGATTATATTACAGTAATTCATGCTGAGTTTCTAAATGGAACGTGATGATTCACAGATCATAACATCATCATGTGCCATGTTATACGACTCTTGTATTCTATTTAACCTCTAAAATATCAAGAAAATATTTCTTGATGATTCGGCCTTTTCCAAGGTATTCTAGTAATTTGACAAGTCAAGATCGTGCCATCACAATTTCCTTCCTAGAACATTAACAATGTTCATTCCAAAAATCATATTTGTGAATTCTGGACCATTACAAGCGATGCTTAATCGCAAGAAGAAGAAACGAAAGGACAAAACTCCGAAATAGAAATTGGGGTATAAATTGCAGCAAATAAAAGAGAGCATTAACTGTGGATGACAATGATTATAGAAGATAGAAACAGAGACTTTGAAATATAAGGGAAGATATAAAGCCCAACGACAAACCAAAAATTATAAACCATATATATCGATGCATATAGCAATATAAAGACACGGGAGAACTAGAAACACTATAAACCCAAGAGTATAGTAGAAGTAAATAGATTCTTTCGGCGGTAGATGAAAAAGAAGAATGACCGATATGAAAGTTATAAGTATATCGAGAATCAGAACTGGATGGAGCATATTGATGAATACTTTAAAATATGAGTTGAGGGGGAAAGAATAGAAGGTGATGAAACATGACTAGGAACTTAGAAATCAACAGATTTAACTCACACAATGACGGAATAAGTGAATCAAACCCTCTAGTGAATAGGTTAAGCTTTTTGTGATTAATTTAGTCATACCACAACTAAATCAAGTGTGATTAGATCAACACCTAGAGCTATTATTCACCACCTGGGTGATTTGGGTTGAGAGAGAATCGGAGGAGCTCACCAGATCTGAGTGTGTGTAACAAATGAGAGGCTTAACCTAAAAATGAAGAACATAAGACTTTATATACCCCTGATGTTGACTCACCCATACGATTCATTCATCACACATACGAGTTGGCTTCATCAGCCGTACGGGTGATCACTCACTCGTGTCTTCTCATTTAGGTTGTAATTGTGACTTAGCTCAGCATCAATCGTGCGTATGAGCCTGTCAGCCGTACGAGTGAGGCTTCACTTGGATGTCTGACTAAGTCTAACATAGTCAAACATCCCCATCTTGTTCCTACAGTTGCTGTAACCACATACAAACACGGATAGGATAATAACGAACGATCATGGTGGCCTGTAAACTGTTGTACCTGCAATGGACGTGGGTAGATGTCTAGGGACTTGCATAAAATGCATCAACAGAAGGTGTGAGTTGTAAGAAAAGGAAGGAGGTGAATTTATAAGAAAATCTCCGGCAGAACAATTAAAATGGACGATCGCATTTAAAGCGGATCCTAATTCCTTTTGTTACCGGAGAATCAAATCTTATTACAAAGATTTTCTTCAAATCCCTTGAAATCTGGAAATCAATCATATCTACGTCAAATGATAAGATGAATCTACACTTACTCATTTCACTCTTCTATGTTAGCTTCATTCGTACTCTTCATATAAATGGATTGTTTATCCAAATTATTCGCTGATGATAAAACTCTAATTTTCAGCCTGTATGCATCATGAAAACATACTTATTACCATTCACGACCTTTCCACTCAAATTTCGGGACGAAATTTCTTTAACGGGTAGGTACTGTGACAACCCAGAAATTTCCAATCAAATTTAAACTTTATCTTTATATTATTCCGACACGATAAGCAAAGTTTGTTAAGTTAAATCTCAAGAATTTTAAATTGTGTTCATACATTCATTATAACCTCGACCAAATTCAGACGATTCACGAACCGTTATATATAAATAAATATGTATATATATGTATATATATATATTATAACTTGAGAATATTAATAAAGTATTAAACGTATAATACTTTACATGATCGTATTTATTTCAATATGTTTATCGATGGAATTAGAAGATAATATCAAATTGTTGATTTATCAGATACATTATGATATGATTACGGGTCTATGTTATGAGGTCCACTGTGATTTAAGAAATCTATTCTTTTTGACAACATTCGGAAAATGGTAAAGTGATTTATAAGTAAGAACGTGAAGTGTAAATAAGTTAGATGTTGGATATCGACAAGTTAAGTAACTCGACATTTTTCATTAAGATGATTTCATACATTTATTTAACCTTTGAACTTTATCCCATGCTTCACCAACAAACTGTAATTTAAAAACTTGAAACCTATTATGAACATATATGATTCTACTTTTTTAAAACATTTTATGATATAACGATTTACATTATTTTAACCTTTAAACCAAATGATTCTTAAAAATATATTTGGTTTTGGAAAACAAAATTATTATATTTATTTGATTTAGTTTTAAACGTACAAAAATGTTTTCAGTTTAAAAAGAACTTTATTATTAAAACGTATATAACTTTTATAAATATCTAGAACCACTTTTGACAACTCATTACTTAACCAGTATGATAAAGATAATGATATTTATATTTTATTTTATTAAATATATATAACGATTTAAATTAATATTATATATATTTATACGCGTATTATACGTACATAGTTTTATACTTTTACTATACTTAAACTTCACCTTTACTTTATTTTTACTTTACTTTAACTTTAATAATTCACTTTAATAATTCATACTTTAATAATTCACTTTAATAATTCATACTTTAATAATTCACTTTAATAATTCAAACTTTAATAATTCACTTTAATAATTCACTTTAATAATTCATACTTTAATAATTTAAAAATCTATTATAAATAGAATTCAATAGGTTTCATTATTTCATAGAAACTTGAAAATATTTTTCTCTAAACTCTCTCAATCAATTTACATATATATATTTACTCCGTATTATTTCAAGATATTATTAGTATACATAAAATATTACGTCAGAGTGTTGTCCGAGTGATTTCAAAATTGTTTTTCGAGTGGGATTGGATTAAGGAAATTATGGGTTATAGCTATGGAGGTGATTGGTATGGTTCATGGGTATGCTCGTGAGGTCAATATAGTGTTTATCATCTCCGTTGCGTCTACGTACCTTTCCTGCAATATTGAATCTCAATATTGATACGTGAGTACTCATAATTTAACTTTTACATACTAATAGTGTATCCCTGACTAGTGCTCGAGTATATAGGATTATGCATGTTTGTACTTTTGATATTGCCTTTAGTTAGGTTATGTTGAATCCTGAATTAGTTATATATGCGACTGAGATAAGGTATAAGATATGCATATCGTTGGAAAGCTAGCGAAAAATTAAGAACTTTTCATTTAGATATCGAATGATTTCGATGAACGGATTTGAAGTTATAGTCCATCGAATTTTTGTATTATTATTAAAAATGATTATTATTATCGTCGTTATTATCGTCGTTCTAGTTTTATCTTATTATTATTATTATTTTTTTTATTATCTTTATCAATAAAAGGATTTATCATTAAAAATTTTTATTTTTTTTATTATTACTATCGTTATTATCGTTAAAGTTATAATTAGTATTATTATTATTATCCAATTATTATTATTATTATTATTATTATTATTATTATTATTATTATTATTATTATTATTATTATTATTATTATTATTATTATTGGTATTATTATTATTATTATCATTATTAATATATATATATCAATATCTAAAAATGGTTATTGTTATTGTTATTATTATTATTACTATATTATCATTAAGATAATTATTAGTATTATCGTTAATAATGTTATAGTAACTATCATTATTAATATTAGTGTAATTAAAACAAATATTTGTAACACCTAATTATTTTGATTACTATTATTATCATTATTACGAACACGATATAAAAGACGATTAAAAGCTATTAAATGAAACGATTAGGAAATAATGGGTGAGAGTATCATGATGAAATTAAAATATTATAAGATATTGATTTAGATAAAATTATCGTTCTTATTATTTTTATCATTACTATTATTATTAAAATTATCGTTAGTATTAAAACTATCATTTTAACAAAAATTATCATTTTAATAGAAATGTCATTATTACTATAAAATATCATTATTATTATTATTATTTTAAATAGAATTATTATTTTAAAGATAATATTAAAAATTATCATAAATATTAAAGTTATCATAATTAGAATTATCGTTTTATCATAATGTCATCTTAGTAATTATAAATATTGATATTTTTATAATAATAATTATTATTACAAAATAATACAACTTTTACTTACTATCATTATAGATATTATTTTATCAAATAAATATTTGATACAAACATATTTTACTACGTGTAATAACTTACTTTAATAATACGTATCATATTATCTTTATAATATTAAATGAACCCTATAAATTTTATTACTTAATATATATAAAATTTTATTTATTAATAAATAAATTATATTATTTACTCTAATAAATCTTTTAAAAATATTTAAAAACAAAAACGACGATATTTAAACTATATATTAATCATGTATAAATTTTTGGAAATTATTTTGAGTCAAATTTACTTTTGTTGACTTTTGCATATTAGTCTCGAGCATTAGGATTGTGGTACACTATGACTTGACCTAATTTGTTAGACAAATATTGACCAACACATAAATATATATAATTAATTTAGGTTCGTGAATCTGAGGCCAACCTTGCACTTGTTCAATGACGTTATATGTATTTTTACTACGAAATACAGTATGGTGAGTTTCATTTGCCTTTTTACCCTTTATATTTTTGGGACTGAGAATACATGCGCTTTTATAAATGTTTGACGAAATAGACACAAGTAATTGAAACTACATTCTATGGTTGAATTATCGAAATCGAATATGCCCCTTTTTATTAAAGTCTGGTAATCTAAGAATTAGGGAACAGACACCCTAATTGACGCGAATCCTAAAGATAGATCTATTGTGCCTAACAAACCTCATCCAAAGTACCGGATGCTTTAGTAGTTCGAAATTATATCATGTCTGAAGGAGGATCCCGGAATGATTGGGGATATTCTTATATGTATCTAGTTAATGTCGGTTACCAGGTGTTCACCATATGAATGATTATTTTTTTGTCTCTATGCATGGGACGTATATTTATGAGAACTGGAAATGAAATTCTTGTGGTTTATTAAAATGATGGAAATAAATGATTATGATAAACTAATGAACTCACCAACCTTTTAGTTGACACTTTAAAGCATGTTTATTCTCAGGTGTTAAAGAAATCTTCCACTGTGCATTTGCTCATTTTAAAGATATTACTTGGAGTCTTTCATAGCATATTTCGAAGAACGTTGCATTCGAGTCATTGAGTTCATCAAAGATTATTATTAAATCAATTTATAGTTGGATAGTGGATATTATGAAATGGTATGCATGCCTGTCAATTTTTGATGTAAAGAAAGATTGTCTTTTAAAAACGAATGCAATGTTTGTAAAATGTATCATATAGAGGTCAAATACCTCGCAATGTAATCAACTATTGTGAATCGTTTATAATGTATATGAACGGGTCCTTTCAATTGAGAGAGTTTAGAGAAATATATTTTCAAGTTTCTATAAAATAATGAAACCTATTGAATTCTATTTATAATATATTTTTAAATTATTAAAGTGAATTATAAAAGTATGAATTATTAAAGTGAATTATTAAAGTATGAATTATTAAAGTGAATTATTAAAGTATGAATTATTAAAGTGAATTATTAAAGTGAATTATTAAAGTATGAATTATTAAAATGAATTATTAAAGTTAAAGTAAAGTAAAAGTAAAGTAAAGGTAAAGTTAAAGTATAGTAAAAGTATAAAAACTATGTATGTATAATACGCGTATAAATATATATCATATTAATTTAAATCGTTATATATATTTAATGAAATAAAATATAAATATCGTTATATTTATTATACTGGTTAAGTAATGAGTTGTCAAAAGTGATTCTAGATATTTATAAAAGTTATATACATTTTAATAATAAAGTTCTTTTTAAACTGAAAACGACTTTGTACGTTTGAAAATAGATTAATAGAATTTTATGGAAACCGATTCTCCACTAACTTTTGTCTAACTTTCGTAAATGACACTTTTTGTTTTTATTTATAAATAGCTTTACAAATTATTCCGAATATCGTTAAGAGGAATAGATTTTCTCAAGTCATAGTGGACCTCTCCACAGAGACTTGTAATCATAATTCAATGTTTCTGATAATTCAATCATTTGATATATTTTTTTTAATTTCGTCGATAATCATATTGAAACAAATACGTTCATATAAAGCATTATACGTTTAAATACTTTGTTGACATTTTCAATTTATAATATATACACATATACATACATATTCATATATGTTCATTTATTGGTTCGTGAATCATTGGAATTTGGTCGAGGTTTAAATGAATGTATAAACATAGTTTAAAATCCTTGAGATTTAACTTAACAAACATTGCTTATTGTGTCAGAATAATATAAAGATAAGGTTTAAATTTAGTCGGAAATTTCCGGGTCGTCACAGTACCTACCCGTTAAAGAAATTTCGTCCCCGAAATTTGATAGAGGTCGTCATGGCTAACAATGAGAATGTTATTATGACGATTATAAAGTTTTATCATGTCTAAGAAGTATGGATAAAATAATTCGATTACTCGAAGCGTATGAGGGAAGTTATCGTAAATGAAGGAAATAAGATTATAGTGATTCGTCATATCTTTTGACGTCATCACAATTGATCTCTGAATTTAAAGAAAATCTTTGTAATCTATATTGGATTTGATGCCTCGGTGATTAAGGAGATTATGATTCTCTTTGAATTAATACGATAATCCATCTTAATTTCTCTGTCGGGCATTTCACTATAAATCCACCTCCTTCGTTTCTTTACAACTCACACCTTCTATTCTTTCTCCCTCAACTCATATTTTAAAGTATTTGTCAATATACTTCATCCAGTACTGATTCTCGATATACTCCTCACTTTCATACCTGTCGTTCTTCTTTTTCATCTTCCTCCAGAAGAATCTATTTACTTCTACTATACTCTCGGTTTTATAGTGTTTTTAGTTCTTCCGTGTCTTTATATTGCTATATGCATCAATATATACGATTTATAATTTTTGGATGGTTGTTGGGTTTTATATCTTCCCTTATATTTCAAAGTCCCTGCTTCTGTCTTCTATAATCATTGTCATCCACAGTTAATACTCCCTCCTATTTGCTGCAATTTATACTCCAATTTCTATTTTAGAGCTTTGTCCTTTCGTTTCTTCTTCTTGCGATTAAGCATCGCTTGTAATGGTCCATAATTCGCAGATATAAATTTCAGAATGAACATTGTTAATGTTCTAAGAAGGAAATGGTAATGGCACGATCTTGATTTGGTAAATTACCAGAATACCCTGGAAAAGACCGAATCATCAAGAAATATTTTCTTGATATTTTAGAGGTTAAATAGAATACAAGAGTCGTGTAACATGGAACATGATGATGTTATGATCTGTGAATCATCACGTTTCATTTAAAAACTCAGCATGACTTACTGTAATATAATCACGTTGATTAAGTGTCATTATATTATACTAACTCATGCTTTAGTTCCCAACACTACTTCAAAACATTCATACTTTATACTCGAAGGTTTCAGAATTTAGAAACTAAAACAGTTTCCTTTATGATGTGATACAGATAACGTGAGGGGATAAATGATTTCAGATAAGAATGATTATGAAAATATCTTCAGAAATGTGGAGGATATTTATAATGGAAGATACGATGATATCTTAGAATATTTAAGATAAGAGGATGATGAAGAATATTGTCCGCAAGGGTTTTAGATCAAGGAGCAAGGTATTTGTTAAGGATTTCAGCAGACACTGAATCATTTGGATTCTTTGAAGGTAGATTTCGTCCTTGTGATTTGTCCACAGCCTCCTTCATACTTTGCTCAATCCGTTTTTCAGTTCCAAACCTTCTCTTTTTCTCAGCTTTACCACCTTACTATTCTTTGTCATCAAACTTTTTACTATTAAGATCGTTTACAGTTTTTGATGCTTCGTCAGCATTTTAAGAACTAGTTTGCAGTTCAAAATATTTTTCAGAACTTCACATTCAAAGTATGTAAGTCCAGGAGATAGACGTTTTACGTACACATATAACTGTTGGCGTAGACATGCTGCGAGATTTCAAAATACTGTTTACTGATTTCCGATGATTCGTATGACAATTCTCGTTACAAGATGCGAATGAGTAAATGATGTGATTTCAATAAATATAATTGATTTTTCGAAAAGTCAAAGATAATTGAAGTTGTTGGTAAGTTTATTACTAAGGTGGCGAGATATGAAAGGTTCCCCAGTAACGATGATGAAAGGGCAACGTATCTATCGAGGTTATAATAGGACTAGTCCGACTGAAAAGTTAAAGTTGACTTGCTGGAGCTGTGACAAAACTGGCTACTTTGAAAAGGAATTGAAAATTCATTTTAGCTAATAAATGCCAAAGGGTATGACACGGATACGCGTCGAACTATTACTTTGGCTTCGAGAGCTTTTTAGGTACATAACTGTGGGTAATATGTGGTTGGATCATCATCTCGATTGTTCATTGTTTGAAGTGTCTTCTAAAACTTCGGAGAGTTTGAACACTGTTTGCAATTGTTAATATACATATGATGTTCTAACACAATTTTGAAGTCAAAGTATAGCTTTGAAAGATGTAGGAATCTAAGAGTGATGTCTTCTGTTAAATCATGACTTGGATTTTGATTTGTCAAAATCAGAATGCGTAATCAAATTTGGGTGAGAATGGTTGTTTTGATTTCTATACAAGAATGTATATTGTTGTGAGATTAGGGATATAGTTGATGATTTGCTTAATCAGATTCGAAAAATGTAACATATTAATTGTGAATTTATATATCTCTCGGGTATTACCTACCCGTTAAAATTTTTTTCACAATTAATATTTTGTACAACAGAATTTTATTACAGTCTTTATGAAAATATATATGTGCATATTTTCTTCAGATATAACATAGATTTAATGAGTTAATATTAAATTAAACTCATTTGATATACGGTTGAAACTAGAACTGAATAATCCCTAAAGACTTTAGAAATTACTTAACTTTTACGAAGTATTTATTCAATAAAATTGAAATTATAAATTAATACTTCGTTATTTGTTGGTGTTTGTGGAATTCGTGTGAATTTTGCAAGGTACGAATAATGTTATTTGAAAAGTTTCGAGTACATCGACGATGAAAGTGAAAAATCAAACTTATATTTGAATAATTCATTTGATTTATTATGAATTGGGATTTATTGAATTGAGGCAGAGATTGTAGTTAATGATGGTTAAGTTGTGGACGAAGGACGTACATTATTGCATATTAGTAACATGAATTAACCGAGTAGTTAAGATTCACACATAATAGCTTAGTACAGAAATATTTATTAAAAATTTATATATATAAGATATACATATAAATCCTTCAGTGGAAATGAGTTAATACTTCATAACTCATAGATATGACGTACTTGTTGTTGATTTATAATGATGTCCACGATGATTCTTGAACTGACGGAGTTTGTGATGTTATAGGTGCTGCTGATTCTGACAACGCTGATGGCACTGACTGTACTGGTGATGTTCATGGTACTGTTGATGATGTTGGTAAATCAAGTCTAGCTTGTAAACCATACATCATTCTTGTCAGGGTTTCTACTCTTCCTTCTATAATTTGGGTTCACTCATCTAATTTATGGTTAGGGTTAGAATAGATAATCTCTAAGACTTTAGAGACTACATAATCGTCGCAAAATGTTTCTCCAATAAAGTTATGAATCAATACTTCATCGTTTGTTGTTGTTGGTATTCCTTGGTATCTATAGAGTGTATGTCATTGGTACTCGTGGGATATAGGTTGTGATGTTAAAGTGTGGGATGCGGATGTTACTGTTGGTGGTGGTGATGGTACTGTTGGTGTTGCTGATGGTGGTACTGGTTATGCTGCTGGTGCTGCTGTTGGTGTTTGTAACCCTTGCACCATATTCTCTAAAGCCACTACTCGAGCGCGAAGCTCGTTGACTTATTCTATTACACAGGGGTGATTGTCGGTTCGGACGAGCGGATAAATAAAATATAGAATTTGATATAGTATATAATCGTGACGAGATACTCTGGAAATGAGAGAGAAAATGGTGTTTTGGACCGGTTCGCCGGTAAGTGCTTCAGGTTCATCACCAAGAGGGCAATGTGGTGGATGGAAGGGATCACCTTCTTCTTGTCTCCAATTATTGAGGAGGCTACGAACCCATCCCCAATTCATCCAGAATAGATGATGGCTATTTGGTTGATCCATTCCGGTCACACTGCTTTCGGAGCTTGAGTGGGATTCCATATCAAAATTCGAGGGACTTGAACTAATGACGAATTCCATTTCGTTCGATTGAATAAAGGATTTTTCGATATGAAATGATTTTCCGGCTATCGAGTGGTATTCTAATTACATAGAATGTCTATATATATAGCGCAAAAGATTTCGTAGATTACGGAGGAATTTACGGGATATGTCAGGCAAAGTTTACAGTAACAGATACGCTAAGATATGGATTACCAGATACGCTAAGATATGAATTTTGTCTATACACTATTCATGCAATCAATGCAGTAAAACGTGTCAAGACTAAGAATGATAAGCAGGCAATTTCCGAAAAAAATGATAAGCAAAACTTTTGACATGCAGACACGGTCGAAGTCCAGGCTCACCAATGCATCCTAATGACTATCAGTTAGACACACTAATGCAGACCTGGTTCGCTAAGAGAACCTGGCTCTAATACCAACTGAAACGACCTGTTCATATACATTATAAACGATTCACAATAGTTGATTACTTCGCGAGGTATTTGACCTCTATATGATACATTTTACAAACATTGCATTTGTTTTTAAAAGACAAACTTTCTTTACAATGAAAATTGACGGTATGCACACCATTTCATAATACATCCAACTATAATTGACTTAATAATAATCTTGATGAACTCAATGACTTGAATGCAACGTCTTTCAAAATATGCCATGAATGACTCCAAGTAATATCCTTAAAATGAGCTAATGCACAGCGGAAGATTTCTTTAATACCTGAGAATAAATATGCTTTAAAGTGTCAACCAAAAGGTTGGTGAGTTCATAGGTTTATCATAACAATCATTTCTGAAATGTCCCGTTCTTATTGATTAAAAACGTTCCATATTAATTGATTTCGTTGCGAGTTTTTGACCTCTATATGAGACGTTTTTCAAAGACTGCATTCATTTTTAAAATAAACCATAACCTTTATTTCATCAATAAAGGTTTAAAAAGCTTTACGTAGATTATCAAATAATGATAATCTAAAATATCATGTTTACACACGACCATTACATAATGGTTTACAATACAAATATGTTACAACAAAATAAGTTTCTTGAATACAGTTTTTACACAATATCATACAAGCATGGACTCCAAATCTCGTCCTTATTTAAGTATGCGACAGCGGAAGCTCTTAATAATCACCTGAGAATAAACATGCTTAAAACGTCAACAAAAATGTTGGTGAGTTATAGGTTTAACCTATATATATCAAATCCTAATAATAGACCACAAGATTTCATATTTCAATACACATACCATACATAGAGATAAAAATCATTCATATGGTGAACACCTGGTCACCGACATTAACAAGATGCATATATAAGCATATCCCCATCATTCCGGGACACCCTTCGGATATGATATAAATTTCGAAGTACTAAAGCATCCGGTACTTTGGATGGGGTTTGTTAGGCCCAATAGATCTATCTTTAGGATTCGCGTCAATTAGGGTGTCTGTTCCCTAATTCTTAGATTACCAGACTTAATAAAAAGGGGCATATTCGATTTCGATAATTCAACCATAGAATGTAGTTTCACGTACTTGTGTCTATTTTGTAAATCATTTATAAAACCTGCATGTATTCTCATCCCAAAAATATTAGATTTTAAAAGTGGGACTATCACTCACTTTCACAGATTTTTACTTCGTCGGGAAGTAAGACATGGCCACTGGTTGATTCACAAACCTATAACAATATATACATATATATCAAAGTATGTTCAAAATATATATACAACACTTTTAATATATTTTGATGTTTTAAGTTTATTAAGTCAGCTGTCCTCGTTAGTAACCTACAACTAGTTGTCCACAGTTAGATGTACAAAAATAAATCGATAAATATTATATTGAATCAATCCACGACCCAGTGTATACGTATCTCAGTATTGATCACAACTTAAACTATATATATTTTGGAATCAACCTCAACCCTGTATAGCTAACTCCAACATTCACATATAGAGTGTCTATGGTTGTTCCGAAATATATATAGATGTGTCGACATGATAGGTCGAAACATTGTATACGTTTCTATGGTATCTCAAGATTACATAATATACAATACAAGTTGATTAAGTTATGGTTGGAATAGATTTGTTACCAATTTTCACGTAGCTAAAATGAGAAAAATTATCCAATCTTGTTTTTCCCATAACTTCTTCATTTTAAATCCGTTTTGAGTGAATCAAATTGCTATGGTTTCATATTGAACTCTATTTTATGAATCTAAACAGAAAAATTATAGGTTTATAGACAGAAAAATAAGTTACAAGTCGTTTTTGTAAAGGTAGTCATTTCAGTCGAAAGAACGACGTCTAGATGACCATTTTAGAAAACATACTTCCACTTTGAGTTTAACCATAATTTTTGGATATAGTTTCATGTTCATAATAAAAATCATTTTCTTAGAATAACAACTTTTAAATCAAAGTTTATCATAGTTTTTAATTAACTAACCCAAAACAGCCCGCGGTGTTACTACGACGGCGTAAATCCGATTTTACGGTGTTTTTCGTGTTTCCAGGTTTTAAATCATTAAGTTAGCATATCATATAGATATAGAACATGTGTTTAGTTGATTTTAAAAGTCAAGTTAGAAGGATTAACTTTTGTTTCCGAACAAGTTTAGAATTAACTAAACTATGTTCTAGTGATTACAAGTTTAAACCTTCGAATAAGATAGCTTTATATGTATGAATCGAATGATGTTATGAACATCATTACTACCTTAAGTTCCTTGGATAAACCTACTGGAAAAGAGAAAAATGGATCTAGCTTCAACGGATCCTTAGATGGCTCGAAGTTCTTGAAGCAGAATCATGACACTACAACAAGTTCAAGTAAGATCATCACTTGAAATAAGATTGTTATAGTTATAGAAATTGAACCAAAGTTTGAATATGATTATTACCTTGTATTAGAATGATAACCTACTGTAAGAAACAAATATTTCTTGAGGTTGGATGATCACCTTACAAGATTGAAAGTGAGCTAGCAAACGTGAAAGTATTCTTGATTTTAAGTAACTAGAACTTGTAGAATATATGAAGAACACTTAGAACTTGAATATATAACTTGAAAGAGATCAATTAGATGAAGAAAATTGAAGAATGAAAGTGTTTTTAGGCGTTTTTGGTCGTTGGTGTATGGATTAGATATAAAGGATATGTAATTTTGTTTTCATGTAAATAAGTCATGAATGATTACTCATATTTTTGTAATTTTATGAGATATTTCATGCTAGTTGCCAAATGATGGTTCCCACATGTGTTAGGTGACTCACATGGGCTGCTAAGAGCTGATCATTGGAGTGTATATACCAATAGTACATACATCTAAAAGCTGTGTATTGTACGAGTACGAATACGGGTGCATACGAGTAGAATTGTTGATGAAACTGAATGAGGATGTAATTGTAAGCATTTTTGTTAAGTAGAAGTATTTTGATAAGTGTATTGAAGTCTTTCAAAAGTTTATAAATACATATTAAAATACTACATGTATATACATTTTAACTGAGTCGTTAAGTCATCGTTAGTCGTTACATGTAAGTGTTGTTTTGAAACCTTTAGGTTAACGATCTTGTTTAATGTTGTTAACCCAATGTTTATAATATCAAAAGAGATTTCAAATTATTATATTATCATGATATTATCATGTATGAATATCTCTTAATATGATATATATACATTAAATGTCTTTACAATGATAATCGTTACATATATGTCTCGTTTAAAAATCATTAAGTTAGTAGTCTTGTTTTTACATATGTAGTTCATTGTTAATATACTTAATGATATGTTTACTTATCATTTAACATAATTAACCAAGTGTATCAATATCTTAATATGATTCATATGTACCTAGTAAGACGTTGTTATAACGATAATCGTTATATATATCGTTTTCGAGTTTCTTAAATTAATAGTCTCATTTTTATGTATATAACTCATTTTTAAAATACCTAATGAGATACATACTTATAATAAAATCATGTTAACTATATATATAACCATATATATGTCATCGTATAGTTTTTACAAGTTTTAACGTTCGTGAATCACCGGTCAACTTGGGTGGTCAATTGTCTATATGAAACCTATTTCAATTAATCAAGTCTTAACAAGTTTGATTGCTTAACATGTTGAAAACACTTAATCATGTAAATAACAATTTCATTTAATATATATATAAACATGGAAAAATTCGGGTCACTACAGTACCTACCCATTAAATAAATTTCATCCCGAAATTTTAAGCAGTTGGAGGTGTTGACGTATCTTCTGGAAATAAATGCGGGTATTTCTTCTTCATCTGATCTTCACGCTCCCAGGTGAACTCGGGTCCTCTACGAGCATTCCATCGAACCTTAACAATTGGTATCTTGTTTTGCTTAAGTCTTTTAACCTCACGATCCATTATTTCGACGGGTTCTTCGATGAATTAAAGTTTTTCGTTGATTTGGATTTCATCTAACGGAATAGTGAGATCTTCTTTAGCAAAACATTTCTTCAAATTCGAGACGTGCAAAGTGTTATGTACAGCCGCGAGTTGTTGAGGTAACTCAAGTCGGTAAGCTACTGGTCCGACACGATCAATAATCTTGAATGGTCCAATATACCTTGGATTTAATTTCCCTCGTTTACCAAATCGAACAACGCCTTTCCAAGGTGCAACTTTAAGCATGACCATCTCTCCAATTTCAAATTCTATATCTTTTCTTTTAATGTCAGCGTAGCTCTTTTGTCGACTTTGGGCGGTTTTCAACCGTTGTTGAATTTGGATGATCTTCTCAGTAGTTCCTTGTATAATCTCCGGACCCGTAATCTGTCTATCCCCCACTTCACTCCAACAAATCGGAGACTTGCACTTTCTACCATAAAGTGCTTCAAACGGCGCCATCTCAATGCTTGAATGGTAGCTGTTGTTGTAGGAAAATTTTGCTAACGGTAGATGTCGATCCCAACTGTTTCCGAAATCAATAACACATGCTCGTAGCATGTCTTCAAGCGTTTGTATCGTACTTTCACTCTGCCCATCAGTTTGTGGATGATAGGCAGTACTCATGTCTAGACGAGTTCCTAATGCTTGCTGTAATGTCTGCCAGAATCTTGAAATAAATCTGCCATCCCTATCAGAGATAATAGAGATTGGTATTCCATGTCTGGAGATGACTTCCTTCAAATACAGTCGTGCTAACTTCTCCATCTTGTCATCTTCTATTATTGGCAGGAAGTGTCACACCCCCAAATTAGGGCCTAGGGTATTTGTGACTAATTATATCAAATCACAGTTGTATAAACGAGAACGACTCTATATGAGACGTTTTGAATAAAACATTTATTAATAAAATAGCGGAAGCATTAAAAGTTTTACATCAAATTTAAACTGAAATAATAATAATAGTCTTAATGCAAAGTAAATGTAATGAAATGAAGACTCCATGTAGCAGCATTCAATTCATCAGGTAGCAATCATGGCAATCATCTTATTCGTCACCTGAGACAAAACATGCTTAAAGTGTCAACCAAAAAGGTTGGTGAGTTCATTAGTTTATCAAAATAAATCATTTCCGTTATAATAATAGGCCACAAGATTTCAGTTTCATAAATATCCGTACACTAGCAAGTGTATAAAAGCATTCTATAAGTTGTAGGCACCCGGTAACAAGCCTTAACGTTCATGTTTTACCCTCTGAAGTACACCAGATCAGGTGTGTTTAAAATAACCTCGAAGTACTAAAGCATCCCATAGTTAGGATGGGGTTTGTCAGACCCAATAGATCTATCTTTAGGATTCGCGCCTACCGTACATAGACAAGTAGTTTAATGTTACCAAACTAAGGGTATATTTCTGGTTTAAACCCACGTAGAATTAGTTTTAGTACTTGTGCCTATTTCGTAAAACATTTATAAAACAGCGCATGTATTCTCAGCCCAAAAATATATATAAAAAGGGAGCAAATGAAACTCACCTTAAATAGCAGTTGAAGTATTCCACGCAAGAAAGGAAAGTAAAGCAAGTAAGTGACCGAGATATCAACTAGAAGTAGTTCTTTAAGAGAGAAATGAGAGATTAAGGTGTAAGTTTGAAATGAGAAATGTATGTGGTATTTATAGTTGAAAATGTTAGGTAAAAAAAAATTAAAATAAAATAAGTAAATCTTAAAAGTTAAAATAAGAAAAATTATTTTGTATTTTTATTAAAAGTAAATCTTAAAAGTTAAAATAAGAAAAAGTAGTTTGTATTTTTATTAAAAGTAAATCTTAAAAGTTAAAATAAGAAAAAGTAGTTTGTATTTTTATTAAAAGTAAATCTTAAAATAAAAGTAGTTTGTATTTTTATTAAAAGTAAAACTTAAAAGAAAAAGTAGTTTGTATTTTTGTATTTATTTATTAAAAGTAGATATAGTTTTGATTTTTTTTTTGTATAAAATTCTAAAAAAAGAAATTGTTTAATATATTTCTAAGAACATTTAACATTTTATTTCTATATTTGTTTAATTATTAAATACGAATTTTATATAAAAATTATTATTATATTTAGTTTTTATAAAAATTAAAATTTATGATTATTAATTTATAGTTTTTATTAGTTTTATAAATGTTATAATATCATGTATTATTTAGTTAATTATATATTCTATTAACTAAATAACAAAAGTAATATAAATATTATATATATATATTCATTGATGTAATTATGTTATATTATATATCATAATCTTATTTATAATATTTATAATTATATTATTTATTTTAAGCGTACGTTTATTCGGTCAACGTTAAATTTATTCGTATATAACAACTCTAGGTATTTTAGTAAAATCGGAAGTCGAAAAGTGAGGGTTGTTATAGTACCTACCCGTTAAAAGAAATTTCGTCCCGAAATTTAGTTTTTGCCATCAATCAGCGTTGTTCGTACCTAAACGAGGATATTTACGTTTTATCTGGTCTTCACGTTCCCAGGTAGGTTCGGGGCCTTTCGTGAATTCCAACGGATAGAATATTGTTCTATTTCATGCATTTAAATAATACGAACCCTAATTTCTTACAGGTTCTTCTATAAAGTGCATTTTATCATTAATGCGGAGGTTATCTAAAGGATTAATAAGAGTGTCATTTGACTAGGTTATCCTCAAAAGGGATGATGGTGTTATACGAGCATTTTAGTAAACTGAACACATGAAATGTGTTATGAATAGTATTGAGCTTATTTAAAACTTTGAGTGTTTATGTCACAATATTAGGGTAGACAAAACAGAGAGTAGTTCATGAAAATTATAGTCATGAAGTTTGATAGAGATCATCATTGTTTACAACAAGAATATTGTAATGATGAATATAAGTTGAAAAAATAAAGTTTTATCACTACTGAATAATATGGATAAAACGATTTGATTATAGGAAGCATATAAACGAAGCTATTGTAAAAGAGTGAATGAGAAATTAAATGTTCGCCTTAACTTTTGACGTAGTCATGATTGATTTTTGGAATTCAAGGGATTAAAGGAAATCTTCGTAATCCATAAGATTTGATTCTCCGGTAATTAAGGAATTTGAAATTTTCTTTGATTAAATGAGGTGAATTGCTTCAATTGCTGTGTTTGGAATTTTGCTATAAATTAGCTTCTTCCGTTTCATTATCTTCACCACTTCTATACTTTCTTCCTCAATTCATACTTCCAAAGATTGTGAGAATGCTCCATCCAGTTCTTATCCTGGATATTTTTCTGACTATCATTTCAGTCATTCTTCTTTTTCATTTACCACTAGAGGAATTTGTTTTCTTCTACTATTACCTTGGGGTTATAGTGTTTTTAATTCTCCCATGTCTTTACGTTGCAATACGTATTGATATACACGGTTTGTAATTTCGGTATCGTTATCGGGCTACATATTTTCCCTTATATGTCGGAGCTCTTTGCCTTTTTATTCTCCTCTCGACTCTAAGTAAAGCGAGTAATGGTCCAGAATTTGTAGGTATGAAGTTTCGAATGGACCTACTGTTCTAAGCGTAATATCACGATTTGATTTGGTAAATTACCAGAATTACTGAGGATAGAACTATCAAGAATATATTTGCTTGATATGTTCAGAGATTAAGTAGAATGTAAGAGTCGTGTAACATGGCAAATGATGATTATAAAGTCTATGAATCATCATCTTCCATTAAAAATTTAGCATGACTTACTGTAATATAATCATGTTGGCCTGACGTCATTATATTATACTAACTCATGCTTCAATTCTCAACACTACTTCAAATCATTCAAAATTTGAATTTAAATTTTACGGAATATAGAAACTTAAACAGTTTTCCTTTATGATGTAATAAAGATATTGCAAAGAGATAATTAATTGCGGACAAGAATCGTTATGAAGATATCTTTAGAAATATCGAGGATATTTATAACGAAAGATATGATGATATTTTAGAATTTCTAAAATCGATGGATAATGAAGAAATTCTTCTGTAAGGATTTAGAATGCGTAAAAAGATCTTCTGTGATTTCCTTCAGAAATCGAATCGTCTAGATTCTTTGGTTATAGGTTTAGTCCTTGGGATTTGTCCTTGGTCTCCTTCATGTTTTGCTCAATCCGTCTTTCAATACCAGATATTCTTTTGAGCTTTTCCAACACACAATTCTTTATTATCAAGCTTCTGGTCATTAAGGCCATCTACAGCTTTTGCTGCTTCATCAGCATTCTCAAGGTTAACTGATCTGAATCATTGATTATCAATCTGATATGTTTTCAAGGATTTTGAAGAATGTACAGTGTAATATATTAATGTGAATGTTAGATATTTCTTGGGTATTACCTACCCGTTAAAATATTTTCACAATTAACAGTTTGTACAAAAGAATTTTTAAATACAATCTTTATGAAAATATACATACATATATATTTTCTTCAGATGTAATTATGGATTTAATAAGTTAATATAATATTAAACTCATTTGATTTACGGTTGAAACGAGAATAAATAATCTCCAAAACTTTAGAGATTACATAATCGTCGCGGAATATTTCTTTAATGAAGTTATGAATTAATACTTCATCGTTCATTGTTATTAATATACCTCAGTAAATGATGTTGATGCTCGTGGATTTCTTGTGAAATTCATAAGGCACAAATGATGTTTTCGAGAAATTTTCGAGTACATCGAAAAATAGGAGTGTAAAATCACACATGCATTTGAATAATACACTTAGTTTATTATGAAATGGAGTTTATTGTACTGAAGCAGTGATTAATGATTGTTAAGTCATTAACGAAGGATGTACATCATAGCGTATTAGTGATATGAATTAACCAAGTAGTACATACTAGTTAAGATTCACACGTAATAGTTTAGTACGAAAAGATTTATTATTGTTCCAAACCATATATATATAAAGTATACATATATAATTCTTCAGGAAGAATGAGTCAATACATCTTAACTCATTATTACTAATATTCCTTAGTATCTATGGGCGTATGATGTCGATGTTTGAGGTACCGATTATGATGTTGAGACGTGGGATGCTGATGTTGTTGTTGGTGAAGCTGATGCTGTTGGTGGTGATGCTGATAGTACTGGTGGTGCTGGTGCTGGTGCTGGTGCTGCTGTTGGTGCTGCTTGTGGTACTTGGTTAGTAAGTGTGAGCCTAGCTACCAAATCGCGCACTATTTCCTCCAGGGTTTCTACTTTACGCTCGAGTCTATGGATTTGTTCTACCCATTCCTCTGTAAGGTTTGTCAATTCTTGATATTTAGTTCCAAGTCTTCTAACTTCTTCTAATAACCCCTTTCTGGTTAGAATTCGAGAGTAGAGGACGAATATTGTCGTTGGTTACATCGAGTCGACCTTCGAGGCGGAAAATCCTTGCGAAAAGAGTGAAAACGGTATTGCGAACAGGTTCGCCAGTAAGAGGATCGAGTACTCCGACGTTTGGTGGTAAGTTTGGCTCGTGATAAGGAGTACCTTCTTCATTTCTCCATAGGGTGAGTATTTCGCGAACCCATCCCCATTTTCTAAAGAAATCACGGTAATTGATCGGTGGGTGTGCTCCTGTCACGCTATCTTTGGAGCTAGAAGAACTTGAGGAATTAGGTGAGAAATCCATATTATGTGTTTGGAATAGGGTTTGATATGAAATGGGTGTTGAATATTGAATGATATATTCATCTCCTTGAATACGTATATATAGCAGAAAGATTTCCGTAATTTACGGAGGAAATTTAGGAAAAGTGTTAGACAAGGTCTATTGGGAATAGATATGCTAAGATATGATTTGTCTATACTCTAATAATGGCAGTATGACGTGTTGAGATTATAAAATGATAAGTATGTAATCTAATAATCTTTCGATTAAAGACTTTCAATTCGTATACTGTGATAACCCAATGACATTTCCCGGTTTGCAAACCGATGCATAAAGGCATAAGGCATATAGGTTCGTGATATAACAGGGAGTTATATACGTTTGAGTATGAATTATAGGAGTTTCAAAAATCTTGGATAATATTTCATGTAATACATATGTAATACACAAAACCAGGATAGATGACTAGGTGAGTTGTTCTTAATAAGTTCACCACTTATTAAGTGCGTAAGTGACTAAGTGTTGTATGATCACTATAGTCAGGTTTGATATTGTGCACCATACCCAAACATCTATGCCACCGCCGAGTCACTTGAATGATCAATTGTTACCGGTTGGCCCAGGAATTCTCGACCAAAATCTAAGTTTGGCATTCGAAATCCACAAGCGTCCCATAGTGGTACCAAGGATCACCCTAGGCCTTAAGTAGCGTTGACGTTCGAGTAGTTTCACATTATCGTGTATGTTATAATCTTAAGATTTAAGTATAGTTTCTAAGGTATAGTGTAGCATTTATCAATTAAAGGCAACAATTAAAGGCACTATGGTCAAGGAAAGTTGTAGTCCTACATTGCTAAGGTACCTAATTGTATAAGGCACACATAAAATGCAATCCTGGTTCTCTACAACAACCTGCTCTGATACCAATCTGTCACACCCCCAAATTAGAGCCTAGGGTATTTGTGACTAATTATATCAAATCACAGTTGTATAAACGAGAACGACTCTATATGAGACGTTTTGAATAAAACATTTATTAATAAAATAGCGGAAGCATTAAAAGTTTTACATCAAATTTAAACTGAAATAATAATAATAGTCTTAATGCAAGGTAAATGTAATGAAATGAAGACTCCATGTAGCAGCATTCAATTCATCAGGTAGCAATCATGGCAATCATCTTATTCGTCACCTGAGACAAAACATGCTTAAAGTGTCAACCAAAAAGGTTGGTGAGTTCATTAGTTTATCAAAATAAATCATTTCCGTTATAATAATAGGCCACAAGATTTCAGTTTCATAAATATCCGTACACTAGCAAGTGTATAAAAGCATTCTATAAGTTGTAGGCACCCGGTAACAAGCCTTAACGTTCATGTTTTACCCTCTGAAGTACACCAGATCAGGTGTGTTTAAAATAACCTCGAAGTACTAAAGCATCCCATAGTTAGGATGGGGTTTGTCAGACCCAATAGATCTATCTTTAGGATTCGCGCCTACCGTACATAGACAAGTAGTTTAATGTTACCAAGCTAAGGGTATATTTCTGGTTTAAACCCACGTAGAATTAGTTTTAGTACTTGTGCCTATTTCGTAAAACATTTATAAAACAGCGCATGTATTCTCAGCCCAAAAATATATATAAAAAGGGAGCAAATGAAACTCACCTTAAATAGCAGTTGAAGTATTCCACGCAAGAAAGGAAAGTAAAGCAAGTAAGTGACCGAGATATCAACTAGAAGTAGTTCTTTAAGAGAGAAATGAGAGATTAAGGTGTAAGTTTGAAATGAGAAATGTATGTGGTATTTATAGTTGAAAATGTTAGGTAAAAAAAAATTAAAATAAAATAAGTAAATCTTAAAAGTTAAAATAAGAAAAATTATTTTGTATTTTTATTAAAAGTAAATCTTAAAAGTTAAAATAAGAAAAAGTAGTTTGTATTTTTATTAAAAGTAAATCTTAAAAGTTAAAATAAGAAAAAGTAGTTTGTATTTTTATTAAAAGTAAATCTTAAAATAAAAGTAGTTTGTATTTTTATTAAAAGTAAAACTTAAAAGAAAAAGTAGTTTGTATTTTTGTATTTATTTATTAAAAGTAGATATAGTTTTGATTTTTTTTTTGTATAAAATTCTAAAAAAAGAAATTGTTTAATATATTTCTAAGAACATTTAACATTTTATTTCTATATTTGTTTAATTATTAAATACGAATTTTATATAAAAATTATTATTATATTTAGTTTTTATAAAAATTAAAATTTATGATTATTAATTTATAGTTTTTATTAGTTTTATAAATGTTATAATATCATGTATTATTTAGTTAATTATATATTCTATTAACTAAATAACAAAAGTAATATAAATATTATATATATATATTCATTGATGTAATTATGTTATATTATATATCATAATCTTATTTATAATATTTATAATTATATTATTTATTTTAAGCGTACGTTTATTCGGTCAACGTTAAATTTATTCGTATATAACAACTCTAGGTATTTTAGTAAAATCGGAAGTCGAAAAGTGAGGGTTGTTATAGGAAGTGTGCTGATTTGGTGAGACGATCAACTATTACCCAAATAGTATCAAAACCACTTGCAGTCCTTGGCAATTTAGTGATGAAATCCATGGTAATATTTTCCCATTTCCATTCCGGGATTTGGGTTGTTGAAGTAGACCTGATGGTTTCTGATGCTCAGCTATGACCTTAGAACACGTCAAACATTCTCCTACGTATTTAGCAACATCAGCTTTCATACCCGGCCACCAAAAATGTTTCTTGAGATCCTTGTACATCTTCCCCGTTCCAGGATGTATTGAGTATCTGGTTTTATGAGCTTCTCTAAGTACCATTTCTCTCATATCTCCAAATTTTGGTACCCAAATCCTTTCAGCCCTATACCGGGTTCCGTCTTCCCGAATATTAAGATGCTTCTCCGATCCTTTGGGTATTTCATCCTTTAAATTTCTCTCTTTTAAAACTCCTTGTTGCGCCTCCTTTATTTGAGTAGTAAGGTTATTATGAATCATTATATTCATAGATTTTACTCGAATGGGTTCTCTGTCCTTCCTGCTCAAGGCATCGGCTACCACATTTGCCTTCCCTGGGTGGTAACGAATCTCAAAGTCGTAATCATTCAATAATTAAATATGTGTTGAATACTTTTGTGGTCGGTATATATAATACTTTTGACCCCATATAAGTAGTGCCTCCAAGTCTTTAATGCAAAAATAACCGCGCCTAATTCCAAATCATGCGTCGTATAATTTTGTTCGTGAATCTTCAATTGTCTAGACGCATAAGCAATCACCTTCGTTCGTTGCATTAATACGCAACCGAGACCTTGCTTTGATGCGTCACAATAAATCACAAAATCATCATTCCCTTCAGGCAATGACAATATAGGTGCCGTAGTTAGCTTTTTCTTCAATAACTGAAACACTTTCTCTTGTTCATCATTCCATTCAAATTTCTTCCCTTTATGCGTTAATGCAGTCAAGGGTTTTTCTATTCTGGAAAAGTCTTGGATGAACCTTCTGTAGTAACCAGCTAGTCCTAAAAACTGGCGTACGTGTTTCGGAGTTTTTGGGGTTTCCCACTTTTCAACAGTTTCTATCTTTGCCGGATCCACCTTAATACCTTCTTTGTTCACTATGTGACCGAGGAATTGAACTACTTCCAACCAAAATGCACACTTTGAAAACTTAGCGTACAATTCTTCCTTCCTCAATACTTCTAACACCTTTCTCAAATGTTTACCATGTGCTTGGTCATTCTTTGAGTAAATAAGTATGTCATCAATGAAACAATGACAAACTTGTCAAGGTATGGTCCACACACTCGGTTCATAAGGTCCATGAACACAGCTGGTGCATTAGTTAAACCAAACGGCATGACCATAAACTCGTAATGACCGTAACGTGTTCTGAAAGCAGTCTTTGGAATATCATCTTCTTTCACCCGCATTTGATGATACCCGGAACGTAAGTCAATCTTTGAATAAACAGACGAGCCTTGTAGTTGATCAAATAAGTCGTCGATTCTCGGTAGTGGGTAGCGGTTCTTGATGGTAAGTTTGTTCAACTCTCGGTAGTCGATACACAACCTGAATGTACCATCTTTCTTCTTGACAAACAAAACAGGAGCTCCCCACGGTGATGTGCTTGGTCGAATGAAACCACGCTCTAAAAGTTCTTGTAATTGGCTTTGCAGTTCTTTCATCTCGCTGGGTGCGAGTCTGTAAGGAGCACGAGCTATTGGTGCAGCTCCTGGTACAAGATCTATTTGAAATTCAACGGATCGATGTGGGGGTAATCCCGGTAATTCTTTCGGAAATACATCGGGAAATTCTTTTGCAATGGGAACATCATTGATGCTCTTTTCTTCAGTTTGTACTTTCTCGACGTGTGCTAGAACAGCATAGCAACCTTTTCTTATTAGTTTTTGTGCCTTCAAATTACTAATAAGATGTAGCTTCGTGTTGCCCTTTTCTCCGTACACCATTAAGGGTTTTCCTTTTTCTCGTATAATGCGAATTGCATTTTTGTAACAAACGATCTCTGCTTTCACTTCTTTCAACCAGTCCATACCGATTATCACATCAAAACTCCCTAACTCTACTGGTATCAAATCAATCTTAAATGTTTCGCTAACAAGTTTAATTTCTCGATTCCGACATATATTATCTGCTGATATTAATTTACCATTTGCTAATTCGAGTAAAAATTTACTATCCAAAGGCGTCAATGGACAACTTAATTTAGCACAAAAATCTCTACTCATATAGCTTCTATCCGCACCCGAATCAAATAAAACGTAAGCAGATTTATTGTCAATAAGAAACGTACCCGTAACAAGCTCCGGGTCTTCATGTGCCTCTGCCGCATTAATATTGAAAACTCTTCCGCGGCCTTGTCCATTCATGTTCTCCTGGTTCGGGAAATTTCTAATAATGTGGCCCGGTTTTCCACATTTATAACAAACTACATTGGCATAACTTGCTCCGACACTACTTGCTCCGCCATTACTCGTTCTGACACCATTTGTTCCTTTCGTTCTATTAACCCTTGGTCCGTAGACCTCACACTTCGCCGCGCTATGACCATTTCTTTTACACTTGTTGCAAAATTTGGTGCAGAACTCCGAGTGATACTTTTCACACCTTTGGCATAGCTGCTTCTGATTGTTGTTGTTGTTGCGGTTATTATTGTTGTTGGGATGATTGTTGTAGTTTCTGTTGTTGTTGTTGTTGTTGTTGTTGTTGTTGTTGTTGTTGTTGTTGTTGTTGGGCCGTTTGTTGTAGTTGCGATTGATGTTGCGATTGTTGGGATAATTGTTGCGATTATTGTTGTAATTGTTGTTGTTGTTGTATTGGTGATTCTTATCACCGTTTTCCTCCCACTTTCTTTTGACTTGCTTCACATTGGCCTCTTCAGTAGTCTGTTCTTTAATTCTTTCTTCAATCTGGTTCACTAGTTTGTGAGCCATTCTACATGCCTGTTGTATGGAGGTGGGCTCGTGTGAACTTATATCTTCTTGGATTCATTTCGATAATCCTTTCACAAACGCGTCGATCTTCTCTTCCTCATCTTCGAATGCTCCCGGACACAATAGGCACAATTCTGTGAATCGTCTTTCGTACGTGGTAATATCAAATCCTTGGGTTCGTAACCCTCTAAGTTCTGTCTTGAGCTTATTGACCTCGGTTCTGGGACGGTACTTCTCGTTCATCAAGTGCTTGAATGCTGACCACGGTAGTGCGTACGCATCGTCTTGTCCCACTTGCTCTAGATAGGTATTCCACCATGTTAACGCAGAACCTGTGAAGGTATGCGTAGCGTACTTCACTTTGTCCTCTTCAGTACACTTACTTATGGCAAACATCGATTCGACCTTCTCGGTCCACCGTTTCAATCCGATCGATCCTTCGATTCCATCAAATTCCAAAGGTTTGCAGGCAGTGAATTCTTTGTAGGTGCATCCTACACGATTTCCTGTACTGCTAGATCCAAGGTTATTGTTGGTATGTAGCGCAGCCTGTACTGCGGCTATGTTTGAAGCTAGAAAAGTACGGAATTCCTCTTCATTCATATTCACGGTGTGTCGAGTATTCGGTGCCATTTCCTTCAAAATATTCAAATGGAACAAGTTAATCATACAGAATATTAAGAGTAGTTAATAGAATTTCGTAGCATAATATGAACTCATTTATAAAAGCTTTTTCTTCATATTAGCGTTTTATAAGTTTAAATTCGGGTAGTACCTACCCGTTAAGTTCATACTTAGTAGCTAATATACAATTCAACTACTACAATTCTATATGAAAAACTGATTATAGTAATATTTCGCGTTCAAACTTTTATACAATATTTTACAAACTTACAATACCGCTTATTTTACATATAGCATGAAATATAGCACACAATAAATTTGATACAAGATGGTTGTGAAGATAATTCTAGCTAGTACACAAGTCATTCAGCAAAGGCAATAAAGACACGTAATTCATACGTCCAGAAACAAGTCATGCATTCTGGTTTTACTAGGATTACTTCCCATCCTTGGTCTTGTGGAACATAACCGTTATGGCCGTTGATAAGACAGCGTATGGTAACGTCATCAAAGGGATGAGGGTTACATAATGTCCAACAGTCCCGTAACAATCTAAAAACCTCATTTCTTACCCCAATTACCGACTCTGTCACTTGTGGGAACGTTTTGTTTAATAGTTGTAGCCCGATGTTCTTGTTCTCACTTTGGTGAGAAGCGAACATTACTAATCCGTAAGTATAACATGCTTCTTTATGTTGCATGTTAGCCGCTTTTTCTAAATCACGAAGTCCAATATTCGGATATATTGAGTCAAAATAATTTCTTAACCCATAGCGCAAAATAGCATTTGGGTTCCCTGCAATATATGCGTCAAAGTAAACACATCGTAACTTATGGATTTCCCAATGTGATATCCCCCATATTTTGAACGAAAGCCTTTTATAAACCAAGGCATTCTTGGAACGTTCTTCGAATGTCTTACAAACTGATCTCGCCTTAAATAGTTGTGCCGAAGAATTCTGACCGACTCTAGACAAGATTTCATCAATCATGTCTCTGGGTAGGTCTCTTAAAATATTGGGTTGTCTATCCATTTTGTGTTTTTATACTGTAAAATAGACAAGAGTTAGATTCATAAAAAAAATACTTATTAATACAAGCAATTTTTACATATATGATAAAGCATAAGCACACTATATTACATATATTACACCACACGAATACAACTATCTTATTCCGACTCGCTTGTTTCTTCTTCTTCAGTTTTGGTTCGTTTTGCCAAGTTTCTAGGGATATATGATGTTCCCCTAATACGAGCCGTAGTTTTCCACATTGGTTTAGAAAAACCTGGTGGTTTAGAGGTTCCCGGGTCATTGTTACAACTTAAGGACTTCGGGGGTTGACGATACATATAAAGTTCATCGGGGTTGGAATTAGATTTTTCTATTTTTATGCCCTTTCCCTTATTATTTTCTTTTGCTTTTTTTAAATTAAGTTGAGGTAATTTCTATAACATCATCGGAATTCTCGTCGGAATCCGATTCATCGGAGAATTGGTAATCCTCCCAATATTTTGCTTCCTTGGCGGAAACACCATTGACCATAATTAACCTTGTTCGGTTGGTTGAGGCTTTTCTTTTACTTAACCGTTTTATTATTTCCCCCACCGGTTCTATTTCTTCATCCGGTTCCGATTCTTCTTCCGGTTCCGATTCTTCTTCCGGTTCTGACTCTTCTTCTGGTTCCTCTTCGAGAACTTGTGAATCAGTCCACGAATCATTCCAATTTACATTTGACTCTTCATTATTATTAGGTGAGTCAATGGGACTTGTTCTAGAGGTAGACATCTATCACATAATATCAAACGCGTTAAGAGATTAATATATCACATAATATTCACATGTTAAAAATATATAGTTTTCAACACAATTTGTTAAGCAATCATTTTTCAAGTAAACACGGTCGATGTAAGGACCCGTCCTAATCCATCCGAACGAAGTCCATATCGATTATAAACGATTCACAACAGTTGATTACATCGCGAGGTACATGACCTCTATATGTTACATTTTACAAACATTGCATTCGTTTTGAAAAGACAATCCTTCATTACATCTGAAGTTGACAGACATGCATACTATTTCATAATATATCCAACTATAATTGACTAAATAATGATCTTGATAAACTCAACGACTCGAATGCAACGTCTTTTGAAATATGTCATGAATGACTCCAAGTAATATCTTTAAAATAATCAAATGCACAGTGGAAGATTTCTTTCGTACCTGAGAATAAACATGCTTTCAAGTGTCAACCAAAAGGTTGGTGAGTTCATTAGTTTAACATAAATAATCATTTAATAATTTTAATAGACCACAAGATTTCATATTTCTATTTCTCATAAACATACGCCCCATACATAGAGACAAAAATATCATTCATATGGATTGAACACCTGGTAACCGACATTCACAATATACATTTAAGAATATCCCCATCATTCTGGGATCCTCCTTCGGACATGATATAAATTTCGAAGTACTAAAGCATCCGGTACTTTGGATGGGGCTTGTTGGGCCCGATAGATCTATCTTTAAGATTCGCGTCAATTAGGGTGTCTGTTCCCTAATTCTTAGATTACCAGACTTAATAAAAAGGGGCATATTCGATTTAATAATCCAGCCATAGAATGTAGTTTTAAGTACTTGTGTCTATTTCGTCAAACATTTATAAAGCAGTGCATGTATTCTCAGTCCCAAAAATATATATTGCAAAAGCATTTAAAAAGGGAGAAAA